>NC_080437.1:33053407-33393407 GCF_028018845.1 Melospiza georgiana | reverse complement strand
TGGCAGCAGATTTGCAGCCTTGCTGGCTGTGGAGCGCCTGCAGATCCGGGTTTGGTGGTGCCCAGGCTGGCCTGTGCTCCCAGTGAGCAGCAGGAGCCTTGCTGGGGCCTGGTGAGCCCCTGGGGCACAGAACCCTACACTAGGATCCCCTCTGTCAGTTTATGGCCAGCTCAGTCCCAGGCTGGGTGGGGATGGTGACAGAAGGATTTCTGCCTCCTCTCCAATCTGCCGTACAGATCTACTCCCCAACTGGCTGCAAGCCATTATTCCCACAACTGTTGCTGCTTTTTAAGACCTACAGCTGCTCTGCACCATCCTAACCACCTCTCTGACTGTTCATTAGGGACCTGCAATGCTCCTGGTTTATTCCATTTACACCTGGGTTTAACTAGCCTGGGTTTTGTGCCCCGTCACCTCCTCATTACGGGGCTGAATCGCTTCCTGAGGACCAAACCATGCAGAGTCTTGGGCGCCTTCTCTTCCCATCCATTTCACTTAGACACCTGCTCTCCGTGGAAATTGATGGCCAGCTGGGGTTGGGTGAGCCCTGAGCTCAGGTTCTGCACTCAAAAATCTTCATTTGCAGCAAACAGGGCTGCACGTGGCTGGGGAGGAGGCAAAGCAACGCGTGCGTGGTCGTCGAGGACCGAAGGGTTGATCAGGGATCAATAATCACAATGATCCAGGTAACTGCTTGGGAATATTTAATCAGGGGCAGCAATTAAGGTTCTTTTAGATGTTGCAAATTCAAAGCCTTGAATCCAAGTGTTTAGCTTTAAGGATTGCACAAGTTTCCCCAAATGATGTTTCCTCCCGCTCCAGCTCAGCCGCCTGCAGAGCCAGCACAAAGATCACATGAAATTGAAATTAACTTCACTTTTAAATAATGCCCAACTAAAGATAAAATTTATAATTTAACTGGCATCAAATACTTCCCAAGGAAATTTTGGATTTTATAAAGCATAAAGATCTGCCAGAATTCCTCAGCTGAAGTGCTATTGGGCTTCTTGGCTTTATTTCTCTAAATGATATTGAGTTTGAAAGTGAAGAAGAAGATTTGCTTCCTGGTAGCCTGAATTCCACCAAGATACAAATCTCTGTCTCTTCAAGAATGATAAAAGAAGTCAGGCAGGGTATTGTATACCATCCTGCATTAAGAAAAACTCGAAGGTTTAAGGCCATCTGTATTTAGATCCAAGGACAGATGAGACATTTAAGTTTTAGTAGCACTCAGTTATACTCCTGACATAGAGAAATGGCTGCAATCCTTTTTATCAGGCTGGAGAATAGGCATTAAATGACAAAATATTAGTCAGGCCATAGATCCCCGAAATGTATAAGTTCTGCAGCAGCTTCATTAAATCTGTTTTTTATCAGAGAGGAGAGAAGGGTCTGGTACAACACTGCCAGCATTTGAGGCATTGGTCTTTTAGAGATACTTCATCCATCTGTCTATTTTCATATTTATTGTTTTACCAATCACTTTATTCATCCATCTGTTCATCTGTGTAAACCCATTTTTTTAAATTTTAATTTTTATTTATGGACTGACCTTAATAAACTCCCCTCAAGTACGGCGTGTTTATCACTGTCACGGATGAAAACGTTATTAATGACGGGAGGGCCGCGCGGGGACCACGGGCGCCCTTTAAATTCCTTTTCAGCTGACTGGGCTGCAGCCACTCAGCTGGGAGGGGGTGGCTGGATCGATAAGGTCGGAGTTCAGGCTCTGGTCCCCTCTCCTCCATCATCCCCATCATTGCCAGATGACCGTGCCTGCAGGTGGAGCAGGGGGATCTCGGCACCAAAGGCTTTCCTGCCCAATAAGGAAAGCTACGGGGCAGCTCGGGGTGGTTCTTTTGGGATGTGCACAAGGGAACACGTGGGTGTCAAAGGAAAGGAGCAGCCCAGGCTGTTTGGAGCTGAGGGGTGCAGCTCCTCAGGGAAATTCTGGCTGAGCGTAAACTGGGGATGTGCTGGTTGTTAAATGCTCTTTATGCTCTGTGAAGGAAGGGGAGGTGAGTTGGTTTGAACACAGTCGCCAGGGCTGTGCTTTCAATCCAGCCACCAAAAATGCTTTAATTCCTCAGAGCCAGGGCTCTGAAGGAAGGGGAGGTGAGTTAGTTGGTTTGCAGCACAGTCAGGGCTGTGCTTTTTTTCAATCCAGCCACCCAAACTGCTTTAATTTCCTCAGAGCCAGGTGACATCACAGCAGAGGCACCTGCAGCTCACACACCACCTTGGTTTGGGCAGCAAGCTCCTCTTCACAGGTGCACAGCTCCCAGCACCCTTCAGAAAATGCTGTTTGCTACCTCTGACCACGACCATCCCTAATTTCCCCCAGCAATTTGGGGGATAATTCCGTGGAAGGTGCTCAAAATTACGCACCCACGGATTAACAGCGTTTCGAATTTATGACAGGCAATAGTCACGAGGTGGCTGTAAATGCTTTATGGGTTCACTTCGTTGACACAAAGCCTAACCTTGCCACAAAAATACATTTTTATTCCGCTGGCTTAAAGCAGGTTTGACAAATACTCTCCAGGATAACTCAACCCCTGCGTTTTATCTTTGCTTGGCCCAGGCGCCGGCCGCGACAGAGTTTTGTCATGAAAGATGGAGCTCCGAGGCTGGGGACATTCCCCTCATGGCTTCATCTCACCTCCCAGCTCATTAGAAACCTTGGGCTCCTGCCTAGCATTTTATTTTGACACCAGAGGTGTAAATCAAGTCATAAACATATTTAAACTAATGTTGTTGAAAATCCGTAATTCTGACAGGGAAATGAGCGGCAAAAAGTGCATATAATATTTGGTGACATGTAATTTTAACTTCATCCCGTCCCTTTGCTTTTGAGACATTGTTACCTGCAGGAAAAGGCAATAAAATAAGGATGTACAAGAATGTGTCAAATGTAGGGCTTCCCTAAATTACGCTCTCAGGCACAGATTAATACATTTAATACATTCCAGTCATGAGTGAAGTACTTATAGCAGAACAACTGCTCCTTCAGTGATATCATTCACTGGAATGAACTACAGCTAACAGTGACAAGCTGGAAAAATGCCCCCACTTTTCAAACTGTACAAATGGCATTTGGACACAGTAACTCAAAACTGGACACTTCATTTCAAGTTTAAAGCTAGTGGTCCAGTCAAAAGCTATTACTCCATCTTCTTTATTTGTAGTCCATGCTTTTGTGCTCTTTAAGAATCAAATAAATACTGGTGTAATGGTTAGCAACTGCCAGTTCAACGAAAAATACTGCTAAATTCGCCAATAAGTCTTTTTTCTACACACACAAATTTATGACATAAGAACTGAACCCATTCCTGTTACAATGTCTGGATAGTTTTTTAATGTAGAGGGAGACTCACTTTAGTGATAAGAGTTTAAACCTCAACTCCTTTTTCCTTCTCTCTGGATCATACATCTGGATAGGGAAGAGCCTGAGACAAACGGCCCCAGCTGAGGTGCACTGAGCTGGCTGTGCTCAGCCCCAGCACAGCTGAGGAAAAACCTGCCCCTGGTGATGCCTCAGGTTTCAGTTTTTATATTTGTCCCATTCTGTGCTGCTTTAGTGTGAGGGTCTGGGTTCACATCAGGGATGCTGAGCTCTCTGCACAGAGCAGGGAGACAAAACAATTCCTGCTCCAGCTGGGCACCAAGGACAAATGACCCAAATCTCAGCCCAGGAGCACAAACCCCGTGGGCTGCAGAGAGAAAAACAAGCAGGGTGGGACTGCCTGGGCTAAAGCTGGGATGGGACAATGAACTGCAAGGTGCAAATGGAGCAGAGCTGATCCCAGGGACAGAGCCCGTGCCCGGCCGTGCATTTTGGGGCCATTTTGGTTCATCTTGGGTGCATTTTGTGCATTTTGGGGCCATTTTGGTTCATCTTGGGTGCAGCCCTGGCTGGGCTCTTGTGCTGCCCAAGATGGATCTATTTGAGGCCTTTTAATAAAACCTTGCTTTATTCTTTAGCTTTGCCCAGCCTCTGCTCTAGGGCAGCCTTCACAAGGCATCAGTGGCTCTGCACTGACTCTTTCCCTTTTGCATCCCCACTGGGATTATTTAAAGGAAAGGGATTATTTGAAAGCAAAGAGATTATTTGCTCTGGTATTGTTTAAATGTGGATGCAAGGTCTGCCCCCTGATCTATTTTAAGAACTGGGTGGAGAAGGGGACTGAGGTGTGTAACACCTCACTAAAAGCCTTCTCCTTTTCAGTTCTTTATCATCCTCTTTGGTCCACTATTTACTCTTCCCCACCACTGGCTAATAATAATAGATCCCCATTTTTGCTCAGCACAAGGGTCCTGTCGCTGTGCAAAGGGAGGGAGCAGCTCTTCCCTCTGTCAGAGGAGGATTCCCTACGGGAACCAGAGCTGGATCTGGGCTGGTTCCTTTCCATTCCCTGTAGCACCATGGCTTCAGGGCTGGAGTTTTTAGTTTCTGGTTCATCCTTGTATGCAAAATAAGCAATCCCCCAGAGCAATCAGGTGCATCACACCCCCAGAGGAATCTGCTGTGTCCCCACACAGCTCCTGCACCAGGACACATGAGGGATTTTGTGAATTAATTTTTATTCCAGATAGTGGCTGTGCTAAAAAAGTGCATTATTAGGTGCTACATCACACCTAGAAAAACACAGATTAGCGGGTTCCACCAGGAACTGTGCTAAACTTCTGCATTTGGCTGATGTGAGACCCAAATAGGGACAGTGTAATGAAGGGATAAATATTCCAATTGCCTCTGGAATATTGCCAAGCTCCCCAGCCAGCGTTTTTACAGTGTGTTGAGCAAATGCTACATTAAAACAAGAGATAAACAATGGATTTGTCGCTAAAAGGAGAAAAACTCACACCCTGACACTTTCTCAGAAAAGTACCCAAAGGTGCTGCCCCAGGCTCATGAGATTGCTTTCAAATTGTTTGAGGGGACACAGGGAACTAAACCACAAATTATTCTGGATTTTGTGGATATATTGGTTTTGTTTTCCAGCTTCCCTGGGTAGTAATTATAGGCCTGCTCTGTTTTGTCACAAATGTTTGCAGACAGAAGCCTCAAAAACATGGGGCTGTCCTCATGGGTTTTTCTACCAGTGCAGGCTCCATGGTGTCCCAACATCAGAAGACCCACAGCATCTGGAAAAACTGTCTGGAAACAGAAATTATTTTGATTTCTAAGGAATGTCTTACATTTTCTTTTATTCAGTTTCTTAAAGATGGCGAAGGAGGATTTTATGTCCCAAGTAATTTCATTTGGAGTCATAATTATATCTTGATTAATTCTATCCACATTTAAAATTAGGAGGGGTTTTGGTTTTGGGGCTTTTTTTTACTGATCTGCAGGGTAGATTTTAAAGATTTTATATGACTATAAGTAATGTGAACTGGGAAGGACTGTGATAACCCAAAACAAAGCAGGTTTTGGGACTGAGAGGGACAAATGACAGGTGTGGCAGGGGCAGGGCTGTCCCTGGGATCTCTGCAGGGACATTTTGAGGACACAAAGACTCTGGCAGCTCTTGTGCAGAGAAAAGCAGGCTGCTGTTACACACACCTCTGCCCCCTCACTCTGCCACTGCTGGCACCAAAACCACCATGCCTGCTGCTATTTCCTTCCAGGACAGAAAATCACCAATTTTCCTTAACAAATAATCAAAACTCTGGTTTGTATTAGCTCACACCCAATCCTAACCCAGCTTGTAAACACCTTGGAGCAGATTCTTTATTTATTTTTTGGCATTTACCCACCTGAGTGTGGTTTATATGCATCCTGTACCACAGCTAGGGATCCTGGATCAATACAAGTAGGGATGAAAAATAACACTGTGCTCTAAACTGCTGTGACTAATTCCTTGGATTAGAAATACCAAAAAATAATTCAATCCATGCTGCAGGATTTTATTTGAGGCCAAGTACTTATTCAAAATTTTACCTGCTTTTCCATGGAATGATAGCAAAATACATCTCCAAATCTGGTTTTGGCTCATCAAACCCTGTTGACAAAATGATTTGTTTTGAGAATCAAATGAAAATCTTTTCAGAAGAACTCTCCTCAAATGGAAACAAGGAAATCAGCCCTCAAATGTGTCACCCTTGGAAAACCCAACAGGACATTGGTTCTCCTGCTGCAGTGCCTGTGCAGAACACGGAGCACAGAGCAAACTGACAAAATAATTGGATTATACATGCACAATTCAGACTTTCAGTTACTGGGTGCTTTCTTGTTCCTGGTTTCCACAGAAAAGTCAGGTTTTTGTTCCTTAAGTCCTTGTACTGCTTATTTACATATGAAAAGGTAAGTTTATAAAAGAGCTTTCCTATTTTACTCCACCTAATAGTTAATAATTTAAATCTGTAGCCATTATCACCATATAGATTGACACAAATGGCATATGGATCATTCTGGGGATGAGGGTTAGTTTCTTTTAAGAGAGAATTGTTTTAGTTTTTGCAGGAAATTAATCAGGGGAATGGGCTTTGTGGAGCATGGAGCAAATCTAATCTGTTCTTTGTTCAAATTTGCCTTGCTCCAATTCCTAGCAATTGTAGACAACATGCTCTTTTGTTCAGGAGCCACTTGTTACATGCATAATTAGAGACTGCAGTAGCTGTGTTTAAAGAAAAACTGTTTTCCAATGTAATGTGTGATCTTGATAATAGTATTTTCATCAAAGGTAGCAATTACATTCATTAAGCTGGGACTGGCAAGGCAGCAAGGAAATTAAGTGGAAGGTGAATAAAAAGCTCCCCGTTCCTTTTTAAAATCTCTGCCTCTTTTTAAGTTGAAATGCACCACGTTGAGCTGCAAACTGGAAAATACATACTGAATATAAGGGGGGAAAAAAGAAAGAAAGAAAGGAAAAAATAAAGTCCTCCTTAACCTTTCTGAATAATGATCCAGGAGATATCCTAGGGACACCTACTATAGATGCACTTTTCAAATTAAAGGGCTTTATTCTACATTAATTTCTTATGCAAGTTTTAAACGAGCTCAACATATGATTCAGGTCTTTAAAGGCTCCAGGGCTCTCTAGGATTAATTCACTGTTCTTTTCACACATGAATTAATTGTTTTGTGTTCTCAAAAACAGCAAACAGCACATAAATCAACCAGTTTGGAAAAGGCACAAGGCTGGTGCCTTTTGCAAATCACTGAAGTTTACTCTTTACACTCCATTATTGTAATATGCAACTTTTAAAGGAAAATCTGGGAAAGTAGGACATATGTTCTTAATTCTAAGTGGATTTCTTGAATGCATAACTCATTTCAGTGATCTGATTCCTTGAAAGACCAAAGTTGTGGAGCACTGGAAAGCTGTTCTTCCAGCATGCCAGTTGTTTATTTCCCAATTAATAAATCAATTACACATCACTAATATACTTGCAAACAAACCCATATAAAAAGAGCTAGTTATAAGGGGTTTTTTTAGCTCCTTTTTGCCTTATGCTTTGGAAGAGTGAGATTTGCAGATGGAAAAATGTGAAAATCTGAGGATGTGAGTGCAGAGCCCCACGAGGGGCTGTGCCCAGGCTGAGCACAAACACAGTTCATTTTTAACCCCCAAGTTCATTTTTAACCCCCAAAATGATTTTTTCCCAGGCACTGTGCTCCAGGCTGAGGGGGGGAAGTGCGTGTCCCCTCACAGCCGTGTTGGCAGCAATGGCAGGGCACCACTGCTGACAAGTCCCTGCTTCAGGTCAGGGCTGAGGGAGGATTTTGCAGGAAAATGCCCCAATTCAGGGTCTCAGCCAGCACCAAGCAGGGCAGGCTACACCTGCAGCAAGGGGGATGAGTTGAATTTCCCAGAACTCCCATCAGGGCAGGTACTGAGGGCGGTGGTGGCAGGAAATGTGCTCCCTCTCAGCAGGGATGTCCCAGCCCACTCCCAGCTCAAGGTAAGAGAGGAAACTGCAGCCAGAACCCAGCTGCCCATGGCTCCAAAAATAACTGTTTGTCCCTCTGCCCTTCCCAGAAATAGAATCTGAAACCACAGCATCTTGGCCAAATTGGAATTTGTATAGTTCTGCGAAGCATTTCCTTCAGTTAGGAATGATTTAATTATTCTTCACTTCCTCTTCTAGAAATCATTCCTGGATAATGAGGTTAGCATAGAGCAGATATGTTTCAGTCAAGGAATAGATGTAATTTAGTGCCAGAAGGCTTTTACAGTTGGGAAGAAAAAAAAAAAAAAAAAGGTTTTTGGACACTTCTAAATAGAAGCAGCAGGATAGAGAAGGTTTGCTATTAAATTAGAACAGTCTGAGACACCAGACCATGGGGTGCTTTAACCAGTGCTGTGTCAGCCCCTGCAGAATCAGAGCACTCCCCTGCAGCTCAGATTCTTACACAAGGGTAACAAGGCACATTTTAAATAATTATTAAATAATGGCAAGCTGCATTACTGCCAGGGAATTGTTTATCTCTGCAAATTGGATCACTGGAGTCAAAGCACAGGAGAGCTAAAATTCTTCCAGCATTAAATGGAAGATGTGCTGCTGCACCTTCTTTTGGTCCTTGGAAACTGTGAATCCTGCATGGCACTCAAATGGATTTTATGACAAAAATCCTGCTGAATCAAGCTTTTATTATTCATGCAACAGTCAAAACTGCCTTATCAATCAAATGTAGGCACTGCTGCAATTAAACCCAGAAAATTATTTTCCTTCTAAAGCCTGGTTGGACAGACATTGAGAGGACCAACTCTATCTTCAGCAGCTCTACTGACCAAACAAGTTCTTTGGAGCTTTTCACTATTTAACTATGTTCCAGAACCTTAACTTTTATTTTTTAATCATTCCTGGATTATTTTTACAGCAGTTTAGCAAATTTCTTCTACAGAAAACCAAAAAGTGTCCAGAGAAGCTAATGTCAAACATCATTCTTTTTGGGAATGATCTAAACAAAAGCAGAAAACCTCAACAACACAGTGTTAAATTAAAACCTGCTCTGTTTGTACTGAAAAATTTGCACTTAATTTACATGTTTAGGATGCAAATTAAGGAATAGAAGAATTTACAGGGTGTCCTTGAAAACAATTCAGGCCGAAAAATTCCAAGAGTCTTGTGGCAAACTTGATGTGATGAGAAGGATGATCAGAAAATGATTCTGTTCCACTGAGGGCTGGGTCATTGCTTGAGACTTGGCTGAAGGCAGCAAGCAGCCCCTCTTTAGCCTCACTAAAAAGGAATCACTAAAAACTTGACTTTTTTTAGTTTGTCTAAGTCCTCCAGTGTTAGCAGCTCTACACCTACTGAGAGGGAGAATAGCTTCAGAAAGATGTAAATCCAAATGATCTTGAAAAGACAAAATATATAAAAATGCTATTACTGTCTAGTGAGACTGCACATATTTTTGATTTATATTTCTGAATATTTCACCAGAAAAAAATGTTACAGTGTACACTGCATGTTCCTTTGAACAATAAACAAGCTATTAGGGAACACATTGGTTATTTCTGGTTACCCTGAATACATTCTGGGGCTGAGGAAAAGCATTTCTTTAGCTTTTGTGTATCCAGTACCAGCTCAGGGAAGTCAGACAGCTGCTTTCAAAACAAACTGGGCTTCCAATCGAGCTTGGCTTGGTAGAAGAACTTGAAATGTGTCTCTCACCAAAAGATTTTCAAGTGGAAATGCAATAATGTGTTAATTAGAAAAGTCTTTGCATAGCAAAAGGCTCCCAAAGAACAATAACTCTGTAGTTGATGTAAGCCTTTTCTAACACAATCTTTACATGGGGAAAAGAAAATATGAAAGAAAGAACAACAGCAGAGAAAAGATGATACAAAATGTTGTATTTGAGTTTTCCAAGTAGTGATTAAACCTTTCTCTGGAAATCTGCCTTGATCACCAAGCAGAACAGAGCTAGAGAAGGTTGACATGACACAGCCTGGTACAAAACCTGCAGGATCTGGCAACAATTTTAAATTACAGATTATCAGAGAACCATGAACTCATATACAAACATTGTATCAAGTCAAAACCAAAATTCAGGCACTTTAAAATACATTCTCAATACAGGTCTTTTCTTCTAACCAGGGCAGCTCACATGCAACAATTGATAATGAAGTTGCTGTTCCAGGACAACAGACTGGATGGACTAAGGGCATAAAGAGGGAAAAGTCACTAATAAAATAAATCTTGAGTACATAAAGCAGCTTAGAAGCTCAGAAAGCCTCCCAGCATTGCCCACACCAGCTCTGCAGCCTGTGCCCACAGTGCCAAATGTGGAATTGCCATTGATGACCACCCAAAAATGTCTGTCCTAAAGCAGAACAAGGGCTGGGAGCACTAAACAGCTCCTGGACAACAGCACAGCACTTCTCATTCCCAACCACACAGCTGAGTTCAGAGGGCAGGGGGGGATTTCAGGTCCCTTCCAACCCAAACCATTCTGTGACTCCCCAGAATCAGTGACCTGAGCAGCCAATGCTCTCCACACATGTACCTGTCCTCTTAAAACAGCAAGGAAAGTTACTCAGGGGTTGTAACTGATTTGTGCACAGACTCCTTCACAACATTTTGTATATAAATACAATACATTATTTATTTCTTTGAAAACTGTGTACAAAATACAGCATACATAACAAAGACATGAAAATATTTACAGCTGTAACATTAGTTAAAGGCTTGACCTTGCTTTACTGAGAAGAAAAGCTCATCAGCTACTGTGGAATTGCTGCTGAGGATGTTCAGGTTGTTTGCTGGACTCAGGCATCCCATATCAGACTGTGAGGAATCACATTAATCTCATTTTCCCCTGGTTATTTTTTCAAATGGATACCTGACACAGTTCTACACAAAGAGTCTTTTTACATAATCCTGGACATCCAGCCCTTAACAGTCCTTCAAAGAGCTCTGCACTTTCCTCCACAAAGGGTTTGCTTCTGGCACCGAATTGAATCAGTAAAGTATTGCCAGTCTCACACAGAACTGCAGATGCCAAGCTGAGAGTGTCACAAACCAGGAGATCACAGCAAAAACCAAACCCTGCTTTCTGTGGACACTCAGGGGAGCAAGGCAGATTAAACCTGCCTCACCCTGGCACAACTCAGCACAGCAATCAGCATTAACTCCAGCATCCTGCAGTGTGGTTTTGATTATTTTGGATTTACAGATAAGATTGTGTTGAGCAGAATAAATGTAGTTAAATGCTGTGGTGTCTGTAATCTTAATTCTAGTCTTAATTCTAATCTAAATTTCCCCAGCTGTCTCAATTCAGCTGAAACAAAGCCTGCAAGTAAATCTGAAATGCATTAATAATGATTAATAATAATAATATTACTAACTTCAGAAACCATCCAGCCTACTTTCCTACTCTTGTATTTTTGTAAATCTCAAAGCTCTTGACAAACTGATGTGGGAGGGGCATTTTTATTGGCACAAGGATAATCAGCACAATAATTCTTTGCCCATTACCAGGCAGAGTGTGTACATGGAGGGATTAATTCACTAAAGCAGTTACTTCCCTTTGAAGTCAGAGAACTTTTTAATAGTGCTTTTCATCCTTGCTTGTTTCTTTGTCTAAGGCACTGCTTGTTTTACAAATCCCACTTGTTAAGTGTCACTTGCCCTGGTTTTGCTAGGAAATCCTCTGGGAGTCTCAGCCTGTAATGTTCTAAGCTCCACTCAGAGTGAATCATCAGTGAAAGGCAAGCTTTAAAAATGAGATTCCTCTAAGTCAGCCAAAACCAGAAAACCAATCCTTCCCTCCCCAAAACACTTGAAACAGATTGCCAATTACAGCAATTAGGATGATTTTTCATATATTAAGCTTCCTGTCTCTTGATTATTAGTTAATTAGCTCTCCAGCACTGAAGAGGTTTCTGCTGTAAATAAAATGTCTAATTTTAGAGTAAACAGAGACAAATAAAAAAAGCAAATACTTCCCAACCCCCTGCCCTTTTTTCTCTCTTAAAAAAAGGGGAAAACTGTGCTGGAGAAGCACTAACTTCCAGGAGCAAGGAATTCTAGGCTGCAAATTAACAGTGCCTCCCTTTAAAGTTTGTAAAATGCATTGAATGTGGAAAGGCCACTGGGAGGTAGAATCACAGCACTGCCATTACCCAGCTTATATCTGTCCTTTTGCAGAACTACTAGAGCTTTTTTAACCCCATTTCAGAAAGATTTCAACTCAACCTTTTATGAAAGGAGAACTATAAATAGGCTCTTAGATTAAAACCCTTAACAGCTGAGAAGGCTGGAAAGGGAGGTGGATATTATCCACCTTTCAGGAGTCCAAATTGGGGCTGCAAGGGCTTAATTACAAAGATATCCTTAAGAACACACTGAGGGCTGCTGTAAAAATTACTCCAATTACAGCAGCTCCACAGACATCACTCCACCTGGGAGAGAGGAAAGCATCAATTCCCTCTCTGTGCACCCCATGCTAATGCAGCTCCACCCTACACACCAGCTCTGCTGCACGTGGAGAGTCCTTTCTCCCAGGGGGAAAAACAGAAATGCCAGAGATTTGGATTCCAGGGGTTTGGATTCCAGGGATTTGGATTCCAGGGATTTGGATTCCTTTGTTTTCACTCTGGTATCTCCAAGTGCAGGTGAACTGCTGGCACAAGCTAAGGGAGCTAAATCCAGTGCTTGGAAGTGTCTCAGGCAGAAAGAAGTTTGGATCTGAATGTGGAAATCATGATTTCACATGAATCACTCCCTCACCTGAAATGGGGAATTAATGTTTTTTTGTGATGGTGTATTCTTATTTATGATGCCATCAATGCCTTCTGTAATTACCAATAAATTTACAATTAGTGTTGAGGGAAATAATTTTTATATAGCATCAAGGAAGTCCTTATAGTTTCAGTACTCCTGTGCTAAGAATTTTGCAATTGTGCTCAACTGGATATTTGAAGTTCCTTCATATATTGTACCTGAAATCAGAAGAAAACAGATTAGTAGACACTAAATCCAGAGTGAGTTTATGAAGAGAGACCAAAATATCATCCTAAAGCCCAGTGAGAAACTTTATAATTATGAAATGAAGCTTTACTGTGCAAGTACTAGCACAGAACTGTAATTATTTATACAATATTATAAGCATTCCTATTTTATTATCTGTAACAATAAAAGCACTTTTCTGGCTGGCAACACATAATGCAAAGACATTTTCCTGAAAAGCAAGTCTTAAATAGCCAAAAAAATCAAGAAGTTCCAAATGCTGTTGTAATAAAAGCCAAAGGGTAATATTGCTAAAAATATCAAACTGATGTGCCCAAGGATTATCCTGATGAACAAGAAAGCCTTGAAAAGAAAACTCCACATGGATTCAGATCTTAAAGCAAATGAAATTATTTTTAATTATTTTTTTACAGAAATTTTCTTAATAGAATCAGACATGGTGTTTGTGCCTATATTTTGTTGGTATCTAATCAAACATTTTAACTAGCCTTGCATGTACATACATTTATACCTAAAATTTTATATCTGAGCCTTTGAATTAGTGTTGATACAGTCTCAAGGAAAAAATATCCTGAGAAAAAAAAAGCCAGCCCTTCTTCCTCAAACTTTAATAGCACCAAGGCACAAGAGATACTTGGTAAGGAAGTGGCACTCACCTATCTTGCAGTCACGGTAGTATTTTTCTATTGGGAAATTTTTGGTGAATCCAACACCTCCCATCCATTCAATACATTTACTGGTTGTCAGTGTTGCAACCTGTGAAGAGAGGTTCAGAGTTACAGCATTCAACTTCAGACAGTGGCAGTAAAATTTATACTTTGTACCTGATTAATAACAAAACAGGGAATAAAGCAGTGACTAGAACAGGGGGGAAGAAGGATGGGTATTTTGGTATTCATCTTCAGCAAACCATTTTAGGATAAAAACAAGATAAACCAGAGGACATCAGGAGTTCACTAACTGTTACAGAATAGTTTCTATGCTGCTCTGTGCAAAAGACCAGCAGTGGTATGCAAGACAGCAAATGCAAAGAGGGAAAAGCCATCCAGTTTTGAGTCATTTTAAGACTAACACATGTGACCAGCTGAAACAGTCACAAATGAACTCTTTACAGTGTCATTTCTCATGCCACAATAAGATTTCTGAGAAAATTAAATCTTTCTTTATAAGTGAAAGTATTAATCCGCATTCCTCTTTCAGTGTTGTTAGTTGGTTTAAAAAAATTTATTTGGGGCATGAGCAGCTTATTTTTTGGTGACTTAATTTAGATTCTGTGCATGGACTGAGAAACACAGAATGGGTTGGGTTGGAGGGTGTTGGAGCATTGCGGGGTGGGATGATCGGGTGGACAGAGACAAGAGATCTCTGCAGCCAGGTTGTGGAATTTGGGGTTTATTGCACAGGGCCTGGGTGCAGGGCCCTGCTGGGATTTGGGGTTCATTGCAAAGGGCCTGGGTGCAGGCCCTGCTGGGATTTGGGGTTCATTGCAAAGGGCCTGGGTGCAGGGCCCTGCTGGGATTTGGGGTTTATTGCCAAGGGCCTGGGTGCAGGGCCCTGCTGGGATTTGGGGTTTATTGCACAGGGCCTGGGTGCAGGGCCCTGCTGGGATTTGGGGTTTATTGCAGAGGGCCTGGGTGCAGGGCCCTGCTGGGAGCTGCCAGGCACAGCTGGAGCAGGCCCGAGAGAAGAGAGGGGAGAGAGGATGAGAGGGTAAGAGAGTAAGGGGGTGAGAGCATAAGGGAGTAAAAAAGGAGAGTGAAGTTCCCGTTCCAATACAATAAATCATCTTCTGTGTTGAATATTCTGATTCTCACTAACCAATCTAGTACAATAAACAAATCCTATAGCATTTACATACAGCCTATAAGAATCATTACATTACCATACTGTGTTACATTTTAAACCCTAAAACCTCCTCTTTGGGCCCCTTCTGCCAAGCTAGCAGGTTCAGCTCTGACCCTTGGACCTGCCTGCAAGCAGAGGGTGTTGTTCCATCAAAAGGGGATTACCTTCAGCTGGCCATGCCATTGTTTTCCAGTTGTTCAGTAACTGAGGGATCTCAAAGCTTGCTTTCATTTCAATCTCGCTTACAGTTTCCATATTCTCAACATCTTTTGCCAGGCAATCATATTTATAAGGCTTTCCTGTTTCATCTTCCCCAACAGGAGGAGATCTTAAAACTCATCTCAATCCCTTGGCAGAGGGATACCTTCTACTCGCCCAGGTTGCCCCAAGCCCCACCCAACTTGGCCTGGAACACCTTTACTGAGATAGAAGTACATCCAGAGCTTGCACAGCCAAGATGAATTCTGAGTACACAGGGGGTAGCAGAAGGAGCTGTAGCAGCAGTGAGGGAGCTCAGGTACCTCAGCAGTGAAGTACTTGGCCATGCTGGCCTCCTTGATGGCCGGCCTGCCCGCCTCCGCCAGCCGCGCCGCGTTGTACGTCAGCAGCCGGGCCGCCTCCAGCTGCGTGGCCACCTGGGCAATCTGGTGCTGCATCCCCTGCAAGGGCAGCACAGCACTCAGAGTGACCACAGCCCCTGCAAGGGCAGCACAGCACTCAGAGTGACCACAGCCCCTGCAAGGGCAGCACAGCACTCACTCACACACAGCCACAGCCCCTGCAAGGGCAGCACAGCACTCACACAGAGCCACAGCCCCTGCAAGGGCAGCACAGCACTCAGAGTGACCACAGCCCTTGCAAGGGCAGCACAGCACTCAGAGTGACCACAGCCCTTGCAAGGGCAGCACAGCACTCAGAGTGACCACAGCCCCTGCAAGGGCAGCACAGCACTCAGAGTGACCACAGGGCAGCACAGCACTCACTCACACACAGCCACAGCCCCTGCAAGGGCAGCACAGCACTCAGAGTGACCACAGCCCCTGCAAGAACAGCATAGCACTCACCCACACAGAGCCACAGCCCCTGCAGGGGCAGCACAGCACTCAGAGTGACCACAGCCCCTGCAAAGACAGCACAGCACTCACTCACACACAGCCACAGCCCCTGCAAGGGCAGCACAGCACTCAGAATGACCACAGCCCCTGCAAGGGCAGCACAGCACTCAGAGTAACCACAGGGCAGCACAGCACTCAGTCACACAGTGCCACAGCCCCTGCAAGGGCAGCACAGCACTCACTCACACACAGCCACAGTCCCTGCAAGAACAGCATAGCACTCACCCACACAGAGCCACAGCCCCTGCAGGGGCAGCACAGCACTCAGAGTGACCACAGCCCCTGCAAAGACAGCACAGCACTCACTCACACACAGCCACAGCCCCTGCAAGGGCAGCACAGCACTCAGAATGACCACAGCCCCTGCAAGGGCAGCACAGCACTCAGAGTAACCACAGGGCAGCACAGCACTCAGTTACACAGTGCCACAGCCCCTGCAAGGGCAGCACAGCACTCACTCACACACAGCCACAGCCCCTGCAAGGGCAGCACAGCACTCACTCACACACAGCCACAGCCCCTCTGGAGCTGCCAGCAACAACCATCCTGCTCACCATGCAATGCACTCTAAAATAAAAACATCAGGTCCAGCTGGGAAGTAATTCTGTGACAGGGTCTCTAGTGTTGAGATGACCCCAAGGTGTTGGAAAGTCTCTTTTTCCCAGCCCCAAGATCAAAGAAGGAGTCAGGATTCCTTGGCTCTGGTTCTCAAGGTTATTATTCTCTGTTATCTAAAACATTCTTTTTCTGAGGTCTGTCTAGCATGTTGGTCTGTGGCACACTGACTGCCTTGGGGTGGTGTTATCTTTTTATACTAAAAACTACACGTACTTTATTTACAATAATTTTCCAATACCTATCACCTATGTTAGACAGTTTGTCTCTGCTCTAAACCAATCCAAAAATGCCACCATCACAGCAGAAGATGGAGGCTAAGAAGAAACAGGAGGAAGGAGAGGACATGACCAGATTCCTCCATCTTGCCTCTTGAACCTCCCTTCTAAAACCCCAAAATTCTACATTTTCACCCCGTGATAAATTCACTATCATTCTATTCAAACTCTTGTGGCTTGTAACTCTTCACACAAAGTTGGTAATTGTCTCCATGGGTTAAAATCAAAGGCACAGGTGTTTTTGACTCTGTGCCAAGGTCTCTGAGCCCCCTGTCAGGGTCTCAGTTCTCCAGGGCAGTCAGAGGAATTTCCTGGGTTCCGACAATTCTGTGTTCCTTCTGTGTTGGGAACACTCCTGGGCCACTGAAGTGCTCTCAGGAACTGCAGTCCTGTTTTCCCCTTTCCTGTTCTTGGATTCTTGGATTCAGGAGCACTGGGGTTCTTTCTGCCTGACTGGCCAGAGGGTTACCTATTTAAACCCAGGAATATAAAGGATAATTTTATCTCAATCTTAACATCCTCCTCAGGATTGCAAAGGCATGAGGAAGACAGAGCTGCATTTTCATTCTGCAACTGTTCACTGAAAAACCAGGTCTAGTTCCCTAATGAGCTTAGCCAAGGAAGACTTGTAAACAAATATTTCTTAAATAAAAGTGGAGATCTAGCAAGGTGACAACTCCTTTCCTTGCCCCAGAGGCACAAGACAAGATTTAGAAGCAGCTTAAAGGTACAGAGGACACGACTGAGGAATGGATTCAAGGGTGATGGAGCTCATATCTGAATGGTATTACAGAAGAATGGGTTTATTTAAGAACACCCAAATATTATGATCATTGAAAATGAACATTTAGTAGTCTAAAACACAATGAAATCTTTCATCTTATTAGAACATTAACACCATTCCCTCAGATCTGCAGAAATATATAGGCAGGTCAAAATACCAAAATGATTTGGCAATTATAAATTCCATTTCCCATTCAAAAGACGTAGTTCCAATAATTTCCTAGGTATCTATGAGTGCTTCCTAAAATTTGCATAAATTATGAGTAGTGCTAATGTTCCTTCTCTTCAGCTGAGATGTAGGTTTCTTTTAACAAGAAAATTACCAGAGTAATTACAATTATGTATCTTCCTTATTAAACTATACATCATTTTTGCAACAAAGAGTCTTTTTGGCAGTAAGAAACAGATATTATAATGAAAACTAAATGTCTTTGTACAACACAGGAAATCTAATAATTCAGTTTTCCTCATCTTTTTATCATTTATAGTCTCCAGAAAAAGCCCTTCCCCTACACCTCATGAAAGGGTATAAAAACTGGAGCACATTCAGTATAGTGGGATACTAAAATCAGAAGGGAGTTCCATGTGTATTATTTTCAAGGAATGTCAACAAGTTATCAAGCAAAAGGAATATGTTAAAAACATGTCAAGTTTTAAATTATTTGTGTGGTACTTGCAAAGGCACTGAATTGCTGAATTTTACACGGCAGATGAACGTTCATCTAGAATTTTTTTTGAAAACTACTCAGATAATGAGGAGGAGAGACAAGACATGAAGTGGAACATAAATTATGCAAATCATAATACTAATTATACTGTTTATTATGGTCACTATTCTTTCTTGGAGGAAACATGCCATTAACAATTACCTGGAAATCAAACACGCTCTTCCCAAACTGGACTCTCTCCTTTGTGTAGGGAACTGTACGGTCAAAACACCCCTGGGCCAGTCCTAACATCTGTGAGGAAAAAGAAGGATTTGGTCAAAAAAATTGATTCATTAAATGCACCTAATGAAGGTGATCATAATTGGTCATCTTCTGCTCAGGCAGGTTGATATCCAGGAGAAAAGTTGGTTTCTTCCCACCTAGATAATGCTAAAATTTGTATAGAGAATCCTAGGAGCCAGAATTTTAGTTATCACAAAAACTGAGGGGAGTTATAAAAAATAAAAGTTTGAGGAACAAACCTTTTACATGCCCATTTCTTACCATAGGCAAGTATTTGTAAAAACACTAGCACTCATTTTTTGAACAAAATTTAAGGGTCAGCTGTAATTGCAAAAATATTAATCTTTTTGATAATTTGTAGTTGCATAAGAAAATGACTGTAAACTGTAGATCTATAGATCTGCATTATCCTATTAAAGGAAAAATAATCTGAATGATTAATCAAAACTATTTTCATAAGCAAAATAATTTCTCATTTTCTAGAGGACACCAGACTGAATTGCCAGAATTAGCAATTTATTTCAGAATTTAGAAACTTAGTGGTGTGGAAGGAGAGATAACATTTCTTGCACTATCTTCCAACTCTGCAGAACAATTGTAAAAGAATTTTGATCAATTTTGTCTTTCCACGAAGGCAGAAGCAGTAAAGTGTCACATCAGACAGCTTAGAAAAACTACCTTGAATGATGTACAACAGAAAAAGAATTATACAAAGGAAAAAAGTAAAAGAAAACATTGAAGTCTGCTGCTAATCAGCCCCATTATCAGATTTGTCATCTCCTTATATAAATTATAAGAACAAAGTACATCAACTTCAGCACCTGTAATAATATTGCAGCTGCCTTGCACTAAAACCATCTGAAACTGTTTTCAAAGCCACAATTACCTTTTATAAGATCTTCATTATCTTTTAAAACTATTCCAACTGCAAAACTAAACTCAATACCACAGGGCTTTAGAGCTGCTGCTCTTGTCAAGTCCATTTCTCTTAATTTGAAGGTGCCAAGAAGGCAGTAATTAAGATATAACAACTACCTGACCTTAACTTTTAATTAAGGTGTAACTTGGAGTAATTAAGCGTAAAATCCAGACCATGTATTTTACTGGCAGAGCCTTTATATTATTTATATCTCTGGGAACAATGAGGCCCACAGCCCTTTTTAAATGCCATATCAGACAAAGTTTAATCAGAGGTAATCTTTAGAAATGATGGAAAAGCCAGCCCAATTATCAGCATAGAGTATTGCCATGTGGAAAATCCCAATTTCATGGAGATGATTTCTCCTGGTCTGTCTGCAAACCAGGGCAAAAGATAAAGGAGATTGGTAGTACAGAAATATTGCACAATAAAGTATAAGCAAAGAAAAGATTACTTTCAAAAGTAAATTCAAAATATAAAAAGCTATCACAAGTGATTTTATTCTGGGGCTGACTTCCACTGAGATCAGCAGCATTCTGAAATCCAAACTGACTTTACAGCAAAATACAACATTTTGAAATAACTCCAAGATTGGTAAATATTCTCCCCTAAGATGCCATACAGTGCAATTTTCAAACACAACAATGAACTGGAACAGCTCTGCTAGAGAAAATCACATTTATTTTAAAAATAAGTTGACTTTTAAAAACGAGTTGGGAAAACATCAGTTAGCACTAGGTTACATTTGCCAGCCCCATACAATCCCAGCTGGAAGCATTAATTTATACATCTCAGTGTGTTAAAGTTTCCAAAGTTAGTTTTCTTTGTAAAATAAATTTTCATAGTGGAAGACAAGAACGTGGACATAATTCAGAAGCAATCAGTTAACGACCAAAGAGAAGCTAATTGCCATTTAATGTTTTTGAAGTCTATTGCTTATGTCACTATAGGAGGATTTTCCCACTGGCAGCTGTTCCCGTCTTTGCTGTCACTTTGCTACGGGAACAGTGACATCTAGTGGCAATCGAGCTTTTAATAAAGTGTTTTCCCAACAGCTTTAAATATTCCACAGATTTCAGTCCAGACTCAAATGATATCCTGGCTGTGCTCAGTAAGAAACCAAATCACCCACCTGTGCAGCAATCCCAATCCTGCCAGTATTGAGCATTCCAATGGCATATTTATAGCCTTGTCCAACTTGTCCCAGGATACTGCTCTCAGGAACCTAAAAAATAAAACCACCCAATGATTCCTGTTCTATTCTGTTTTGCAACTATTAAAAGAGTTCACAAGTTTTAGCAATTGCTCCTCATAAGTGAAGGCATAAAACATAAACCACAGTTTGATTCCTAGGATGGCTGATTAGAGCATTCCATGGCTATAAACTGATGACAGAGAAAAAACTACATCAAAATGTAAGAAATCCAACCCCTCTCTAGACTTCTGTGGAAGAAAGATGCTAAAATAGGCCCAACAATCAGTGTATCCAAGGGGAAAAATTAGGGGATTTAGTTAATATTCTTTCCTTATGTGTGGCCAGGTTCCAGTTTTACACAAGTTATGCTTCAAGAGCTGAACTTACAATACCTTCACGTTGTCCAAGGTGACTGGGCAGGTGGAACAAGCTCTGATCCCCAGCTTGTCCTCCTTCTTCCCCACCTGGAGCCCCTCTGTGTTGCGATCCACTACGAAGCAGGTGATTCCTCTGTAGCCCTGGGGGATTAAAAATAATCAAAAACTGGTTTGCATACCAATATCCCTCAAAATCTACACCTACACCCACACTGGGCACAAACCTGATACTTGCATAGTCAGCTGTGTAATTTTCCACTGGACATATTTTACATATTTTCCATTTTGCCTTTTAACAACAGGAAGTTGTCAGCTAAGTCAGAAAGGTTGGAAAAATGTAAGACTGAGTCCTGTTACTCAGAACACCACCAGTGCTGTGCAACAATGATCCTGACATTCTTATTTTCCCTGGTTGGAGGAATTTATTAAATTGCTCACCAAATTGCTGCCTCAAGTTTTGCTGGGAAAGATCTTTAAAGGTTTGCAGTCAGCTAGGAAAAGGTGCACAGAGTATAAACCTCTAACATGAGATTATCAGTATAAAATCCACAGTTTCATATCTCAGCAGCTGTCACTGAAATGCAAGAATTCTGTAGCAACTTACTAAGGATGGGTCTGTATTTGCCATGACAAAGAAGACTCCTGCATCTTCTGCCAAGCTAATCCACATCTTTGAGCCATTGATAATGTAATAGTCTCCCTTCTTTTCAGCTCGAGTCTTCAAGGAAAAAGCATCACTGCCAGACCCAGCCTCTGACAGACAGAAACTGCCTAACTGTCAAGGGAAGGGAAAAAGCCAATTTAATTTTCACAAATAGAAATAAATCCTATAAGGAAAATACTTATAAGCCAGCACAAGTCTCTTAAATTCAAACATTTTAACCTATTGCATTGAAGTAACTGAGTTTCAGCTGTGAAGATTAAGAATAGAAACACTGTGTAATTACACATCTCTCAAAGTCAACTGCTTTACAGTTCTTTTCCACAGTAAATTAAATTTTAATGAAACTAATAAGTGCCTTTCCACTTTTACCTCTCAGCTACTGATGACAGGATGTATCTATATCACCACAGATTTCAGCTCTAACCAGTGTTTCAAAGTTCACACATATTTTCCAGAGCTGCAGACACACATTAGCCACTGAAAAAAAAAATCCCCACTAACATTACTAAACAATAATATAATTTCAATAGTTAAGTCAAGTAAGACTTTGACTCACTGTATCTTTGGACACCCTGGGCAGGTAAGTTCTCTTTTGCTCTTCTGTTCCATAGGTGGTAAACAATTTATTTGTTAGAGTGTTTTGGAGTTCACACACAAGAGCCACAGCTGGATCAACCTTGGCCAATTCTTCCACTGCCAGTATGATTGAAAAAAATGAAGCTCCAGTTCCTCCATATTCTTCCCCAAGCTCAATACTCATCAGCTGAAATGGAAAAGGTGCAAATGTATAAATGTGTTGGCCCTGATAGCTGGAAAGGCTAAAACTGAATCCAGGAATGAACACCAGGATTCGGGCAATGTAAGTCCTCATGGCTGCCCAGTAAGGCACAGAGGAATATTGGTTCTCTTCTCCATCAACACTTGGAGTCATGGCCTTTCCAGCATCCAATTAAAAAAAATTGAGGGAGGGAAGACAAGGAGCTAAAAGATAAGGTGAAGTATGTGGTATGGGGGAGAAGGAAAAAGAATTACAGTAAAAGATGGAGTGACAGTGCTGTAAAGAAAGCTGTCGTGTGATTGACAACTCCAAAATGTTCAATCATTCATCGGTTCATTTGAATTATATCCCTAAATTTTTTTCATCTATAAGTCTGAACAAGGCACAGTTAGAGATACAGAAAATGCTGTTACTTTTCAAATAAAAGATTAGGTAAAGGTGTGCAGACCCCTTGTTCAAACAATCCCTGCACGATGGACTCTTCCATTTTCGCATTCTCGTCCATTTTTTGCACGAAAGGTGCAACTCGTTCCTGGGCAAACTTGGTCACTGCAAAGAAGGGAAGAGAGAAAACAGTAAATATTCCATAAATAAATAAATAAACAGCCTCCTTGGGAATCAATATAACAGGAATGTGGTGCTTCTGACAGGTTATGCATGTCAGAAGAAAAAGAAGCCCAAGCAATATCAGGCGTAAAGCACAACTCCCCCAAAACATCTCAACATTTGACTAGAAATAAATAATGAAAACAAAATTTTAAGCTCAAATATCCCTTCTACTTGAACCATTTCTGAATTTTAACTGCAGAGATGATAGCTACCCATGTCTTTCAGCATGGCCTCCTCTTCAGTGAACGTTTGAAGTGGAGCACAGGCAAGTCCATCACTGGCCACGTTTGGCTTGAGCTCTGATTTGGAGGATCTGAAAGCACAGGGAGAAACCCTCCAAGGAGCCAGGTGTGCTGGAATGTGTCTTCTCAGCTGCTGGCAACAAACACAGGACATGCAAACAGTCAGATTTGTATGCAGACAACCATATCTAACTTCACCCAGGGCTTTTATTCAGTAAGTTATTAGGAAATATAACTTAGATCTACTGTTCAGCCTGAAAGCTTTTGAGAAAATATAACCTTCCCCTCCCCTGTGTCCTAAAAGAACATATCCTTTAATTACTTTTCTTTTAATATGAAACAGTTTTCTTCCTGGAAGTTTACAAACTTTTATTCTACAAAGTATGCACAAGCATTTTTTAGTCAATTTTAGTGCTTACAGCAAATAAACCCTGCAGATAATATTTATTTTTATAGATGATTTTGCAAGTCTACTGCAATATTCAGAGAAGTGAGTACTACTTCTGTAATACTCACTTCAGAGTGTATTTCAATTGAATTAATACTTTCATTGACAAGAATGATGAGAGTAAATATAAAATACACATATAATGATTTTTACAGGCCTGTCAACTTTAATTGACTGACTTTAGCATTCTTCCTGTTTTTCTAGGGACTAGCAACTCTTACTATATTTTTATTTTATTTTTTTATATTATTTTTAAAATTTATTTTATTATATATTATTTGATTACGTATCATTTCTATTTTATTAAATTTATTAATAATAAATATTTATTTTATTATGTTATTATATATTAAAATATTCATTTTATTATACATTCTTTTAATATATATTATTTATATTTTATTAAATTTATTGTTTAATAAGAAATATTTATTTTATAATACATTATTATTTATTATATAAAGCAATCTGACAGCCCCTCATGTGGATTATTGGCATTTTGCTGTGAAAGGGCCTAACTTTTAACTGCACTGTGGGTTTCTCTATTAAAACTGAATTCTTACCCACCACTTAATGATTTTCAGAATGAGCACACATTTTGTAGACCAAGCCCTGGCACTTGAATGCTTCTGTACAGGTAATTTCCACACAGTTAAAATCCCACAGTCAGTATGCTGATAGTGTAACTAATAATTAATGTGTCTTATTTGGTTGGTTTATTTCAAAAGCATGGGAAGGAACTAAAACTAAATGATTAATGCTTATGCTCCCCATTTATCCACAATATAATAATTTCAAGAAGCATTGGTTATCCAACCAAAAGAGCAGAGGGTGAGCATTTTACTGTGGGGAACAGTATTAAGAATATGTGGCAAAAGTCACCAAAATGAACAGAAGTGGCTTTTGGGAGGAAGCTACACACTGTGATTGTCAGGGCATGGATAATGTGACAGCTGTGTCCCTCAGAGACCTGAAAGCTTTTGTGTTCAAAGACTTCATTACCTCACAGCTGACTTTAGAAAGGCAAATTTGGTATGAAGGCCAATCTACTTTCCCAACACAGAATAATTCCTTAGGATTTTAAAGAAGTTGGCATAAAGGATCTGGCTCAAAAAGTAATGGGCTAAATTGAGTAGCTAAAATGTTCTCCTGAAAAGCAGCAGCACAGTTGGTCTGTGTCCCAAAAGGGCAGAGCAATGATTCTGTTCTGCTCCCCAAAGCCACTCTGGGCTGGTCTCTGCTCCACATTTCTGGCACTGCTGCCCTGTCAGTGCAGTGTGGAGACACCAATGTCCCAGCAGGACAAGTGCTGGCAGAAACCCCCAGCAGAGACACAGCTGGGCCATGGGGGATATAAAAACACATCTGCACAGGATTTGGGGTGATTGTGACCCCCAGAGTGAGGAACAGACTGGCTGTGCCCCCAGCAGGCGCCCGCTCAGCCCACAGAACACAGGGCAAGCCCACAATGCACACTGTGGCTGCAGCATTCCTCCAGAACCAGCAGAAATCTGGGGTCAGGAAGTAAAAATTCCTTTGATCCTTTTAATAATTCCCCCTCTTTCATGTTGGCTTTCAACACTTGTCATCTTCCTGGCTGGAGAACTGATGGGAAGCACATCCATGAACTCTTGTGGAGACAAGCAGCAAGAGTCTGCTGTGATGAGGAAATTCTGATTTTGGCACATAAAATAAAACCCAAAAACAACAAACAGAAGTGGTAACAGAGAAAATAAATATTGCTGTGAAAATTCAGTGTTTATTCACATTAAACACCCCTGGTGACATAAAACAACCACTGGTGAGCAGGGCTAAATTATGAGTACATTTGGGTGGTCAGCAGTAGCTGCAACACTTTCAAATGGTGATGGAGTTACTGTGGGTGTTCACAAAATAAGGAAAACATTGTTTTACTAGAGATTAAAGCCCATGTTCTGGGAGCAGTCAGGCAGGAATGGATTATGTGCAGGACATGCAGCAATGCTGGGGTCACCTGACAACAGGTGTGCAAACATTCACCTGTGCAGGTCTGTCCTTGGCCAGGGCTGGGAAGGAAAAAGCTGAGCACACACAGGCACACTTGTATTTACCACTGGGCTGCTTCCTGAGCGCTGGCAGGGCTGCAAACCACACACAAACCTCCTGCTCCCTCCACCACTTCATTCCCAAGTACAAGGAAAAGAGTGTTTTCCTCCATGGTGGCACAAATAAAGTAAAACACTGGGAAGGTGAATCCCCTTCACCACCCCAGGGTGCTCCAAGCCCTGCCCAAGCTGGTTCAGGCATTTATCAACCATGCTTTGGTCAGTGATTGTTTGAGACACTTGGCTCCTTTGCAGGAGCAAAGGAATATTCCTAAAATTCCTAAAAAGGTCACCTTGAAAAGCTTTAAAACCAATGGGATGCATGCAAGGATGGGATTAATGCTGGCAACTCCCACACAAAGAGCAGCAACTCACAGCTGTTCCAGAGGAATAACAGCCCAGTGTGGAAACTATGTTTTAGGTCAATATTTAGATTTAAAAACTCAATAAACAATCAAGTCACTACATTATTGTGCAGCTTCCTTTTCTTAGAGGCCATGTAAAATCACTAATTTCAGGCAGTTATTTAAACAGCATGTGCATTACTTAAATCCTTGGCTGCTGCTTCCCTGCCTTTTTTCCTGCTCCTCTTCTGTAGGTGGTGATTTATGCTGCTACAGGATTCAGACCGCCTCCCCTACTAAACACTGGCTTTTGAGAACTGGCTGCTGATAACATTGATTTTTCTGTTTATCTCAATTTTTACCTCCATCCCCAGCTCTTTAAAAGATCAGTTCTCCTGTTTTCCTTGTTTGTTTTACAATATACAACAAGATTTTAATGCTGGCCCTGGCAGCATCATTAAGATATAAACAGAAAAAAACCCAAAGCAATGTTTTCCTCAGCTCACTTTGCTTGCCATGCTGATTTCCATGCCAGTATCCATCCCAGCTGGTTTCCACACAGCTCCTATTTCCCAGCAGAGGAGCTCCCCAATGGGAATCTTGCATTTGTTTCTAAGGTTGGTTTTCTTTATTTCAGTTTATTTCTAGAAGCACAGCACCCCCAGGAGCTGCAGGATAAGGTCTCACCGTGCAGAGCTCAGGCATGGGTGGTTGAACCCCGGGGTCTCAGCGTGTCTTAGTCACAGCCCCAGTGCCTCAGGTGCGTTTAGCAACACCAAGAACATTCCGAATTGTGAGGGACCCACGGCCAGCATCACCCAGCGCAGCTCCCGGCCCTGCAGACCCCCCGCAATCCGCAATCCGGCAGCCTCTCCGGTGCAGAGGCCGCCGGAGCTCTCGGGGCCGCTCCCCGGCAGTGCCGGCACCCCCGGGCAGAGCTTTGGCTGCTCTGTAACTGAAGGAGCCCCCGGAGCGCCGCTGCTGCCGGGCCGCTGCTGCCTCCCCGCATTACACGAGACCCACAGAACCTTCCTTAGCGCCGAACCCGACCCCGCCGCCCCACACACAAACCCCCAGGGCAGAAGGACAGAAGGACAGGAGGACGCTCCCCACCACCCTCACGCCTCGCAGCGCTGCCCCTGCAGCCGGCATGTCCAGCCCCGGCCAGACACCCGCACCCAGCAGCGGCCTGGGGAGGTGCCGCTTTCCCCTATGCAGCTTTCCCTTGTCCCCTCATGCCTGTCCCGCCCTGAGGCGTCACCTTGGCGCAGCCCCTCAGCCAAGCTCCCGCCGCCGCCGCCATTTTAGCGCCCGCCCCGTGACGTCAAGGCCAACTCCCGCGTGACGTTGCGCCAACGCCCCCGTGACGTCAGAGCCAACGCCCCCTCCTCCGCTCCCGCCGGCGCGCGCGGGTCTCGCGAGACTGCGGTGGGCGGGGCCGGGCCGGGCCGGGCCGGGCCGGGGGGAGGCACAACAAACATGGCGGCGGCGGGAGGCGGGAGCGGCGCGGGGCGGCGGCGGTGAGTGCTGCCCGTCCTCCCCTTCCCGCTTCTTTCTGCCCTTCCGTCTCCTTCCCGCTCCCTTTCCCTCCCTCCTTCTCCTTCCGGGGCCTCCCTGTGCCGTGATGGAGCCGGGCGGGGGGCAGCGCTTGGGGAGGGCCGCGCTGCCCCGCCGGGAGCGGGGCCGGGTCAGCGGCGCAGCCCCGAGGCTGCTGCCTTGGTGCGGGGCTGAGGGACACGGGAATCAGAGGGATCGCAGAAATTACAGAGTGGCAGAAATCACAGAGTTACTGAAATCGCAGGGTCAGTGTGATCACAGAATCAGAGTGGGTGAGGTTGGAAGGAATCGATCCGGGGCCACCTCCCTGCTCAGGCGGGGCCATCCCCGGGCACACGCGCGGGTTCTGGGGTGTCTGCACTGGGGGAGACTCCGCGCCCTCTCCGGGCAGCCTGTTCAGCGCTGTCACCCTCACGGTAAAGAAGTTCTTCCTCGTTGAGGTGGAACTTGGTGTGCATCAGTCCCTGCCCGTGGCTCTGGTGCCACTGCTGGATCCCGGAGCAGAGCCTGGGCCCTGCTGGGACACCCGGGGACAGCCAGGGACAGCCTGGGCACTGCTCTGACACCCGGGGACAGCCGGGGACAGCCTGGGCACTGCTGGAACACCCGGGGAGAGCCTGGGGCAGCCTGGGCACTGCTGGAACACCCGGAGACACCCGGGGACAGCCTGGGCACTGCTCTGACACCCGGGGACAGCCAGGGACAGCCTGGGCCCTGCTGGAACACCCGGGGACAGCCTGGGCACTGCTCGGACACCCGGGGACAGCCGGGGACAGCCTGGGCACTGCTGGAACACCCGGGGACAGCCGGGGACAGCCTGGGCCCTGCTGGAACACCCGGAGACACCCGGCGACAGCCTGGGCACTGCTCTGACACCCGGGGACAGCCTGGGCACTGCTCTGACACCCGGGGACAGCCTGGGCACTGCTCTGACACCCGGGGACAGCCGGGGACAGCCAGGGCTGAGCGCCCTCCCAGCTGGGGCTCCTCTCCAGGCTGAGCAGCCCCAGCTCCCTCAGCCTTTCCTGGGCACGGAGATGCCCCAGCCCCTTCAGCATCTTCACCGCCTTTCCCTGGATGCTCTCAGGAGCTCCGTCCCTCTTGTCCGAGGAGCCCGGGGCGGGACACGCGGGTTTCTGGGAGGTTTCCCGTGCCCCTGTCCCTCCCATGAGGAGGAGGAGGAGGAGCGGGATGGAGGAGGCCTTCGGGGTTGGTGACAGGTCACGGTGTGCTGTGCTTCACTCCCTCCCCACCGTCAAACTCCTTCAGGAGGACCGGGAAGGGCTTGGATGGAGTTTGGATTCCTTTCTGTGTTTATTTATTTGCTATGGAAGAGATGGAACAGAGAACACTCCCCCTTTTTTTCCTAGAAGAAGGTGGGACGCACATGCTCACAGTAAATTTATTTTATACTGTATACATGTTCTTATGGATACTTTATGCTCTTATAATTACTGCAGGATTCGTTCTGACTGTGTGTATGAAACAGCTGGCTGTGCACCATGAGCTGCTTTCTTCAGCAGCATTATTTAGGCAGAATATCTCATCCTGGCTGTTCTTTGACAGCAAACTTAGCTCACCTCAGTGCCCCCTGTTGAGTCCAGCAGCTGTACCTGGGTGGAGGATGAGTAACCAGCGCCCTGCTGCTGGTGCTGTGGGTGTGTCGGCAGAGCTCGGGTAACACCCGGTGTGCTCAGCCCCTCCCTGGGTGTGAAACACGAGCTGGGCTGCTCAGTTTCTGCTCATTAGAACTGCATTTTCTGCTGTGCAGGGGTGACACAGCAAGGATCAGATGTGTGTCATCCTCCCCTGAGAAGGAGAGCTGCTGGCTGTGTAGCTCTGAAAGATGCCACATGAAATGACAGAAGTGTTTGAGCACACAGATGGGAGCTTTGGGTCATGTTCAAATTGTGGTGACTTCCCTATGCTGGTGTAAAGAAAAGGATGAGTGTTCTCAGCATAAATCAGTGAGGTAGAGGAAGGAAGTTTTATGCAGTTGATCCCTATCCTGTTTATGAAATTTGGTGTCATTTTCTTTCAAAATTAAATGTTTTTTTAAAGCAATCAGTGCAGTCAAATAAGGTTGAGAGAACTGGGCTTGTTCAGCCTGGAGAGGAGAAGGCTTTGAGGTGACCTAATGGTGGCCTTTCAGGACATGAAAGGACACAAAAGAAAGATGGAGAGAGACTGTTTACAGGAGCCTGGAGTGACAGGACAAGGGGAAATGGCTTTAAACTGACAGAGAGCAGAGTTAGATGGGATATTGGGCAGGAATTGTTCCCTGTGAGGGTGGCAGGCCCTGGCACAGGTGCCCAGAGCAGCTGTGGCTGCCCCTGGATCCCTGGCAGTGCCCAAGGCCAGGCTGGATGGAGCCTGGAGCACCTGGGACAGTGGAGGTGTCCCTGCCATGGCAGGGGTGGCACTGGGTGGGATTTAAGGTCCCTCCCAACCCAAACCATTCTGGGATCCTCTGGAATAAGTTTTAGTGCCTTACCCAAAGGCACACACAGATCTGCTAACACAAACCTTTGGTGTTGTTTTGAATGGTTTCACTTTAAATTGTTATTTCTTATTATAATTCATGGAAAGTTGGCCTGGTCAGGACTCTGTGTTACACTACCCTGTTTTTCTCTTCATATCTTCAATATTAGAGATATCTTTAATATTATAATTAATATCCTGATCTCTTTGTTTTATTGCAGGAGACACCAACAAATGGAACACAAATTAACTTAAGCCTACAGGAGGCTGTGACACCTGGAAGAGGGTAGGTAGGTAGGTAGGTAGACACATAAAGATGTGTTCTAAACTAACTTAATGATGATAATTAATGCTGGGAGTTGAGCACACTCAGGTAAGATGGGAAAGAACATCCTCATGTGGATGCCAAAAATGAACAAACATCTGTAAGTTTGGACACACAGGAGAAGATATTTAAATGTGGTCTGAAACTCAGAACTTGAGTTCCTGTAGGTCACCTAAGTACCTATTAAAAATAAGGAATATTCTTATTGAAATGGTCACATTGTAAATTATTTCTGATTATAACCTGCAGAAATAATGTGACAGACTCATTCTCCTTCCAAATGTATCCCAAACTCTGTCTTCCCAAATTCATTGTGAATTGGGACTCTATAGAAGTTTGTTATTTGCACTCCCCAAAACCAGCCTGACCACTGATTTCTGGGGAATATTTTAATGATTTCAGTGCAAAATAATGGACTGGAATAAGACTTTTACTCAGGATAAGAAAGTCAGATTTTGGGAGAACTGTGAAACAATGCTTTGTCTGAGGCTTCTTTCCAGCTTTGCTAATCACCAGCATTCAGTTGTTTCCCCACATTGCAGCTCCCATAACTGACTGACCCAAATCTGGGGTTTTTGGAGCCAGGTGTTTATTGGAAAACAGAAGTGAGTCAGAAGTGTCCTTCAGGTGACATCCAGGAAGCAGAGGATGCAGTCTTTGAAAAACTTTTATTGGAAGGGTGATTGTTCTAATAAAATTTAGAACAGCAGAGTGTTAGATTCCTGTCTTTCAAACACAAATATTTTTCAGGTTTCTTTCTTAAAACTGATGTGGTTTGGGAAGAGTAATGGACTCACATTTCCTTTTTATTCCCTGCAGGAAAAGTGGAGAAGCTGTGCTCTGTGCTTTTTATCTGACGTGTTGAGGTACATTTTGGAGCATGTTTGCTACATAGCAGGGAACTAAAATTCAGGTATGATCCATTATTTTTATTTTTTAAAAAGGCAGATTGATTTTTGCTACTATGTGGGTTTTTTTAAATTTTATTTACTATTTTATTATTATGTTGTTTACATGTTGCTGAAAGGGATTTCCCCATAAATTGTATTTGGTGATCTTTAATGAGTTAAAAATTCAAAACCCAATATTCTTATGGTTGCAAATTTGCTCTTTGACTCAGTGTAGTGGGTCTAATGCTGGCCAAATGCCCATGCATGCACTAAAAATTATTTATTTACTCATTTCCTGCTGTGAGATATGGATTAGGAGGGGGAGGGCAAACCAGGCTCAAAACTTTAAATGGTATAAAGAAAACTTTATTAACAGAATTAAAATAAAAAATAAAATCAGAACAAAAAACTTTCAGAACACTTCTTCCCCAATACTCTCTTTTCTTTCCCACAGACAAGAAAGAGACAAAACCTGGGACTTTCAGTCAGTTTACCACCTCTAAAATAATCTTTCTTCAGTCCACCCAGGGAGAGGAGTCTCTCTTGCCATGCCATGGAGACTTCCCCACAAGAAGCAATTCTCTTGTGGCTTCAGTGTCACAGCAAATCAGCTGCCAGGAAGGGAAAATCTGTTTGCAGTGTGAAAATCCCATGAGTTACAGCTTTCCCAAAGCTGCTTTCATGGGCCACGATAACTTATGGGGCACTATTTTATGGATGCATAAAAACAAAAGTACTCCACTTTTATCTCTGGGAGCAGAGGTTTTTCTTCTTCTATCCCTGGGACAAAGTTTCCCATCTCTCTCTGTTCAAGGTTCTCGTTGGGTTACAGCTTTTCAGCATCCACACACTCCAAGCTGAGTGTCCTTCTCTCAGAGGCTGCATCCCCACATGAGCTACAGGGAAAAAACAAAGTCTGATAGATGAAAAATATATCTTCACCATTGCCTCACAAAAGAATTTCAGCCCAAGACTAAGGCATCTCCTCAATCCTCTCCCATCTACAATTTGACTCCTCCTTCACTGCCCTCAGTGTCTGTTGTTTTCTCTACGTGTCTTCACCCTTTCCTTTTCCTGACTCGGGAGAGAATTGGTGTGTTCAGGTGCTGGGACAGTCCTGGCAGCACAGCCTGGTGGTGGCCAGGAAAATCCCAGCCCGGCAGTGAGCCAGCCTGGCCATGAGAGCCCAGCCAGGCCTGGCCATGAGTGTAGCCATGATATTTTCTGAAAAATCCCTTTCCCAGGATTTTTCTCCTGAGAAGCTGAGAGGCCTCAGGAGCACAATGTAAATAATGGTTATCTGCTGCTGTGGAATGCAACAGGTGCATCTGGGATTGGTCTCATGTGGTTGTTTCTAATTAATGGCCAATCACTGTCTGCTGGCTCACACTCTCTGTTCAGTCACAAGATTTTATTATCATTCCCTTCCTTTCTATTCCTTGCCAGCCTTCTGATGAAATCCTTTCTTCTATTATTTTAGTATAGTTTTAGTGTATAATTTTCTTTTAATATAATATGTATCATAAAATAATAAATCAGCCTTCTGAAACATAGAATCAACATTCTCATCTCTTCCCTTGTCCTGGGACCCCTGTGACCACCACCACACATGAGAGGCCATCAGCCCCGAGTCCTCAGGGCCCAGCCCATTAAATGTGTTCTCATAGAGGCGTGTTCAGCTCTTCTAAGTGGTTTAAACAAATGTCACTCTTCCAAACTAGCCTGCTGATTGGTTAACCAGATGTCAATCTTCAAATCTAGCCAGCTGATTGGCTCTTCAAACTTGGCAGCTCATTGGCTCCACCCAGTCCCCACAGGGAACCACCCCCTCAACTGAAAACCGGACTTTGTTAAACCACGACACTCAAACTGTGTGATAAAAGTAATTCTTCACTTAAAATCCAGCCCAAATCCTGAACTTGTTACTATGAATGCAGCCAAATTCAATGACACTTGTGTTCTGAAAACATTTTTCCTTCTAGGCACGAGAGGTTATAAATGAAAGAGTCAATATGGGGGAAAAGAAGGCAGAACCGTTGGATTTTGTGAAGGATTTTCAGGAATATCTGACCCAGCAGACCCACCATGTCAATATGATTTCTGGATCAGTTACTGGTGACAAGGAAGTAGAGACTCTCCAGGGAGGTGAGTTTTTTCCAGTATCATAAATTTGATATTTTTGAGAGTGACTTGAGTGTTCACAATCCAGGTAATGCTGCTGTATGGAAGCATTTTTGATAGTCATTTCTGTGTCACAAAGGATGTGTATGTAATGTGAAGATTGCCATAAGGAATCTTCACATTAATCCATTTTACAAAGGAGGCAAATTGATTACCTTTGTTTTAATCAGAGAATGTTTTTTATAATTCTCTATATTTAAAAACCAAGGGCTGAGAGAAGCAAAAGCTCTTTGGCATTTGCTCACAGTGTGGCAGATGGCATCCCACAGATTGTTCATTAAAATCTGTGTTGCATTGTTCACAGCTGGGACAGAAGGTGATCAGAATGGCCTGGATCATCCTTCTGTTGAAGTTTCACTGGATGAAAACTCAGGAATGTTGGTGGATGGCTTTGAAAGGACTTTTGATGGGAAGTTAAAGTGTCGATACTGTAACTATGCCAGCAAAGGAACAGCACGGCTCATCGAGCACATCAGGATTCACACAGGTATGGGATCTTCTCTCTGCCTGCCTGGGAGCCCTTGGGGGTTTACTCTGCATTGGGATTTCCATGGCAGCAGTTGGCAAATTCATCCTGCTCATCAGTCACATGACAGGGATTTAGAAATTGAGCTGGCACTCGAGATAGGAAGAGTAAGATAATATTGGATTTCAGCTCCTGAACACACATCAGATCCTTTAGGCACTTCTGACATTGCAGACCTGGATCTGTAACTCCTGGAGGATCAGCCTACCAAGGGAAAATCAGAAGTGCTGAAGTGCTGCCTTACAAAAGTGTTGGCTGGCCTGTTATTATATGTTACTCACATTAACTTTTTAAAAATCCTCAGAAAACTTTGTATCTATACATTTCATTTGATAGAAGAACAAAGTTCTGCATGTGCACAGGAGATGATGGTCTCCCTGGTCATCATCCCATCTGGAAGAGAATTCTTAACAATAACAATAATTAGCAATAATTGGTGGGTCTTTATAGACTATTTTTATAAAGGAGTGCCCTGTACCTATTTAAACTGTGCAAATCCCTACTGACATTTATTATTATAAGTAACTATATGGGAGTAAAGTTTAGCATGAAAGCTTCAATGTAAATTGAAGGGCCCTGAAATATTTAGTTTTTCTGTCGTGAGAAAAGTTAAAAATGTACATATTCCTACACAGAGATTTATAGGGTCTTTTCTTCCTCTGTTGTTTAGCCATGCAAATGTTCCTGTTCTGCACAACATACTAGATGTGGAAGTACAAAGCATAGTAATAAAAATAAAGTTATTGATAGAATATTCAAATGTGAGGGCATACCATCAAGTTTGTGTCTGGTATCAGGAGTGAACAGAAAAATTATCAACTGTGGCTTGTTAAAGAGCATTTGCCACTGTTGGATGTATAAACCTGAAAAGCAAAACTGTCATAAAAGTTAAAATATCCTGAACTGTTCTGAAAGCTCCAGCTTCATGGCAAATGAGAGAAAACAAAAAATAGGTGCTTGTGAACTCTGTCAAGTGTATCACACCAATACAGATGACTTCAGAGCAGAAAAAAATCATGTCCTGCAAAGAATGAAAGTTTTTACAGGTTTCCAGTTGATGTGATTGTAGCTCTCTCAGATACAGTTAATCTCCTCAGATTCTCACTTTGCTGGGAGCCATTCCTTCCACACAGGAGCTCCCTGGGTGCATTTTGGGAAAGCTGGAGCTCCTTCACTGGCCCTGCAGTGCTGGCTTGTTTCAACAGGGCATAGTGGGGTAGGAAATGGCAACCAGCCAGAAATCACAGAGTTCTGAGGTTCAGATTCTGAAAGACCTGGTAAATTCTTCTCTTTTGTCTTCTAGAACAAGAAAATAGTTCTTTTGGTTTGGTTTTCCTGGTTTGGTTTGGTTTGGTTTTCCTGGTTTGGTTTGGTTTGGTTTGCCTGGTTTGGTTTGTTTTTTCACTCAAGGGAAGAAGATCCAAGGCCTGAGTGTTGTTTGCCTAGGAGGCTGGCAGAGGGCCAGGAGATGCTGCTTGTGCTGTGAGGGCTCAGATGAGTCAGCACTAAAGTGGGGAAGTGGCAGCTGCCTCAGAGCCTCAGAGCAGTGTAAATAAACAGGTACAGCATCCTGGACTTGTGCCAAAGGAACTGTGACCAGGCATGATCATGCAACCATCATTATTATCATTATTATCATTATTATTAAGTGCAGCCTACTGCAGGATTGGCTTCATGCTGGGTCTGACAGCAGGTAATGAGTAGTTCACCAGCTGTGTTGTGCTACATGTGATGCAAAACTTTTATCTCTGTGCAACCAGTTTAGAATGAAATCAGATTGACAAACTCCCTGCATTCACACAGAGTTTGCCAATCTTCTCACACCATTTTATCAAGTCTCCAGATCTTTACTCATCCTTGTGTGTACATATATGAGTGCAGAGAGATGCTCATGGAGAAATCATGGTTTTGCTTGGTGCTAAGAAGGTACTTAGAGGTAGCACAAAAATTGATTTCTTTCCTCTTGGAGAGCCAGTGATGTAGGGGGAATAAAAGAAATCTGTTTGGTATCTGAGACTGTGATTCCAAACTCTGGAATGCTCATCAGTCACATGACAGGGATTTAGAAATTGAGCTGGCACTTGAGATAGGAAGAGTAAGATGATCTTTCATTTCAGCACCTGAACACACATCAGATCCTTTAAGCACTTCTGACATTGCAGACCTGGATCTGTAACTCCTAGATCAGTCTACCAAGGGAAAATCAGAACTCCTAAAGTGCTGTTACAAAGCTGTTGTCTGGCCTGTTGTTATGTTATTCACATTAACTGTTTAAAAAATCCTCAGAAAACTTTGTATCTATAAATTTCATTTGATAGAATAACAAAGTTCAGTATGTCCAAAGGAGATGATTGTAGGAATGATGGTCTCCCTGATCATCATCCCATCTCCCATCTGGAAGAGCACACAGCTCTCTTGGGAGTACCTGGCTTTTGATTTCTGTTCCAGCTCTTTAGCCAGAGGATCCTTTTCCAAAGCTCAGTCCTTGAGTGGCTGTGTGTGTGTGGGGGTTATTTAGGTGGTAGTTCCAGGCTGTTTAGGAGTAGGGATGTTTGGGAGGTCCCATGGTGAAAGCGAAGGAAGCCAACCCACCTTGTCGTTGATCGGCATTGACTTCGATTTATTGATCAATCAGCCACTTTATATAACAGTGTTAATTAACTTCATGCATATTGCAAAATCCAAGCTCATGATAGGTTAACAGAGAAAACTCTAACCCCTCCTTTTGTTTTACAATACCTATGATTTGTTTATTGAAAACAGGACCAGCGTTCTCACTGTGATATGAAAAGTTCCCAAAACCTCCATATCTGTTCCCAGAGTAGCTATCTTTTCCCAGAGAGCCCAAGGACAGAGTGTTTTGCCTGTTATGGGAAGACTGTCTGAGAATCTTATTGTTTATAAAGTGGTACTTGAGAGAGCCTAATTATTTATAGAATCAAGCCTGGGAACTGCTTTACAACTACCTTTTACTTTTCCCTCAACTGTATACCTTCATGGCCTCTTTCTTTAAGCCATGCTAGAACCAGACTCTCCACAGTCCCAGAAGGATACCCTCCCTCAGAGTTCTCCTGAAGAGCAGTGACATTTTGGTGGGACAGAATTGCTGTGCTCCCCTGTGCCCTCCATGGCCGAGGGGGAGCTGGCACCACACAAACATCACTGCACTCAGTCCTTGGTGTTGTTGCTGCAGTTCCCAGGCAGGTTGGTGTGTTACCCTGATTCCCCTCAGGATTTTTCTGTGTGCTGCTGATCCCTGGGTGGGGCAGAGCTGTCCCAGTGCTGCCCACTCCCCCAGGACACCCAGCTTGGCTCGAGGCTGGCCGTGACCGAAGCTGCACCCGCGGCTCCCAGCGAGCCGCACACAAAGCCTGTTCCAGAGGCTCCGAGGTGCCGTGGCCTAACCTGTTCTGATTTTCCAGGGGAGAAGCCACACAGGTGCCACCTGTGTCCCTTTGCCTCGGCCTACGAGCGTCACCTGGAGGCTCACATGCGCTCCCACACCGGGGAGAAGCCCTACAAGTGCGAGCTGTGCTCCTTCCGCTGCAGCGACCGCAGCAACCTGTCCCACCACCGCCGGCGCAAGCACAAGATGGTGCCCATCAAGGGCACCAGGTCCTCCCTGAGCAGCAAGAAGATGTGGGGGGTTCTGCAGAAGAAGACCAGCAATTTGGGCTACAGCAGGAGAGCATTAATTAATCTGAGCCCGCCCTCCATGGTGGTGCAGAAACCAGACTACCTTAATGATTTCACCCACGAGATCCCCAATATCCAGACTGAGGCGTACGAGAGCATGGCAAAGAGCGCTCCGAGCGGGGGCTTGCCAAGAGATCCACAGGACCTCATGGTGGATAATCCTTTAAACCAGCTCTCCACCTTAGCAGGACAGTTGTCCAGTTTGCCACCTGAAAACCAAAATCCAGCCTCTCCTGACGTCGTTTCCTGTCAAGATGAAAAGCCTTTCATGATACAGCAGCCTGCTGCACCTGCAGTAGTTTCAGCTGTGTCAGCAAATATCCCTCAGAATTCCTCTCCAACCAGCCCTGACTCCCGGCCCACACACAACCAGAGGAACTATAGTCCCGTGGCAGGGCCCAGCAGCGACCGCAGTGCCCACACCAGCACTCCCAGCATCAGCAACAGCCAGCCCAGCACTCCAGCTCCAACCCTGCCAGTGCAGGACCCTCAGCTCCTGCACCACTGCCCACACTGTGACATGTACTTTGCAGACAATATCCTTTACACCATCCACATGGGATGCCATGGATTTGAGAATCCTTTCCAGTGTAACATTTGTGGGTGTAAGTGTAAAAACAAGTACGACTTTGCTTGCCACTTTGCAAGAGGCCAACATAATCAACATTGACTGAGAACATGCTTTTGTTTAGTTTTTTAACATATTACAGTCTATTTTTCATACTTGCTGATGGAAAGCTTGCACATTCCCATAAGGAATCTTCACATTAATCAGTTCGACAAAGGAGGCAAATTGATTTCCATGTTCTTGTAAAACTTGCCAGGGAAATTTTGTATCAGATTCAGTTGCTGTTTTATATGTAGCCTTTCAAAAAAAGCCAAGAGTGCTGTAAGGGTTGGAATGCATTTACATGCTGTGGTTGCTAAATTTAAGTTGCTTGCACTTAATCCCAATAAACATTCTGCAAGTGGAGAAGCAGAGCGTGTGTCCTGAACCACAGGAGGTAATTCCCAGATTGTTCACTAGGCAAGACAAGATAGATTATCCATAAAATCTGAAAGGTCAATGCAATGACACATCATACAGAGACAGGACAAGGAGGAATGGCTTCATGGTGACAGAGGGCAGGGCTGGATGGGATTTTGGGCAGGAATTGTTCCCTGTGAGGGTGGCAGGCCCTGGCACAGGGTGCCCCTGGATCCCTGGCAGTGCCCAAGGCCAGGCTGGACATTGGGGCTGGGAGCACCCTGGGACAGTGGAAGGTGTCCCTCCTTTAAGGTCCCTTCCAACCCCAACCATTCTTTGACTTTGGAGAAATCCTTAAAAACCTGGCTACTCAAACAAACAGAAGCAATTTTCACATAAAAAATCAGTTTGATGTAAAAGTTGCTTTAATCTGATGAAGGTTAATAAGAAGTTTTTGTTTAGTATAGTCTAAACTCTTCATGCTAGGACTTAAACACTAATTTAACTGTTAGCACAAAAGTAGAAGATAACAGGTTATTGTGAATAAAACTGGTAGAAAAGAAAGAGCTAAAAGCCTGTCATTCATGAGTTATAAAAACAAAAAAGAATGAAACCTTATTTTATCTACACTCTACAAAATTTTCCATGTCATTGTTTTTTCAGGAGGCAATTTTTAGAGAGATAATGAAGAGCCTGTAGAACTAATATATATTCTGTGAGATTTCTAACTGCCTTAAACTGAGTTGTACAGATATTTAAAATTTGCACAATTAGACTTCTGTCCTGCTGATAGAAGTTCTGATAGAAACAAACAAGAAGTTTACAAATCAAACTCCTTTGTTCAGTTTTATGTTGGGCCAGGCTACAACTGAGAGGTTGCCTGTATTTTTGGGAGTTGTATAATCCAGTTTATTGTGAATTTCAGCTGACTTGGAAGCCTGGTTTGTCCCCTCTCCCAGGTTTGATGTCCTTTGGGTGTGCTGGGAATGAGGGGAAGCAGCTCTGGCTTTTTGGGCTCCATGTAGGATGCAAAGGAAAAACTGACTGACTACACTGAAGTTGTTTTTAGGAATTGTGGATGGCAAATAATAACTGAAGTTGTTTATTTTGTTTCGTAGTGTACACTCATCTTTAGAAGCCCTCAGGCTAAAGGACAGGCACTTTAATATAAACCTGAGTAAAACATCTAATTGAAATGAATAATAACTTTATGTGCTAGATAAGAATTTGAGACATTAAAAATAAAGGAAGAACTGTTACTTTTCCCATATTTAGACATGCACTTTTACCTTGGTTTGTCCTACTTGAGACAAATTAAAGCTTCCCTTATATATTTCCCTTTTCCTATCAGCAAACCATGTTTTGTTAAAAGCAGGGAGATTTTATTAATGTTCCACAAGTCAGAGGTTGGAATCTCAATAGGAAATGTTTGGCTTACTCAAATTTATATTTTCATGCTAAAACTTCCAGAAACCAATGGAAAAACTAACAGTGATCAATGCAGGAAAACCACCTGTGTAAGAATTTTAGCTGTAGAAGTAATTTTGACTTCAATTAAATAGAAATTTGGATACCAGATGTGTTTCTGTCTACCTGACTGACCTACAGTTGAATTTCTGTGCTTGAGGAACTGGGTTCTTTCTTGGCTGTGCAGTCTTGAAGTAATGAGGTCAGAAATCTTCCACTGGAGTGGTTCCAGTGTAGTGAAGATGAACAATAACACTGTCATCCCTAAAAATTGCTTTGTTTTCAGGCCTGGTTCAGAATTTGTTCTGCTGGATTTTTAAGACAGAATGTGATTTTCATTTTTCATCAGGACACTCTGTAATTCCAAAGTATTTCATTGTTGCTTTATACTTTTTAGATTTATAAGTAAAACTGCAAGTCTGTGTGTGTAAACATCTTTATTTTAAGGAGTAAAAGCTGACTGAAGTGGAATCCAGTTAGAAGTTACTGCTCCTGGACAGGTTTTGGAATCAAAATTTTTTCCAATTAAAGAGGGCAGAAATGATGGATCACACATTGGACAATTCTACAATTTACATTTGGCTGAAATGTAGTGTTAAGAGAAGACTGGAAGATTTACAATTATTAATTTAGGGAAGTGGTTTTCCTTGCCTCTTTGGTAGATGGTGCACTCTAAGCTCTGGCATTCCCAAGGGAACTTGTGGCCTGCTGGAGCTCCTTTCAGGGAGCACCTTTAGTGCTGAGTGACCACAGCAGCCAGGTGCTCCTCCCTTGTGGGTTTTCCTTGCTGGTATCCTGGGGAGAGTCATTGCCCTGGGCACAGATGTGGTTTCTGACCTCTGGGGCTTCTGCTCACATTGTTAGAGGCTTCTCTTTGTCTCTTGATTTGGTGATTTAGAGAAATGACTCCTGAGCCATGATGGCCTTGGGCAGAATCAGGGTAGGGCACTGATGGAGGAGCTGGGAGCAGGAGGGATCCTGCAGGATCTCATGGAAAAGGGGCCCTTGTTTAGGAGGGGATCCCACTGTGGGGAATGGCCATTCTGAACAACAGAACTCAGTGTGAAAAAATCTGTCCCCAAGCCTTGCAGATGGATGTTTGGAAGGATTTTCCTGCTGCTGCCTGGACACCACTGGTTCTGCTCTGGAGTAGACTTGTTGGGACATCTCTGAATAGTTGAGGAATGAAAAAACTCTTTTCTCTGTTTCTTTGGGCAAACTGCTCATTGCAGGGGGTTCTTGGGCAGCAGCAGCAGCAGCTTTGGTGCTCATCCCCTGGCTCTGCCCCCAGAGCCCTGGGCTGGGTCCCTGTGTTCTTCCCAGGACTGGGACTGTTCCTGTTCCAGGATCACACTGCCCTGCCATCATTGTCCCCTCCTGTCAACTGAGCACCTTTGGAAGGTGCATTTTCCTATGTTTCATAATTTATTCATATTATTGACTATAATTTAAAGTCCAGAGCTGGTACTGGCAAATTCTTTCCAAGTGTGATCCCTTGCACAAGCAGGCCTTACCCAGAGCCAGGGAGGGAGATTTGTCCAGGATTCTGGGATTGAGTCCTTTGTTAAAAGAACTTTTCATATTGAGTCCTCCATGTGCTACTCTGCACTCACTTGTTTTGGTGTTTTTTTTCTAAAAACCCAGATCCTCACATTATAAGGTAATGGGTGATTAGCATTTTAACTGTTATAAATGGAAGTTTGGAAAGGAGATGGAATTTTTCCATAGCTCAGCTCTGTTAAATTCTGTTAAAGTTGCAAAACATAAACCTTGTGGGGGTTTTGTTTTTATTGTCACAGATTATTTTATAGCTTTGTGGGCATTTCTAACATGCACTATTTAATACACACTCAAGTTTTGAGACTGAATATTCCACTGAACATTTGAATATTTGAACATCTTCATTATCTCACTTAACATTCAACTGTGAAGGAGGCAATAGGAAAAATATTTGTTTTTTCACAGACACCTGTTTAGACATAAAATGTTGATTGGCTTTTTAATATAAAACTCAGTGCTGGGACACCTTCCAGCAGTATTTTCCAGACAAATAATTTGTTAATGTTTGTTTTGTTCCAGAATGTTTTGGGGGTTTGCTTTTTGTTTCTTTTTGACAAAGGGAATGTAATTTAGAAGTCTTCACTGGCAAGTTTTCTACTAATTTTAAGCTTCTTTGAAAATCTACAGCAAATGATGTTCTGCTGCAGGAAATCTCTCTCCTGCTAAAGCATTTTTCATTGAGCAATCTTTGTGTATGTGCTTCTAAGTACCTACTTTGTTAATAATATGTACTTCAGTGTAAAGACCAGATTTTATGCAAAAATGAAAGCTGTTAGAGTTGTAAAATAAATTTTAATGTTAGTGAACATTTCTGAGACGACAAGGTTAATTCTGAAATAACTCTATCTCGTGTAGTTCATGTTGTGAAGCTTTGCTTTTGTAAGATATGAATAAAATAACACTTTCTAACTAGGTCCCATGTCAGTTTTTAATTGCATATCCTTCCAGGAGTGGAGCTGGTGATTTCCCTGGTGCTCCTCCTGGGTTAACTCTTCCTGATTCTGTGAAATTTGAATCTCAGGATGGTTTGCTCTTGGCTTGATCTCCACAGCCAAGAACAGCTTGGTTAGACTTGATTAAAGTGTTTCTCTTCCATTTCATGGGGAGAGGAGGCACAGGGGCTCCAGAGAGGGGAGCTGCCCCTCAGATCTCAGCAGCAGTGCTCAGAGTCCTGCATTTTAATACTTGGGACTCCTAAACACCCAACATTCTCTGTGTCATTATTTTAAAATATATTTATTTAGTACCTTGGCTGCCTCCTGTTGGAATGAAGAAATAACACTTGTAGCAGGGTCAGAATATTGGCTTTTCAAAGTCTTCCCTTGCCTCAAGTCTTCCAAAACTTCTGCTTTCAGTTTGTTGAGTTCTTCTGCCAGGCTCTTCATCTCACTCGGGAGAACGTTTTTACCTAAAACAAAATTGAAGCTGAACTTTTAACTTCATGCTTACAGAAAAAAAAAATCACAAAATCACAGAATATCCTGAGCTGGAAGGGACACAGAGGGATTGAGTGCAGCTCCTGTCCCTGCAGAGGCACCCCAGCAATCCCACCCTGGCAGTGCTGCCCAAACTCCTGGAGCTCTGGCAGCCTCGGGGCTGTGCCCATTCCCAGCACTCTCTGGGGAAGAACCTTTCCCTAAATCCACCCTAAACCCCCCTGGCCCAGCTCCAGCCATTCCCTCCTGTCCCTGTCTCAGGGAGAAGCCTGAACCCAGGCACAGAGCTGAGCTTTGCAGTTAAGGACACTGAGCTGCTCCTCCTGTAAATCTGCCCCTGTCCTTATTGCCACGTGTCCCAAAACAATATTAAAATCCTCTAAAATGCTGCTCTGTACTAAATGGCTTTAGTAAAGCTGTAATTAATACAGTTAATAAACATGATGCTGGTTTTTAAACCTACAAATTTCTACAAACAACCCTGACCAGAGCTGTGAAGCTGTTGCCTCAGGCACAGCTGCTGGGACAGGATCCTGGCCAGTTTATCCCAAGGGAATTTCAGGGCTGTTTCCCAGTGCCAGCTGGAGCTGGGATGGGTGGGAAGGGCAGATGGGTACCTTTGGCATCCTGCATGGCCTCAGAGATGGCTCTCCTGCACGCCTGGTCAGCCTGGTGGACAGCACTGGCTGCACACGTGGCTCGAGCTGCCTCCTGGCCACCCAGCAAGGAACAAAACAAACAAACAAACACTGAATTTACTTGGCTTTTGAAGTTCCATTTGAGAACAAAACATTAGCAGCACCTCAGGCTGGCACCACTGCCCCAGGTGCTCCAAGCCCCAGTGTCCAACCTGGCCTAAATTAGTGTTTAACTCCTAGCATGAAGAGTTTAGACTATACTAAACAAAAACTTCTTATTAACCTTCATCAGATTAAAGCAAATTTTACATCAAATTGAATTTGTATGTGAGAATTGTTTCTGTTTGTTTGAGTAGCCAGGTTTTTAAGGATTTCTCCAAAGTCAAAGAATGGTTGGGGTTGGAAGGGACCTTAAAGGAGGGACACCTTCCACTGTCCCAGGTGCTCCCAGCCCCAGTGTCCAGCCTGGCCTTGGGCACTGCCAGGGATCCAAGGGCACCCTGTGCCAGGGCCTGCCCACCCTGCCAGGGAACAATCCCAAAGCTGTGCCCTGTGTGCCAGCAGTGCTACCTTCTGCTCTGTGTCCTCCTCATTTGGCCTCTCTGGATTTTCCAAAGCAGTGACCAGCAAGTTCATGATCTGCTCACTAAAAAACAAACAGGGTAAATAAACCATGGCAATCAACAGATACACTTCTTTTCTTTTCTAATGATGCCACAGGAAAAAAAAAATTGAAAAGCAAGATTTCAGTTAAAATTTTAAGGCAATCAGTGAAATAATCTGAAATTAAACAATTACAACTCAAATTATTACAGCTCAGCCTTAGCATTTCAGACAACTTGCACAGATTTTCAGTGAGAGGGCAGGAATGCTGTGAGTTTTGAGGATGGTGGCTGTGAGCTCCAGCAAACCTGGATTCTGTGTAACTGCCAAAAATCACCACTGGGAATACTTTGTACACATTGTGCAGATTCAATAAGAAGCATCTACCACTGAAAACAGCACTTAGGGAAAACTCTGGGATCAATCAGCAACATACTCATCCTCTGAGATGCCATCAGAACTGCTCAGAATGAGGCTGTGCTGCTCCCAGGTGTTTTTCCTGGGATCTGGCATCTCTATTTTCCTTGCCATTAATTGTATGGTTTGCTCAGGCACAGGGTCACTCCTGAGGCGGTTCCTCTGCAGGCAGCATTCCACTGCACACTCCAAAAATAACTGGCAGAAGCCCAAGGAATCTGAAAAGAACAGAACCAGACATAATTTTATCCTTAAACAGTTCAAGTAACAATTTCTGAGAGCACCATGCAGGAGAAAGGCTCTACATGAATGAGGAGTTTATGCACTGCTTCTGAGCCAGACATGAACACAAATCTGGACAGGCAACAGAATTTTACCTTCAAGGCTGCTCAAGAAATGTGTGAGACAGAACCATGGAATTGTTTGGATTGGGAGGGATCTTAAAGTCATCTCATTCCATCCTTGCCATGGGCAGGGACACCTCCCACTGTCCCAGGCTGCTCCCAGCCCTGTCCAGCCTGGCCTTGGGCACTGCCAGGGATCCAGGGGCAGCCACAGCTTCTCTGGACACCTGTGTCAGGGCCTGCCCACCCTCACAGGGAACAATTCCTTCCCAAAATCCCATCCAGCCCTGCCCTCTGTCACTGGGAAGCCATTTCCCCTGCCCTGCCATTCCATGTCCTTGTCCCAAGTCCCTCTCCAGCTCTCTTGGAGCTCCTCATGTACTGGAAGGTGCTTTAAGGCTGCTCTAGGAAGGGTTTTACACAATCTCCCAGTTTATAATAAGGCAGTAACAAGGTTACATTGATTGCTACTCTATTACAGGTACCCAGCAATCAGAACAGCCCACGCTCCGGGAGAGCACTTGGAAGACGGCGCTGAATTTCCCACAAACATCCTCACGCCGAAGATCAGGGATAAATAATTACATTTGCGGGCCAGCTGGTACACCTCGTAGCGCATGCTCTGGTAATAGAAGTTGTCATCCAGCAGGAGGACGAGCGGCCGGGGGGCGGCTCCGGTGTCCCCATCGGGGGCGGCCAGCAGCCCCTCCCGGCGGCAGCAGCGCAGGAAGCGCGGCCAGCCCGGCTGCGCGGGGCCGGGCAGCGGCGCCCCGGTGAGCAGCGCCCGCAGGAGCCCCTCCAGGCACTGCAGCAGCTCGCGGCGGCTCTGCTTCCAGCCGGGCAGCTGTGGGGAGAGGAAGGCGAGAGATCACGGCCTCCATCGCCGCCGCTCAGCGCTCCCGGCCCCGCGCCCGCCATGAGGGGACGCGGACCGGCCAGGCCGCGTCCCGTTGCCAGGCAACCGCGGTCGCACGCGATGACGTCACACCGGCGCGCCGCACTGACCGATGGGGACGGGCTGGTGCGGAAGGCCTCGGGCGGGATGAGCTCGTCGTAGGCGAGCAGCGCGCAGGCCCAGCCCCGCCGCTGCGGCAGCCGGCGGCTCAGGGCGCGGCCCAGCGTGGACTTGCCGGCCGCGGGCAGCCCGCACAGCAGGCACAGCCCCACCCGGGCGCCGCCGCCGCTCTCCCGGTGCTGCCGCTGCTGCTCCGCCGCCAGTGCTGCGGGTCCCGCCGCTTCCGCCGGCGCTGTGCGCATGCGCCGGGCCCTCACCGCGGGGCGCCCCCTGGCGGGCTCGGTGCGAACGGCAGAGCCACGAACGGCCCCTCCGACCGGTTCTGGTTTTACCAATTTTTTACCCTTTTGTGGTTTTACCCATTTTTTACCGAATTCTGGTTTTTACCCGTATTTTTACCCAGTTCTGCTTTTACCCATTTTTTACCGGGTTCATGTTTTTACCCAGTCTTTATCCGGTTCTGCTTTTACCCATTTTTTACCCAATTCTGCTTTTACCCATTTTTCACCCAATTCTGCTTTTACCCATTTTTCACCCGGTTCTGGTTTGACCCATTTTTTACTCAATTCTGCTTTTACCCATTTTTTACCGATTCTGTTTTTTACCGATTTTTTACCTCGTTCTGCTTTTACCCATTTTTTACCCAAATCTGGTCTTACCCATCTTTTAGCCGGTTCTGGTTTTTACCCATTTTTCACCGGGTTCTGGTTCTGGTTTGACCTATTTTTTTACCCCTTTGTAGTTTTACCCATTTTTTACCCAATTCTTCTTTTACCCATCTTTTACCCGGTTCTGGTTTTTACCCATTTTTTACCCAATTCTGCTTTTACCCATTTTTTACCTGGTTCTGGTTTTCCCCATTTTTTACCCAATTCTGCCATCACAATAAGCACAAGAATTCTCTTTAGCTCCGCCTGGAGTGTCAAAGGCTGAGCCCTCCTCCGTGCCCCGCGGTGCCTTTTGTGGTGATCACAAAACAAAGATACAACCACGTGTGCTGCCCCTGAGGATTTATTTTAAATTGTCATGTAATAAATAAAATCAATGTTATATCATACTTGAGGTCTAAATGACAGGGATATTTAATAAGAACAGTTTGAGATTCTGAGGGGTCAAAGAAGAGGACACTTTGGAAGACGCAGATTTTTTGCCAGCAATCTCTTTTGGGTTCTTTTTTCCAGCTCTTCAGTGATGTGGCCATCTGAGGGTTGGAAATATTCTCTCAGTGAGGCCACCCTGTAATTTATTCACTGTTTTCCCCAGTTTGCACTCTGAGATTTGCATGAGCACAGCCAGGGCGTGCTGCAGTGCCCAGGGAAGGAGGATGCACACCCACAGCTCTGTTTTGGCAGTGAGGTGCTCTCTGCACTGCAGCTGGTGGAGACTTTCCCTGGATTTCCTGCATCCATCTCCCACAGAGACATTTGATGGAGCCTATTTGGAAATCTTTTTCCCTCCATACATCCTCTTTGAAACCAGTGCTGGTTTCTAACTGTCCCATTCAGAATGACAAAAGTTAAATCTGTTCCTTTGGTGGTGGAATCAATTTGTAGGGAAAAGGCCAAGCTGCCACCCCCAGTAAACCCTGTGCAGCTGCAGAGGTGTTCCCAATATCCCACATTTTCTGTAACAGACATGGATGGGTCCTTTCACACTCAGGACATGACCCACAGAGTTCCTGGTGTCCTCAAGTGAGGTTACTTTTTTAAATTACCTGAAATGCAAGCTGACCTGGCTGGTGGGGTGTGAGAGGTGGGCTCTGGGCTGGTGGCACTCCAGGAGTTCTGCAGCCACAATTCCAACTGGACTGCTGCCAACAGGGTGTCAGGTTGTGTTCTGACTCTGGCAGTGTTGTTTTGGTTTACTGTGTTGTTTATTTTTTCTTTTTATTTTCTCCCCTAGCAAAGAACTGTTATTCCTGCTCCCATATTTTTGCCTGAGAGCCCCTTAATTTAAAATTTATAACAATTTGGAGGGAGGGGTTTACATTTTCCATTTCAGGGGAGGCTCCTGCCTTCCTTAGCAGAGACCTGGCTTTGCAAACCAAGACACAGGTGTCAGGGCAGGGCACAGGGACTGTCCCCAAACCTGGCTCTGCAGACCCTGAGTGTCCTGAGGAGAGGAGAGGAGAGGAGAGGAGAGGAGAGGAGAGGAGAGGAGAGGAGAGGAGAGGAGAGGAGAGGAGAGGAGAGGAGTTAAAGTGCAGATCTCCCATCTTTGAATGATGTGAACAGCAGAGTTCACTTCTCTGTGGCCTGAGGGGGAGGCAGCAGTGCCAGTCCTGTCCTCTGGCACTCCCCCAGGTTCACTCCTGTGCACAATGACCTCCAGGGTCTGATCTGTAAAACTGAGGTAGAGGAGGCACAAACACAGCCAGCAGCAAGGAGCAAAACCCTGGGGTGTGCCCAGTCTGTGCTCAGAGCCCCTTGGCACCCAGGGCCAGGAGGGACCTGCTTCCCAAAGGCAATTTGGCTGCACAAGGACAGCACTGGAGCATTGAAATCCTTTCATTTGTTTTTCAGGCCAGTTTTTTGTCAGAATTGGCCGAGGGTTCCCAAGAGAGTTCTCAGACAATTGGTCTAGGTGGGACTGGGGGTCGCTGAGGTCTTGAGGAAGCTGCAGGAGGCTGGGTTTGGACTGGCTGCCTGAAGAGTGGAAAACACATTGTGGTTAGTATCTCATGACTTGAGACACCTGACATTTCCAAACTGGTTCTTTACCATTTTTAAGCAGTTTCTATCATTTCCACCCAATTCTCTCTGCCCCTTCCTCTCCCGTGCAGCATTTACCTGTGTTTATGCCAACATTTTTCCTTCAAGCCTTTAATCTATGCTTGATGCTGGATGAAAAATCTGTTAATTAAATCTAATTAATATATTAATTAACCTAATTAATTTAAACTTAATTTATCTATTAATTAAATCTAATCTAATCTTTAATCTATTTCATGATGCTGCATGAAAAATCCCCCTAAGCAGGACACGGGACATCAATAACTTCACTTACAGCAACATAAACATAGGGAAGATGAAGTGAAGAAGGTTTTAAACATAGGGAAGATTAAGTGAAGAAGGTTTTAAACACTACAAACCTTGTACCAGGAAAATGCAATATGGTAAAAATATTGTGACTGGATGCAGCAGGCTGGAAAAGACATTGCAAAAAATGAGGTTAGCAGAAAACACAAAGTGTAGGTAAATTTTCAGTATTAAGCTAATGCCATTTTAGAACTGGCTGTCATTTGCTGGGACTTTCTTCATATTCTCTTGCAACATTTTGTTTTGATAATTTTTATTCTGTTTTATCAGAACTAAACCCACAGCCTGGCTAAGCAGCGTCCCCAGTGTTTGGCCAAAGAAATAACAGAGGTGGTTTCAATGTATCAGAAAGTCACAAAGCCATGATTAATGCTTTGGGGAAAAGGCTCTGTGCAGTCTGGATTACCCAACATGAAATAATCCAAGTCTCCATCTATTTTACCTGATTGTTTCCTGTTTCATGACTTGCTCTGTTGCCTTGCTTTGGTTCCTGCCCATTGCTATCCCTGAAACAGAAACCACATCATCAGGAATCCTTCAGGGGTGCAGCATTTTCCAAGGACAGAGCTACAGCTCAGAGCTCTGGGCTCTGCTTTGAGTCCATCCTGCTCTGGACTCGACAGCAATTTCAATATGCTCTGCCCCTGTGTTTATACAATAAAATTATCAACAAAAATTAGGAAAGTGCAATGGATTTGGGGAAAAAATGCTTGAGAACAGACAAGTGGAGTGTCTGGATTGCACCTCCAAGGAGCAGGGATGGGCTGTTAACTCCCCACTGCTGCTGTTAGCAGGGCAGCTTGTCCTGCAGGAGGTGTGCAATATTTTGTGTAGATAAAGCCTTGCTGCACTGCCCTGGGGCACAATCTCATGCTGGAATAGCACCTGTGAGAAGGGAAATACCTGTGCTGTCCTCTGCTTTTCCTGCAAAGTTTTCTCCTTATTGCATCACGTTTAAACACTGCTACTGCAATGAGGATGGCTACAGGCAGCACCAGGAGGAAGAAAATCAGCAGCCCATCCCGAAGTGATGTATCTAGGGAAAAAGAATTGAAATCATAGAATTTTAAATAATTTAAAAGCTATTAAAACCTCTTTTTGTTTTACACAGTACAATCTTCAAATTGTTGCAGAATAGCATTAACAGTTTCACTGAAATTTATAACATGTTGCAATCAGAAAAATAGGATTTGGCTTTATGGTATTACAAGTTCTTTCTGCCTTGCCCACCCTATGTATATGCAGTGTTTTTCCTTTTCCATAAAATGTTTTCAATAATTCTGAAGCAGACAAATTCGTTTTTTATTTGCTTACCACAAGTGCTCTGCATGTTTGCTTTCCTAAACTTTTAATAAATACAAAAAGTTTTTTCCCTTTCCCAAAGTACAAATTTAGTAAAATCCAATGAAGTTCTGCAGAAAGTAACAGAGATTTTCCTCAGAAAACTACAGATTATGAACTTTGCTTCTAGACAAAGAGATGGAAAACATTTTGTTTGTAAAGGCCAGCAAAAGCTACTTCATTACCAAATAATAATGTTTGTTCTTTGAGTCAGTCCAGGACTTGGATCTCATGGAACAGAAAAAAACATTAGTGTGCTATTAGTAGATTTTTTTAATGTTATTAGTAGATTGTTTTTATGTTATTAGTAGATTATTTTTATGTTTTTAGTAGGTTATTTCTCAGTCCCTGGGGCAGAATGAGGGCCAGTTTCAGTGTCCTACCTCTGTGAGCTGGGCCACTGTCAATGCTGCCGCCGTAGCCAGACTGGTTGCAGAAAGGAGGGGCCCATCCCGGGTTGCAGTGGCAGTTCCCGTTGTTGTTACACACCTACAGCTCAAACAAAAGCGACTCGTGAGTCAGGCAGGGACAGCCCCCAGGGCTGTCACACCCCTGCAGCCCAAACACAGGGATTAGTCAAACAACACCTCATTAGTCAAACAACACCTCCCCGAGAGTGGCCACTCAAACCTTTGGCATGGATTTGGAGCTCCATGCATGGAATTGCATGTGGAAGTAAAAAATACTGCATAGTATTGCATGGAGATACATGAAATATTAACTGGGAATAAGCTCTGCCCCTCCATAGCACCCCAAACCACTGGGGGATTCTGATACCCCGTGGTAATTCTCTCTATATTAACATTTGTGTTATCTGCCTGCAATTCATCACAGTGCAGAAACCTTCTTAGTTTTACAACTTTTGGACTCCATTTTGATTTTTCACAGAGACATATATAAATCAGGAATTACCAGATCATCATCCTCAGAGGAATATTTTCCTTTTGTAATTCACCAGCTCGGTAATATTAAAAAAAATTCCCTTGGGAAATTGAGACAAAATGCCTCTCAATGTTAGTGCTAAGGGGTTTCCAGTGTTCTGGCAAATTACAGGTAAAAAAAGTGGATTTAACTTTTAATACAGATCAGGAAAAAGCAAACCCACCTGCTTGGTTGTTGCTTAAAAGCAGGGAATTTGCACAGTCTAGAAACAGGACACAAAGCACCATCTACTCACCCCATTATTATTACACTTCTCCTTTACATCACAGCTGTAGCCCAGAAATCTTGCATCAAGACATTCAAAACCTAAACAGGCCTGCAACAAGTAATTAGTGTCTTGCAAACACAAAACTTTAAAAATTCCCATCCTTTTATAAATATACTATATAAGTGCATACGTTTACAAGCTTTCACTTACATGTTAAGAAAAAGGACTGATACAACATTCAGTATTTCAGAATTTTCTAACTTTATTTGTCTCAGGTTTGCTTAACTCTGTGGATGCACTTTGATGGACTAATTTGATAATGTAGCATCCCAGTTTTTTGAAGAGCTAATTAACTGTTTGCATGTATTAATCCCAAAAGATTTTTATTGTGTTATATCATATGAACAAGAGAGCCAGGGAATATTTTTGGAAGTTCAGAACCTTCCACATGGAGTATATTCTGTCAGGCTGCTGTGGTTCCTCTTACCTTGTTCTCTCCACAGGCTGTACCATCATGAACTTGGGCAGGATCGGGGATATCTGATCCTAGGTCAAAGTCAGAGGACCAGCACAAAACCCCAGAGGCATTATTGACAACACTCCAGGCTGGGAGGTTCTGGAGACTGACAGAGGTGCACTGCAGCTTCCCACACAGACTGTGCCTGTTGGGAATGAAGGATACTCTGAGACAAGGTGAACAGACCAAAATCAGGATCACTGTAATCCATTCCAGCTTTTAGTCAGGATCAGTGCAAATCCAATCCAACTTTTTAGCTTGCTTTAAAATCAGGATCAGTGCAAATCCATTCCAGCTTTTTAGCTTGCATTTGAAAAAAATATTCTTTTAAATCTCTCATTTTAAGACTTCGTAACAAACATATTTTTTTACATTGAAGATTTTAAGGTTAACTTTTATTTGGTGGTGACTTACTGGACAGGGCATTTCTTGTACACTCCACCTTTCATCCCACAGTTTCCAAACCTATCTCCTTTAATATTTGCTTTTTCAAAGCATATATCAGGTGCTTTTCGTGCCCCTGTACAAAAAAAAAAAAAAAAATAGTGAATCTCAGTAAGGTGTCTGAAAAACACCAGAAAGAAAAATTTGAAATGTTTATCAGGAGCCTACAAATGGGTTTATATTAAATGCCAAGCCTACCTTTGCCATAGATGGATTCACACTGTGCATCAAAGCTCTGGCACACCCCATAGTAGCAATAAGCCTTGCTGTTGCTGCAGGGGTGGCCATTCATGATGTAAACATCATCTGGGCAGTAGGCAGTGCTTCCATTGCAGTACTCAGGGAGATCACAGGCATCTTGTTTGGCTCTGCACTCTGCTCCTGCCACTTTAAACTAGACCAAAGAGGGAGAACACTTTCAGTATTGCAACAGAGGAAGTTCTAGAGTGAAACAAAAACAACTGAGAAGATTTATAAGACAAATTCTCTTCTTTCATACTCTCTTACTAGTCAATGTCATTTGAAAATATGTCAAGAGGACTAGGATAGCTGTTTTCAACCACTAAAAAATGCCAATGAACAGTAACAATTGAGTTTAATAAAGCATTGCCCACCTTGCAGTTTTTGCAGCACAGTCCTTGAGCACACTGGGAGCCAGGGGTGAGTTTGCAGGTGGCAGCATCACAGCAGGGGTTGGAGCATTCCTGACAACATGGAAAGGGGATAGTGTTTTATTTACACACCCAGGAAAGTACTCACCAGCCCACGCGGATGGACAAGGCAAAGGTTAAATAACTGTGTCAGATTCTCACATTTTCTTGCTGTAAAAAGAACCAGCAGATATTGCTGCTGTCTTCTGTTTGTACTAGTCAGCAGAAAATCACCAGTTTGGATGGGCTGTGGCACAGGGATGCCAATGGAACCAGGGCTTGCTGGCAACCTTTTGATTTATTGCTGCCTTTTTTGAGACACTTTTACCTTCTGAAGAATGAGCCAATACCTCCTGTTCTTGGAGGGACATTTTGACAATGCAAATGTGACTCTTAAAAGTCATTTTGTGTAGGAAAAGGTGAAGGGTTGCAGTTGACAAACCTGTCCATGTTCTATAGATAAACAGTCTCTGTCATGGAACAGAAATATCCATGATGCTAAACCAGCACAAAACCTAGTGGTGTCTCACACACAAGAATTTCACTTCTTTCTCAGCAGTGTCTCAATGCTTTGTGCAGTCCAACAGCCCTTAACTGAGTCCACATCAAAATCAAAGCATGATTTTAAACTTTTACTAACATTTATTTTGATATTGCTTGCAAAAATGCAAAATTAGAAGGAAAACTCCTCAGATAATAATGCAATTAAGCCAGTATTATATAGAACAATATGATATATGATATGATATGATATGATATGATATGATATGATATGATATGATATGATATGATATAATATAATGTACAACAAGTATCCATCTCAATTTGATGCATTACCTGTGGTTTGCCACAGTCACATTCTTCATTTTTATCCACCACATTATTACCACAGACAGGTTCTTTGTACACATTGCTTGTTTTGGGAGGATTTCTAAGGCAGTTTCCTCCTCCACCTAGAATAAAGGCCTCAAAATCATCAGCACTGCAGGTGCTGAAATTCCTGGATCCACTGGAAAGGATAATATTGGATTATTATAAATATTTTGCTTACAGGAGAACATGCAACTCAAGCTCTTAAAATATTGTTGTTCCATAATAAATACTGTATTTCATAATGCTAGGAGATCATAAACCAGTTAATTTTATTTTACTTTGCATTAAAGTGCAGTACCAGAAGTTTAAAATACTATATTAATATGAATGCTTTTAGAGGCCAGAGATTGTCTACTCTGGTGTCCTGTATGAAACAGGCCTCAGAAATTCTATACTGAGTGTAAAAATGTTTAATTAAAAATATTCTCAGGAAAACATTCATCTTAATTTGGAGTCCCTAAGAACTGAGGAATGCCCCTTCCTAGAGTAGTTTTGTCCAGTGTTCAGTTACCCTGATTATTAATACAATTGGAGATAAATAAAATATTATGATCTTTTTCTCTTAAGGGGAAGCCAAAGAATAAATGAACTGAAGTAAATGTAAGACAATAAGTTGTTTTTTTTTTTTAATTAACTGGTAAATAATTTGTTGCATATTTGCACAAACCCAGTGAGTACATGTAAACATTCTCAACAGGGTGAAAAAACCCCAGCAAGACATTATTATTAAAAAAAATTAATTAAGTCCAAATATGTTTTTAGGAATGTTACAAATAAGAATGATGGGGTCAGAAAAAAGATGAAATTTCATGTAAATTAAAATGATGTCACATACTAAGTCAGTCACTCCACCTCTGTGATCAAATTTTTCAAACAACTCCCCATCCACTAAAGCTCTTCCAGATTCACAGGAGTTTCACAGCTTGTAAGGCATAGTCACTGCAAACAAAATAAATTATTGAAATAAAATAAGTGGAAATCTTACTTATCTGTGCTGTGCATGATATAGTTTGCAGGACACCTCTTGTCATCATGTTTCATTCCCAGGTTGTGCCCCAGCTCGTGTGCCACCACTGTGGTGTGCCGCAACATTTTGTCATGATTCAGCTAATAAAGAGAATCAAGTTTCAAACAGTGAAACTGTGGAAAACACTGTCTGTACCCAGTGATTTACTCCCACCACAAAGCTCTCAGGGACTGTGAAGGCAGGATACCAAATTGTATTGCAAGGTGAAAGCAGCAAGGACTGAAAATTTGTAATTTTATTTTCAGGTAGGGCCAGATTCTGCCACTCCTTCCCTGAGGATCACATTCTGGATAAGAAGTTGGCAGCTGGTCTGGATCACCATTGGAGGTTTTATTCTGTGATTCTGTTCTATTTTAACACTGTTAGACATTGATTTCAAAGGAGTCTTCAACAACAAATGTAGTGGCAAAGAACAGGATCTGCTTCTGAGATTGTCCACAATATTGTGGCATCCATACTTTAAGGACAGGAACCTCTGCAGTTACAGGTTCTGCCCCAAGGGTGGGAATAAAAATAGTTTTGTACTAATTTTTTAAAAAAATTTTGCCTGCTTACAGTCCTATTGTGAGGAATTCCAGACACTTGACACTACAGTGCATTATGTTCACTTTCTATTTATTTAAAGATTATTTTGTAGTTGCATTCCAATCCCAACCTCTGTGGTTATAAACTTCAATTGTATAAGGATGAGATTATGCAATATTGAGTTTGATGAATCACAAAAGATGACCAAAGGGATTTGTTGAAGATTAAATGAGCCAAATAGGCTGGAATTTGACAAAGAAATTGGGAAATACTTAAGAAAAAATAAAAAAAGATATAAAAAAAGCACAACTCTTTAAGTAAAAAAGACCATGAAAGAAATGAGCCAACTCCATGACCAGGGTGAAAATAGGCCAAGGACCAGGGCCAATTTCTTCCATACCCAAATGATGATGTACTCACAGTGCTGATTGACCCTCCCTGGACATGTGAGCACACAGAGCCCACAAAAGCCATTCCAATGGATCCACTGAAAGAGCTTCTCCCTCTGCAACAAGAGCAGTTTGGAGGTGGTGTTAGAGATGGGTTCAAAGTTCATGATTTCTACTAAAAGACACTGATCATTTGGAAAGAAATATTGCAAGGCAAAATTTGGTCTTCCTGAAGTCAAGAAGGAATTTATCACCACAGCAGGGTTTTATTCTAATTAATAATGAATATCTGAATAAAAGCTTGAAAATAATGATCAAGCCCTTAAGTCTGCTGTGTCAGTGCACTCAATTACAGAAAGGCCAAGGAGGGAAGGGACCTCTGGAGGTCACCCTGTCCCTGGAGCTGATTAACTCTTAAGAATCCATTAGACTTTCTTGTCATTTTTCCAGGTTAAACCATTTTGGAAGTGCAGAGAATTTTACTCCAGCTATAATTTAATGAATATACAAGCCCCAAATCATATACATTAACATTGGCAGCATGGCTGGTTTTGCCACTGGATGCAAACTTACATTATGAGGTGAGCAACGTCATTTCTTGAGCGCTTCAGGAGATCCTTCTGTCTCCAAGAAACAAATCTACTCAGCACATCCCCAGCTGAACCATCCATCACAGCTATGTGGTTGGTATCTGTCCAAATCTCTAATCCAACCAAAACAATCTGGATGTTTAATGCACTATACATCTGAAAAAAAAGGATAATTAATGTCCCTTAGCTGTTCTGATGGAATTCTGAAAGGTGACTCAATTACTACTGAGTAAACAATAAGCTGAACATAGTGACCAGGACATAACTTCAGTTTCTTTGAAACTCAATATATGATAATTGTAATTGTAAGTGAAGTATAAAATATTTATAAATTGTAAACTAAATAAAAAGATTTAGAATATAAAATGAAGTATGACTGAAAACTTTATGAAAGTACCTAAACATATCTTTTGGGAAAGAAAGCTGCTCTTCTGAACACTATCATAAAATAGAAAATGTTGAATCCAGGCAATTTATCTCACCTACCCCATCAACATAATTAATGAGCTCCACTGTTTCCTTTTGCACTGCAGCAGAATCGGAATTCTTCAGCAAAAACTGTAAAATACCATAACAATGTCAGAGAAGAAAAATGATCAAAACAATAAAATGTATTTAGTGTTGGATAATATAATTACCCTGTTGTGATCCACAACCACAAATAACTCTACATAGCTTTTCTGGGGCAGGACAGCTCGCTTCTCCTGCAAATGAGAAAGCACAGCAAATTAACATAATGAGTTTGCAATGCTGCATTTTGTAACGTGGCCTCAATTTGTGTCAGATTACCCCACAAACGTCTCTGTGTCAGTAATTCACAGCAGGTCAGACACTGGCATGCATGAGCTCAATGGCAGCTTGTGCATTGCATGTCCTGCCCACAGCTGCCCTGGCCAGACCCTGCTGGGTGAGATCTCACTGCGCTGATCTTCTGCTCCAGGATTTCCTCAGCAGGGCTCCCACCAGCCTGGTGTCCATGGAAAGGCCACAAGGAAATGTCCAGCAAGAGCCCTGGAGATGCCTTGGAGCGCAGCTCAAGGGAGAAACAGAAATACATTTACCCTGAGGAGCCTGTCCCTGCTGGAGGTACTGTTTGATGAAAATGTGTATTTCACAGATGGCTTCACAAACATCTCATGCTCCAGGCTGCCCTTCAGCACCCCACAGTGGAAGGGGATACCCTGCTCATCTTCCAGTCCATAAAGCACATGTTCAAATGTGCTGGATGTGTTCAGGGGCTCCATTCCATACCATCTGCCTCCAATGTAGAGAATTCCCCTAATAATCATAATAGAATAAAACATTATTTCATCATTTTTCCCTCTTGGTTATGACTAGATGAATGAATAACAGCTGGAAACTTAGACACTACATTGAAATAAATTATTTGAAATAATATTAATATACATATTAATAAAACACAATTCAGTCTTTTACAATAAAAGATAATAAAAGACTAAACAGAACTTATTTAAAATACTCAACCAGTGTGGGCTTCTTGAATCAGTTAGAAAAGGAAGAAAAAAAAGAGAATGAAGCCAATAGTAAATGTTACTATTGTTAGTAAATTGTTAGTAAATGAGTCTGGATTGTGGGTACAGAGCTGATGCAAAGGGTCCTTTCAGCCCTCTGATCATTTAAAGAACTGCCATGGGTGAATTTTATCCCATTTGTGATTTTATTGTATTTGAAACACAAAAACCAGTTCAAATTTGGACAAATTTTTTTCATGAAAATGGTTTGTCTTTTGAAAGGTGCCCATTCATAAAACAGAGTTGTTTGCAGGAGTGTTTTAAGTTCAACAAAAGCTTCATCAAGGTAAGATTTTTTTTCTACAAAGGTATCTCTGGTCACAACACTCACATCTGGAAGCCTCAGGTTATGCCCAGTTTCTCCCTACATTTATTACAATTTCTCTCATATTATCTTTTTTTCCGTGCAGGAATTTTGGAAAAGAGGAGAAAAAGTGGGAGTTGAGGGCAACTATAAAAGCTTTAATGAGTTTCAGCTTCATCAAAAGGTGAAATATTAAAAAAAAAATAGGAAGAGGCAATACCTAAGGCCATCACATGTGCTAAGAGCAAGTGTGGAGTCAGCAATTCCTTCAACAGTGCCATGATAATAACAGTGTGTCTGAAAGGAACAAACCCACATCATTAGTGACACAACAAGGTGGCTGCCTTCAACTGCAAACTAATTTTCTAACTAACCACATTATTTCCATGACATCAGGGCTGGCTGTTAGAAATTTACAGAGCTCCCTACTTGGAAAGTGATCCTGACTTTCTTGGAGGAGAATATCCCCTGACATGAGTACCTAAAGTAGCCTTTGGTCCCTTGGTTCTAGAACACAGCCAGCTTTTTAGTTTAACTCATCACCATCTTTTAGATTTTTATAAATTTTCATAGTATTTTTATAAATTTATAAAATATGTTTATATTTTTAATCTACATTGCTCATCCTGCTTAAGAACTGCTCTGAGGAGATCTTTCATGCACAAACCACCCAATTAAGTCTCACTGAGCTCATGTGGAGTTTAAAGATGAAATTAAATTTAGAAGTATTTATAAGGCTTATTTGATACAGGATTGAAAAACTACAGAGCTTTGATGCTGCCATTGCACTTTAACTTGCATATTATGCAAAGATGGCTGAAATTCAGGCCGGGCATAATCTCCTGGGAAATCTTTCACACCTTGGGGAACAGGGGGGCTGCACCCCACAAACAGCCCAGTCCCCCTGAACCTCATCTTTAGATCACTGGTAACTGTCAAACAGAAATGCTCCACTGTGAAAACTCACCAAAGTCTCATTCCCAGCAAATCTATTTTTTCTTGGCTCTCCTGGTTTTTGAGAAAAAATTCTGCCCCAAAGGGGAAGTTTTATTATGTACAATACCTCATTTTTGGATGGTGTTGCCTGCAGTTTCCCATTTTCCCCATATGTGTACAGCTTAAAGTTGTCACTGAGAAGTTTTCTGGAAACAAAAATAAACTACTGCTCTTTTAATGGTCTAAAAACAAGAAATGAGTCAAGGGTCCTGGTAAGTGCTACATTCTGTTACCAGCACACTCAGTGCTAAATTATTATTAAAACCCAAGCACATGAAACAAAATACTTTAAAACAAGCTGGAATTTTTGGAAAATAAGTTATCTTGAAACATTTATTTTAACTAAAATATCCATAGAAAGGAATCTAAGCAAACACAGTTGCATAAGGACCTGGCCTATTACAGGCTCAGGAATGAGGAATAAGAGAAACAGAAACATTTCTTAAAATACAACAGAGCTAAAATCCCTATGACCTGCTAATAAAAAACTAATATTGAACTGAATTCTAACTTTTCCTAAGGATTTTCTGAAATGTTTTGTCTTGCACTGCTAATAAAAAAATAGTCAAAATTAATTTCTTCAAAGCTAGAAAAACTTTTATTCCCTTCTATTTACAAGATATTACCATAACAGAGACACTATATTTACCAGTATTTAACAGAGTTGTTAAATACAGAGTTGTTAAATATAGTTGCTACAATCTGACATTTAAATGGTTTCTTCTGAATTTTTCCAGTATAAAAATTCTTCTCTGTATGCAACTAACCCCGAAACAAGACAATTCCTTAGAACACTCTATCACATACTTATTTCTCTTCAGCTTTAGGAGGTATGTTCCATTTCTGGTTTTAACTGAGTAAGAAAGATTGTCATCTGAATGCTCCTGAAAACAAAAGAAAATATATCACTTAATTAGGTGATTTTTCTATTTGGTTGTGTTTATTCCATGTTTTGCTTGACAAGAGAGGCTCAGCTACTGTGTAGGTTTTAAGTAAAAAATCACAAGATTCCTAACTCTCATATTTCAAACTCTCAACAGCAAAGTGAACATTCTCTCCTATGTAAAGTGCAAATTCTATGAATCTATATTTTCATTTAGACAGGAGGGCACAGTCCCTGAATGCACTCTTTGCTCAGTACCACATCGTGCTTTGTGACACTCCTTATGTAAATCAGATAAACGAGTCCCAGTCTTTTATCCCCTAATTTGCTTGCACAAAGATGACTAATGTTGTTTCATTAACAGTTATTTCAGTAAATGAACTCAGCATCTGGCACAAAGGTGAGTGACCTCAGGACTGAAGAATTAAGGCTCAGGTTTCTCTTTTAACTCATCTCTTAACCTGTGCCACTCTGTGGGACCATTTTTATCCTTTGGGTGCCACATGGCTGAAATCCTCTGGTTCTTATCCAAAGAGCAGAACATGGACAGCGTGGATGTTAGCTCAGGTTCAACATCTAATCTGACTCAGAAGAAATGAAAATATGCTTCATGTCCCTTCTCACTTCTGTCTTACAGGGTCATTAACAGGATTAGAAGTTTGGAAGGCACTCAGAGTACAATCACAGACCTTTGTGGGAACAAATTTACTTAAAACTAGCTGAAAACACTAAGATTCAGAAGAGTGAGAGTGGGGAACATTTCATTACAAAAATCTCTTTATACCATATATTGTGTGTATGTGTAATGAAGGACAGCATCAACAATCAGAAAAAAAAGAAAATCAGAATAACAAACCTCGTGAGAAAATGGGGGATGTTTCTCTCTGCCTGTCAGACTTCGAGGAATGATTATTTCTAATGTAGAAAGTCTGGATGTGTGTTCAGAGGATCCACCTGAAAATAAAGTTTGAAATTGGTAAAGAATCAGAAAGAATAAGGCATTATGTTGGCACCTGCACAGTGGTGATAGCCAAAAGCCTACTCTGATCCAGCCAGAAATGGAGAAAGAGTGAAGAGCTCAGGAATGATCAAACTTTGAAAAAAGTTACTTCAGATTGAAGCTGGGCTATTCTGGGGCACACAAAGAAAAACTATCAAAGCATTTAAACAAAATCTTAATTCTCTCATATTCTGGATTATTAACTTTGTGACTTTATCATTTTTTCCTCCATGACTGACACTTTTAACCTGATGTACCACAGATAATTGGTGCAGCTAGCCTTCTCCTTTTTCCATTGTCCTGAATAAGGAATACTTTTAGTTGTGCTCTGGATACAATTTGTTCCCTTCCCTTCCCTTCCCTTCCCTTCCCTTCCCTTCCCTTCCCTTCCCTTCCCTTCCCTTCCCTTCCCTTCCCTTCCCTTCCCTTCCCTTCCCTTCCCTTCCCTTCCCTTCCCTTCCCTTCCCTTCCCTTCCCTTCCCTTCCCTTCCCTTCCCTTCCCTTCCCTTCCCTTCCCTTCCCTTCCCTTCCCTTCCCTTCCCTTCCCTTCCCTTCCCTTCCCTTCCCTTCCCTTCCCTTCCCTTCCTTAGAAAACGTGGCTCACCACGCTGCCTCCTGCCATTGCTAATCTTGCGTTTTGTTTGTTCTAGCAACAGTCAGATCTTTGCAAAAGGTTTGTAGCCTTTTACATGATATCAGAATTATCTCCAGAACAACAGGCAAATGCAGGAAGCTAAAGATAAGAAGGCTGCCAAGTGTCTGGTTTCAGGTAAGTGGGTTTATAAAGACAAAAACAACCTCCAGTGACTTTAAAAAATTGTGTAAAGTTGAATTAATCTTCCTTTTCCTGTCTGCTCATCAACTGGTTTGATCAACAGAGACACAACCATTGCTTTTAAACAGAATCAACAATAATAACAATGGAAGTGGTTTCTTCCTTATTAAGTTGTTCTTTTATAAGGAAACAAAGAGATTTCTTCACATTTACAGTAGTACAAAGTCACCCTCAGCTTCCCCATTCCTGTGAAAGGAATTCATAATTGCACAAAAGTCACACAACCAGCCATTCAAAGTGAGGAGGTTTCTCCAGTGTAATGATGATCTCTACCTGTTAGATAGCATCAGGTTTTTTAAAAGCTAGGTGCAGGTAGCATATATTTAACAGTACAGGCTGCAATTGCAATCAAAATGTGGAAGCTGATATTAGCAAACTGATCTGAAAAGAATATCAGCCCTTCATGTTGTGATTTTGCTCTTAATCTTCAATAATTTTATTATCTAAATCACAAAATTCATTTTGTTTCATGAGTCAAGTGTATGTTGAACTAACCACGGAGATGCTCTTTTAACAATTCACATTTTGACACCTGAAAGCAGGAAACCATCTTTGATGCACGTCATAAAAGTACCACTTTCTAAGAAACATTTCAGGTGTTACACTTAAATCTAAAATGTGAAGCCAAATCATAAATGGAGATGAATTAATGAAAAATTCCAATGAAATTGGAGGAATTTCCCTCACATCAGAGAAGAAGAAATGTTTTCCTACCATCCCTACTAATGGTGAGAGTGACAGCAACTGCAGTTGTCACAACCAGACAATGATGGATTTACATACCTATGACATCCAGGAGGAAAAAACCCCAAAAAGAGCTCAACTATAAAAAGTTTCAACCTATAATCTTTTCCAAGATTCTCTCAATGAGCAGGGCTGCACAGAGAGAGCTGTGGCACAGTGTCAAAGGTTTGCATGAGTACAATCAGTGTCCAAGCAGACTTGGAGAAAACTTTCTGAACATGTAAAAAAAAGAAAGCTTACCTTTTATCCAAAAAAGGTTTCCAGTAAAAATTAGTCCAAAAGTGAACAAAAAGAAGCTGTGCATTACCATGACTTCCTAGAGAAACTACTGCAGCATCTGAGCTGGCTCTGGCTGCTCTGCAGGGAACCAGAAGACCGAGAACCGTCTGCTCCAAAGGTAAACAAGAGAAAAAGCTCTCTGATACTGCATCTCTGCTGAGGAAATGGGAAGTAAAATTTAATCCACTGGGCTTGTGAGAAAACTGGTCAGACAGCCTAATGCAAATAAAAAGCAGCACGTTCTTAAATGCTGATTGGTGAGTCCCGTGTCAGGATCAAACTGGTTTATTCCAAAGGACTTTCATCCCACGGTGAGATCATGTGAGATTAGAAACATAAAATATTGCTACTGACAAATGCAGTGTTTAGGATGGTTATCCTGGCTACTGCCAGCTCAATAAAAAACTAATGTGAATCAATTTACTCTTTGAAATTTCAGCTTATTTTCTTCCATTTTTTTCAGCTTTACTTTAAAATATAATGCACACGAACACATGAAAATCCCCAAAACAGAGGTTCTACCCAGTCCCCTCTATGTTAAACACAATTCTTCTCACCAGATGTCCATAATTTTGTGCAGATCATTGCTCCTCCAGGATCAGAGTCATCTTCCACGTAACCACATTGTCACCAAAAGCAGAAAATAAACGCTTCTAAAAGTGGATGAGTTTGCAACGCATTTCAGAAGTATCACACGCATTTAGAAACACAAAAATGAGGCTGAGACAACACACTCAAGCATTTACATTAATTAATTTTAATTAATTCTTTGATTAAAGCAGAGAAAATGCATTTTCCATTGCTGGTAAATGCTATAAAACAATGCTTTAAGTGACAAAAAGCAGCATGCTGGCTGTATTTGCAGTATTAGTTTGTCGAAGCCCGTCCAGGTCCATTTCCAGAGAGTCACAGACTGGGAACAGCCTGAAATTCCTGCACTGAGCACTGCTGGAAGCAGAACTTGACACCCTCATTCCCTGGGTCTGTCTGCCACAGGAGCAGCGTTCCCCAGCTCCAGAAGGTGAGATCCTACTGCAAATTAAATGAACCCCATCTTTTATTGATGGCCTCTTTTATTCATAGCTTCTCTCCTGTGTGGTGGACTATCAGGACACAATTCGGGAGAATCCCGCTGATGCAAATTTTGACATATTAACAAGTTTCACAGAATCCAAGAACCATTTCAGTAGAAAAAGACTTTTGAGGTGTTGAGTCCAACAGGGGAGCCTGTTCAGAGCTGGATCACACTGTGGGGGAAGAACCTTTTCCTAAAATCCACCCTAGACCTCTCCTGGCACAAGTTCAGTCTCTTCTCCCAAGCCACCAGTGACAGGACAAGAGGATATTGCCTTAAGCTGCACCACAGGAGGTTTAGGGTGGACATTATGAGCAATTTCTTCTCAGAAGGAGTGGTTTGACATTGGAATGGGCTGCCCAGGGAGGTGAGGGAGTCAGAGGTGGTTAAGGAAAACCTGGACGTAGCCAAGGTAAGGTTGGCACGGGTCATATTTGGGACTCAGTAATCTCACAAGGTGTTTTCCACGCGAATTAACTCCGGCCCTCTGCGCCCCTTGGGCCATCCCCGAGCTGAGGGGGCCGTTCCCCGGGATGAGGGGGCCGCTCCCGGGATGAGGGGTGCCATTCCCCCGGGATGAGGGTGCCGCTCCCCGGACTGAGAGGGACGTCCCCCGAGCTGAGGGTGCCGTTCCCCGGGCCGAGGGACGTCGTTCCTCCGGGATGAGGGGTCCGTTCCCCGTTCCCCGTTCCCGCCCCCGGCGCTCCCTCGGGCGGTTCCCGCCGCTGCCCAGCGCGCACGCGCGGAGCCCCGGCGCTGCGCAGGCGCGTCCCGGCGGCGGCGGCCGCTGAGGGTCGGTCGGTGCCGGTCGGTGCCGCTGCCCCGCTCCCGGCTGTCCCGGCCCGCGGCTCCGCGATGTCGAGCGGCTGCGCGGCGGCGGAGGAGGAGGCGGAGGAGGGAGGCCGGGAGCCGCGCTGTGTGTCGGCGCGGTGCTCCTGGCCCTGCGCGCCGCCGGGCGGCCTGGCCCGGGCTCTGTGCCTGCGGCGGGGTGCGGGGGACGGCGAGGAGCCCGGGTGAGGGCGGCGGGCGGCGAGCGGGAGCGCCGGGCTGGGCCGGGCGGGAGCGGGGCCGAGGGGACAACGCGTGTCGCTTCCCCCCCGCAGCGGCGAGGCCGTGCTGGCGGAGCGGCGGGAGGGCGGCGAGGAGCCCTGCGAGCTGCGGCTGCAGTGCCGGCCCGGCGCCGAGATGGTGTCCGTGGGCATCGTGAGCCAGGCCCGCAACATGGAGGTGTACGTGGGCGAGGAGTACTGCGGCACCGGCCGGGGACAGAGCCGCGGCACCCGCCCGGCCCCGGGGTGAGTGGTGGGGCCCGCACTCTGCTGTGTGTGTCCGTGAGGTGATGCTGCTGTTCGACACCCGGTGTCTGTAGCAAGGCTGAGAGGACTGAGGTTGTTCAGCCTGGAGAAGAGAAGGCGCACAGGGAGACCGTAGAGGCATTTCCACTGCCTAGAAAGGATGTGAGAGAGTTGGAGAGGGACTTTGGACACGGGCTTGGAGAGATAGGATGGGGGGGAATGCCTTCCCACTGCCAGAGGGCAGGAAGAAATTCCCTATGAGGGTGGGCAGGCCCTGGCACAGGATGCCCAAAGCAGCTGTGGCTGCCCCTGGATCCCTGGCAGTGCCCAAAGCCAGGTTGGACAGGGCTGGGAGCACCTGGCACAGTGGAAGGTGTCTCTGCCATGGCTGGGGTGGCACTGGGTGACTTTAAAGGTTCCTTCAAACCCAGCCCATTCTTGAGTTCTCTGAAGGTCTCTGTGATAAGTAGTCATGTCAACTTGAAAGAACAAAAGAGAAAATTTTAAAAAGGAGGTTTTGTTTTCCCCTTCAGTACTTCCGTCCCTGCTTTGCCGGGGGAAATAAGGCAATGTTTCTATTTTGTTTTTAAGTCATTACATGGCACATCTGCTCCTTAATTAGCTAACTGGAAACCAGCCGACTCAGAGCCTCAGGGAGGGTGGGTGAATAATGTACTGAGCCTCAAAAGCTTCTCTAGTGCACAGTGCAAGCACACATACAAGTAATTTTTACATAAATATTTCATAAGATTAATTACAAGTTGTATATAAGCATTAAAGCTGTTATTAGAAAGTAAAAATCTGCTAAAACCTAGAAACTAAAAGTGCTGTTGGGAACCATAAATCTGCATTAGAAATGTGTTCCAGTCAGTCTTGTTTTTTATATAAATATTTACCAATATAGTGTATTTCTACGAAAGAAAAGTACCTTGTAAATTGATGTCACAGCTTGTTTATTTTGTTTTTCTAGTGAAACTGAAGAGGTTGCGTTATACCACAAGTACCTTAAGTTTGAATGCCCTGCAGCCTCCTGTAGAATTAAGGTAGGGAGTTGAACAGCCTTGTTTTGATTTTTTTCCTATCTTTTTAATCACTTAATCTACTTAATTGCATTGCTCTTAGTAAAATTATTGGTTTTATACACTTCATCTCTTGACATAATCATCACTTAAAAATCTGTTGGCTGGTACGTTGTGTTGATGGCAGAGTGCTCCTTTTAAATTGGTATCTCAGTTTTCTTTTTGTGAAGACTTTATATGATACAGATAATTTAGTCTTAGAGAAAAAATAAACTGCAGATTTGTGATGAGAGCTGTCAGCTCTGGGGTTAAATAAGCTTGTGAAAATTGTGTGGTCACGACTCTTAAATGCTTAGGAAAAACTTCATTTATCTTTGGGGTACTCAGGCACCTCTGTTCCAGTCAGAATTTTATGGGGAATAATAGCAAGGAGAAATTGGCTTAGTTTCCCTGGAAAAGAGCTCATCACAGTTTTCCCCAAGGCTTAAAGAGCAATGCATTGTCCCCTCTGTACAGAGAAGACATAAAATGATTATTTTTTTTTCCCCTAACCAAAGTATTCTTTTTTCCTTCTTGCAATAGCTGCTCTCCTTTGGTGAGAAACACAGAATACTCATCAGTAAAATAATTCTAGAAGTGAAAGCAGTGTCTGCAAAACTAGCAACTGATTTTCCTTCACTAGGCTCAAGCATAGATCTAGACAGAGTGCAAACTATAATGGAATCCATGGGATCTAAGTTGTCTCCAGGTGCTCAGCAGCTCATGGACATGGTCCGGTGTCAGCAGAAGGTAAATAAATCACTTTTCCACAGGCACAGAGTGGCACTTCACCAGTTAGCAATGCTCTAAAGAGATTTTGGGGTTTTTTTAATCTGTACTTGCTGCCATTTTCATCCTGATTTAACTGTGTTGCCACTCAAGTAAGTGCAGGGAGTAAAGACTATTTTCTCCAGGATATTATTATTATTATTATTATTATTATTATTATTATTATTATTATTATTATTATTATCGTTATTATTATTATTATTATTATCGTTATTATTATCGTTATTATTATTATTATTATTATTGTTAGCATTAGTGTTGTTGTAATTTTAAGCTTCACTGCTTATTAAGGATGGTGGGCATTTTCCTTGGAATGTTTGGGGTGTAGATAGATGGGTTGGTTTGTCTCTTTAGTGGTCATTTTATATATATACATATATATATATATATATACATACATACATATATATATACATACATATATATATATACAACATATATATATACATACATACATACATACATATATATATACATACATTTACACATATACATATATGTGTGTGTATATGTATATATATGTGTATATATATGTATATATATGTATATATATGTATATGTATGTATATATACATATATATGCACACATACATACATATATATATACATACATATACATATATGTGTGTGTGTATATGTATATATATGTGTATATATGTATATGTATGTATATATACATATATATACACACATACATACATATATATACATACATACATATACATATATGTGTGTGTGTATATGTATATGTATGTATATATGCATATACATACATATACATATATATATACACACATACATACATACATATATATATATACCCGTACATACATATACACATATACATATATATGTGTGTGTATATGTATATATATGTGTATATGTATGTATATGTATGTATATATATGTGTATATATGTATATATATGTATATATATATATTTATAAGAATCCTGAATCCATCTTATGTCAATAATTCAGTTTTGGGGACACAGCATGGTAAAAATGAAGTCAGCAAAGCTCTTTTCTTACTTAGGCACTGACAAGATAATTAATACTTCATACCTAACAAGAAATGTAGTTTAAAATTATTTAAAAAATCTTTACTAGTAGAGTGCAGGGTTATAATGTATCTGCTGTTATTGCTGTATAATTTCCAGTAGATCTGAAATCTCAAATACTCAAATGGGTTTTTCTCCCCTTCAGAACAGTTTCCCTCTTGGAGACAAGCTCAGTTGGATCATGGGGAGGAATTCTGACTTTGGAGGTGACCATGCACTGGATGGAATGCACAGAGCAGCTCTGCAGTCATCACTGAGTCCACCAGCCAGTGAACCTTTGCCTGTTAAAAATCATTTAACAAGTGAGGCAGTGTATAAAGATGTAAAAATAACTCATGATCTGAACTCAGAGCTACCTGAAAGAGGGAATTCTTTGGATTCTGAAAGACTTCCTACCCAGCAAAATGCAGTTGACCTCAGGAATGATTTGAAAGTCATGGGATCTCTGCAAGTGCAGCAGCAAGCAGGTGAAACTCCAAACCTGGCCAGCCCACAGGTGCTTCTTCCTTTTCTTCAAAACCTGTGCACTCAGGTGAATCACCTTAGGCTCAAGGATGGAGAGAGGCACCTTGGGAAGAGTGCAGTGGCCAAGGAGGAGACTGCTCAGAGTGCTGGGTGAGTTAAGTTTGGTGAATCTGTCAAAGTAGCATTGAATATTTACTGACAAGTTTAAACAAAATGTGTAATGTAATTTTCTTCTCAGCAGCAGCAATAGTGAATCTTAGAATATGTGGTTTTGAAGGCTGTGTTGTGATGAACATTACAAATTTTCAATTTCACAACTTTTTTGAATGTAGGAGTTTTTCAGAAGAAGTCACATCATTTGTTACTAAACTGTTTTGTGTTACCTGTCTTACCCCTGGCTGTCTGATGGTCACAATACAGGGGAGAAAGGGGAACTAGGAGGAGAACAGAGGACACCTAAACCACAATAACATAACTGTACATCACTAAAGCTGTTCTTAATATTCACACAATAGTTATCTTTTAATAGTGAGAGCCAATCATCTCATTATCCATCTATAACATCTTCTGCCTCCATTTAATCTAATTTAAAAGCATGTTTCTTCATACACATTTAGCTTGTCTTTCTCATATACTATATTTCCATTTTGATTACTTTCACCCCTAAATTCTCACATCTTCCCTTTTTCACACAGTGTGCCACAATCTTTGTGCTGTACTTGGTGTGAATCATCCCACTGATTTTCCTGTTCCTCCTCACTTGTTGGCATTTACAGTGCAGGTGTCACAGTTCCCCAGTTTGGTACCTCAGGAACAAGAGTGGAACTCCTGAGATGTGGGAATCAGGATTTAATGGAGACTGAATATCTCAGCTCCAGTATTTGTACAGAATGCAGATACAAACCCAGAGAGTTGCATGGTTTGGATAACTCTTGAGGCACTTTTGCTGACAAGAACAGTCTTCCCTGCTGACAGAATACAAACTGTGTATATTGACTTGTGTGGATTTTGTTTTATGTAATTAAGCTCTCTAATGCATATTTGAGCCTTTGAAAAAACAAGGTTGAAAGAAGATGACCACATACAGTAGCATGTTCATGAAAAAACTGAGATTTAAAGTTTGGCAGGCAGAGTATTTTGCTTGTGCTAGAAACCCAATGCCTTCCAAAGTTCACTGCCTAATAAATGAAATTTTACATTTAACAGATATTCAGGTGCCCAGATCTCTATATTGCCCCTTGTCATTAAGAAATAGGTTATATTTATTCTTATAGGTTATACTTATTCTTGTCTTTGCTTTTCTTACAGAGTGGAACAACAGCCCATTTGCTCCTATTTGGAAAAGATCATTTCTAAAAACCTGGATCTGATGGAGAAGAAGCTAATGGACTATATTGACTGCCAAATCCAGGCTCTTCAGACACACATAGACAATAAAATGTTTCTCTTGATGGACTTGGTTCAGAACTCAAAACCAAACAAAATTTCCCAAGCACACTATGACTCCAACGAGGGGTTTTCTAATGGGGAGAGATAGAGGGATTCACAGGTGGGGCTTCAGTGTGAGTAGCTGGAGTAATTAATTAACTTTACAAAGCTCAGTATTTATGCAGTTCAAACTATGAAGAACCTCAGTGTTGTTAACTTGCATTTTGTTACTGTAATTCTATCCACTGTTGTACACACTTGGTAGTTTTATGAAAGATCTTAAGAATGTGTTTTTTCCTAAATATAAGAGTTTTGTATGCCCTTTGTGGCTTATTTATTTAAAGAGCATTGCTAGAAGCTGTATGAGCAGTCCCCCAGTTCCAGTTTGAATAATGGAGTGCTCTAAATAAACTGAGTTACTGCTTATCTTTGTACCTACATGGAATCAGCTCACTTTTTTTTTTTTGTTGTATTAATTTTGATGTGAAGTGTGTTGCCAGTAGAACAGAATGCAGTTTGTGCTTTTGCTTTATTGGCACTCCTGTTGAAGACATTTCTTGTTCCATCTCTAAAAGGAAGGGATTGTCATTGCCTGATTTGGGATTGCCTAGTTTGTGGAGCTGTCTTTAGAGAGCTGGGGGAATGTGAACCCAGCCTGGCTCCTTTGGAAGCCTTGTTGGCTGTACAGGCACCTGAATTAGGAATCCAGGCTTCTTAAGAGATACCTAAAACAAGATTCTGATAGTTCTTTCCCTCCTAAACTAGCTGAGTGTGCAGGAACAAGTGAAATGATTGCACACTCAGCAGGCTTTATCCAGCTTTCATTATCCTGAGGAGTGCAAGTACTTCAGCCATGGTTCCTCTCAAGTGGGTGCTGCTCCCAGACAGGATGTGCTGGGGCAGCTCCAGAGGAGTTTTCCTTGCTGCATCACACTTCCTTTAACCTGTTGGGATCAGTTTTGCTGTCATTTGGGGAGGTAGGAATGTGACTCCAAATCCCCCTTCTGTGGCAGGTCGAGTTTCAAACTTCATTCTGTTTGTTCTTGGATTCTGGGGTGTAAATTGAAGGGTGGAGGGACTTCATGGTAACCCCCACAAACATTTTTGGCACAAGCTGTTGATGGGGAAGCAAGTGTTGACTCAAAATCAGCATAAGCATGTGCAAGCCACTATCTTTATTTACTCTGCCTGATATTTCCCTCTCCAGGAAAAGTGATGTGTTTTGAAGACTGTCAGATCCTGGTGGTAGTGAACACACAGGAGCAGATTTGGAAGAGAGGATAATCTGCTCTGAAAAGACACCAAGCAGTTGTCCCTGATCTTAACTCTTGCCAGATGCAGTTTCAAAGTGATTCAAAAAGAGAAAAATATTTTTTTAAGACAAAAAATTATCTTAATTATCTTGTACTTTGTACCTGTGAAGGCATAAAGTCTGTCCTGAGGTATACACACTTTTTCAACTCAGTAACTTGAGACAGAGTATTAAATTGAGATGTTTTTGGGTTTGGATTTTTTATTTGATAACAAAATGAATTTCTGAGTGTTGAGTTCCAATGCTGTTAATTTAATGACTTTTTGTTTTTTCCCTCTCTGGTGACAAATATGAAGAGCAGTTGATACTAAGTAGAAATCTCCAGAAGTGGTTAAAATGAGCTCTGGACATTTTGATACCTGTATCCTCCCTGGTGCTTGTGATGCTTCAGTATCACAGCTACCACAATGAGAATGTTTGAAACTAAAACCACAAATGCCAGAGTGTGGAAGTTGTATTGTTGCAGGTTTGGTGTTTTTTCAGCTTCCACTTCAGTGAGGGATTCTGTGTAGAGAGAAAAATAAAGTGTTTAAAGTTTAGAATACTGTATGATTTAACTGGGAATTAAATAAGCATTTTTTCAGATATTTTCATTTGACATGACCCACACAGAGTGCAAATCCTGAATAGTAGTACTGAAGAGTTGTAAAAATTGCTAATAAAACAATCCTGCAGATCATCACGATGTTCAATTCTTTGGTATTGCTGCAGCCAAGTTTCTGCCAAGCAGTGCTGTCACCATGAGAGAGACTTGAGATATTTGCTGAAGCAAAGTTGGGCAAGAAAAAACCAATTAGTGGTTTCCTATCTGCTTCTCAGTAAAACTCATTCTGCTTTATATTTGCCTGTGAGTTACAGATATGTTCACTTCCATGTGTATGGATGCAAAATCTTTATTGAAATAAATGGAAACATATCTAAAATGTTGCTAGAATTTAGAAAGGTTAATAATTTTTAAAAAGTAAAATATTCTAATTACTCTTAAGAGCCAGATTAATTATAAATATTTCCTAGCTCTGATACCTGAAAGCAAATGGCCCAATGTTCTTTTCTCAGGTGAAGCTTTGGGCTCCATAAAGATCAGTGAGCACAGTGGGAGCAGCAATACAAGCTTTTAAAAATAACTTTTCCATATTTTGTAGTTTCCCTTTGCTCTCAGTACCTGACCAATGCAGATCAGACTGCAAATGGCACCAAAGCTTAGTTGTCTTACAGACACCTCTGATTTAAAGGCATGATGCTTTTGGTTTCTGCTCTCAGCACTCCTTGTTCCTCCTGCTCTGTGCATGCAGTGGGAGGATTTAACCTGCCCTGGAGTCAGTCAGCTGTGCTCATTTTCTGGAGTGCCACCAACAAAACTGAGTGAAGTGCACATGTAGATACATTTATTTTTTTATTTTTCCCCTCTCACCTGAGAGCTCAGCAGCCCCGAGATCTCTTTTCAGGCGGATGGGCCCCACCACAGTGTTGGTTTTCCATGTGTAGGGAGAGATGGCTCTTTTCTGCCTGGAGATGCAGCCTCTGGCACAGCGAGAGCTGGTGCTGTTGCTGTCACAGATCACAATGTCACACTGCAGATAAACTGATGGGAAGCTCCTCAGGAACCTGAAGGCCCTAAACTTGAATCTTCCATGGTTTCCAAACGCTGGGTAGGTTACCACAGTGTCATCTTTATTGCAGCTGCAAAAGGATTAGCAGATCTGTTAAAACAGTCCACTTGGAATAATCATTCTGGCTGAGTCCTGTGAGCTGTAACCATAGCATTTAACCAGGGCACTGTTCTACATGTGGCATACAATGATGTGATTTTTTACCTTTGCCCAACGTGATGTGGATATTTTTCCTAGCTCTATTTGTGGAACATCTTTAAATTTATCTGCAACTCAGTTCCAATCACAGTCTACTAAAGAAGGTAGGTGGAAGAGACTATAATAAATAAAATAAACAATAGAAGAAGTGCAGTTGACATTTAGATCCCATTTCCTCTCACATTAGGAGAGTGTAATAAAAAAAATCAGCCTTACCCACTCCTGATTAGGTCATATGTCAGTGATCCAAAGGCAGGCTGTGGAGATGCAGTGCAGGTATCAATGAACACCTGGAGATTCGGGTCGGTGGAGTGAAGAGTCACCTCAGCAAAGAGAGTTTGGTTCAAGTCCACGTAGTATGGGGAGTATTGTATGGGCTTGGAGAACAGATCTGACTCGTAGAAGGCCATGCTGACATTGTACCTGCCCCCTGCAGCCAGCTGTTGGATGGCATTGTTTGTTGTGGTGTAGATGAGCTCCAGGGTTTCGTTGTTGCTCATGGTGCACCGGGCAGTGATCTCAGTGCTCCTCTGGCGGGTGATGGTGCTGCCAGCTGCAGCCAGGGAGATGGTGTTGGTGTAAGTGATGCTGTGCCCTTCATCCTGGGAAAGGAACGTGCCAGGGCTCAGCTGGGCTTGCACCAGCACAGCAGTTGAGAGGAATTGTAGCTAAAATCTTATCAACCCTCTGTAGCCATGATATTTTCTGAAAAATTCTTTCCTTAGGATTTTTTTCTCCTGAGAAGCTGAGAGGCCTCAGGAACAACATGTAAACAATGGTTATCTGCTGCTGTGGAATGCAACAGGTGCATCTGGGATTGGTCTCATGGGGTTGTTTCTAATTAATGGCCAATCACAGCCAGCTGGCTCACACTCTGTCTGAGACACAAGTCTTTGTTTTTCATTCCTTCTTTTTCTATTCTTAGCTAGCCTTCTGATGAAATCCTTTCTTCTATTCTTTTAGTATAGTTTTAATATAATATATATCATAAAATAATAAATCAGCCTTATGAAACATGGAGTCAACATTCTCATCTCTTCCCTCATCTTAAGACCCCTGCGAACACCGTCACAACCCTCCCCTTATTTTTCCTAAACACTGAACCAATCCAGGCAGAAATAAGGTTAAGGAATAATTAAGGAATTGTAACTAAACTTACAAACTTGCCCAGCTATGCTTATCAGTCCTGGAAATGTGAAACAGGCTGCAGCCAAAAATATCTTATCAACCCTCCTCTTATTTTTCCTAAACACTGAACCAATCCAGGCAGCAACAAGGTTAAGGAATAGTTAAGGAATTGTAACTAAACTTACACACCTGCCCAGCTGTCCTTGTCAGAGTCTTGGAACTGTGAAACAGGCTGCAGCCAAAAAAGATCTTATCAACCCTCCTCTTATTTTTCCTAAACACTGAACCAATCCAGGCAGCAGCAAGGTTTAGGAATAGTGCATGGAGTGTGGGAAGTATCAAAGCTCCAGTCACCCTTATCAAATGAGTGCTATGAACTGGCTCTTGGGAATCTTTTGGGGGTTAATTTGTGTGGATTCTCCCACATTTCTTTTGAAAAGTTCATTGATCATCAGATTCTTAAAGAGGAAAAAATGTTCTTTGTACTTCCAGACAGGAAACATGGAATGGGGTGAGCTGAGTGAAAATCAATGTACTTGCATGCTCTTCATACACTGCTTTTACCAGCTCTTATCTTTCCTAAGCTCTTGTTAGCTTATTCATATTTTTATCCCCTTTACCTTTTTAATTGTCCCACAGCTGGCCAATGGGAAGGAGAAGATCACTGAATCTGTCACAACTGGTCTGCAAGATGGATCATTCAGCTGCAGGTGAGCTTCCCCAAAGCCAAGGGAGGCCAGGTAAGACTTGCTCAGAACAATTCTCATGCTGTCTGAGGAGCATGTAAGGGTTGCTGCCATCGAAAAAGAATCAAACAAAACCAAAAACACATTAGGACAAACTGCTGTGGTCATTTCTCACTTTGTCTAAATCCTTGAAATCGTCACATGATTCTGGATTTGTCAGTGAAAAAGTTCATGCCCAGTTGAGATCATGCAGAAGTTGCACCAAAATTTCGTGCTCAACTTCAGAATTAGAGCAAAACCCCATAAAACTCATGCTGAAAGTTTAATTTAAAACCCAGTAACACAGAAGGGTCTCTGCATTTTTAAAAGGGAAAATGAATCAAAGTGCTGGTGCAGAATGGTGGGTAAAGAAATTGATTTCTCTCAGGCACTGAGGCTTTAGAAACTCCTTTCCATCTCAGGTAATGGGAAGATGGGCATGCAAGGATATAGGACCAGTAAGGAAAATGAGGCCCAGCTCAGGGGGAAAGGAAATTACAGCACATCTAAACTCTGACTGCCCAGTGCAGACCAGGAAAATTCCTGAAAATTTTCCAGGAAAATTCCAACAAAACCATTTAAACTAACCAGACAATAGGAGTTTATCTTTGCATCTTAGCATGGTAACAATGTTTTGCACAAAAGAAGGAAAATTTTGATTTCAAGTGATGCCAGCCAGAAAAAAAACCACCAAAAGTGAAAGAACTGTTTTTCTTTTGCAGATGGGTCAGGAAGTAACTTACGCTCTATAGATGAGATAATGTGGGATTTTTGTGTGCAAAAGGGGTTAAAAGACTACCAATAAAAAGGCTTAACTCCTCAGTATCAACCACCAGTTCTTTAGAATGTTTGTAAGAGAGGAATCACGTTATAAAAAGAATCAGCATCCTCCCCATGAAGCAGGGGCACTCACCGTTGGGCTCCATGGGTCCTGGCAGGGGAGCAGTGGAATACTGAGCTGAAAATCCTCTGTAGGAGTTGGTGTCATCTGTGGACAGCACAACTGTCAGCACGTTGGAAGAAGACTCAAAGGTGGGCTGGGCATGCCCACACACTTTCCCCAACAGCCCAGAGGCAGTGCTGGCCCCATCATAGACTGCTGTGAAGTCAAGCTGGCAGTTTCTGTCCAATTCCAGGCTGCAGACACAGGAAAAAAATAATTACAGGGAAATCTTTGGTTGTACTGGATAGAGGACCCAGTGCAGATAAAGTGTCTGAGAGCTCCACTCAACTGAGGTAATAGAATGGAGGACAGAACACCACAAATAGACGTTGTTAAAACCAAAGAAAACATATAAAAATATTATACGTATAATTTTTAAAGTGTAGGGTTGGCTTCTCAAACCTCTTGAGTGTATCACAGAGGAAGATTCTTGCAATTTTTCACCAGTGGAGGGTGGATTCTCCCAGAATTAGAGATGGACCCTGGCCAGGAATGCTCAGAGCATATTGCGCCCTGTGCAGAGTTTATTATCTCAGAGGGCAATGGTCAAGGTAAAGATTTCCTGTGGAATCCTGCACATTTCATACTGAATTCTTGCAGGGCATCCTGCAGTCTGAATATCTCAAGAAATGAACCTGCACCTCGTGGCTGGTCACCAGAGATGTTTTCTGCATTTCCCTGACTGGCACTGCAGCTGCTTTAGGGAAATGTACAGGGATGTGAAACAATCATTTTATCATAACAGTTTATCATAACTCTTTATTTTAAAAGTGTACAGAGGTTCTAAAAGTTAAAAAGCACCTCTTCCTGTGCTTAACAAAGTAATGTCTGTAAACAGAATATATAAAGAGAAATAGAGCATTTATAAATGTATGTATAAATAGGGATATATAAAACTATACATAATATAAATAAATAAGTAAGTATATATATAAAAATATAAATAGGGAATTTACTCACAAAAAGTCTTGGAATTCCAAGTTTATCTTGAAGTTTTTTGGTGCTTGTATGTGCCAGACACAGTATTTGAACTGAGGGTAAGGTGCTGGGTAGTTGGGGCTGCTGAATGTCCCATTGGGACCAGTTAATTCTCCCCCACAATTTTCATTTCCTGAAAAGAAGAGGAGATATATTGGTAACAGAATAAGTCATAATAATGAGTCATTAAAAAAAAAAAAAACCAAATCTTATGTAACTATCAGGATTTATTCTTTAGGAGTCCAGTCCTTTGGAAATGATTAAAGGTACTAAAGATGGAAATTCTATAGAGAATTTGAGGTGGAATTACAAAATGGAGCCAGTGGTCACTATTTCTGTGAGGCTCAGTGTGATGCCACCTGAGCTGGTGTTAACTTTGAGTTAACTTTGGTACCGGGAGCAGCCTAGTGAGAGCCACATTTATCCACATTTTGGATAAATTCAGTACCCTCTTGAAAAACTGCTAATGAAGATGCTACACCAACCACACATTATCTGTATGGAAGTGCAAAATCTGCAAGTACGACAGAGACTTTACTTGACAAAGGCAAAAAAAAAAAAATCAAACCAGTGGAACCTCAGACAAATGTAGACTAGAAACAGGGCAGATTCTTTCAGCAGCAAAATTAAAGACTGGAGCATCATGAACTGGGATTTGGTAAGTACTATATAAAATTAAGTTTTTAAGAGCTTAATACCATGCCACCAGGTCAGCAGAAGCAAAGGGACTGGTCACAAGCTAAGATTGATTTTGTCCAAGCTGTTTTTATCTTTCAAAAGAAAAAGAGTAAGGAGCTTCTTGAATTAGAATCCTCACTGGCTTCTGTGATCTGCACTTGGCAGGAGTTCTGACTAGATGGTCAAATTCTCCTGGGTAAATGCTGTGATATTTGCAAGCTGAGTACATTTCATAGAAGTCTGGAAGTAAAAGTCAAGTCCCATAATGTCACCTTTGCCATCACTTTTCTAAGTTAAATTTAACTTTCTGGGATCTCTGCAAACACATTGCTTGTGCCTCTTTCACTGATTTTTGCCCCACTCCATTCTCTGAGGCCTGAAGACCTGAGTGAGGCTGATCAAAGTTTTTTTTAAATTATGTTTCATTGCTGCAGTTCAGATGTTATTTAATGGCTTACTTGATCCTGGTGAAAAGAAGTAGTAGTAGACGAAGAAGTTTCGTGTGAAAGGCACGGAGTTGGTTGTAATGAGGAAAGTTAAACTGTCAGAGGAGGATTCAAGCACTGGGACTGCATCTGTGTCATCACACACTTGGCCAAGGAGAGCTGAAGCAGTGGAGGCACCGTCAAACACTTTGATGCTCTCTGTTTCACAGCTTGAAGAAGGAGCAAATCTGTTGGGAAAAGCACAGTGAGAATCACCTGAGCTCCTTGGCAAATGTGCACGGGGGCTGGGGCAGTCCCACAGATACAGCCTGGGTGGAGAATGGGCTGGGAACAGCCCTGAGGAGATGGATTTGGGAGTGCTGGTGAATGAGGAACTCAACATGACCCAGAAGAGTGCATGTGCAACACTGAAAATGAATGGGAGATTGAGGAGGAGATTCTTCCCATGGGACCCCAGCTGGAATGCTGCATCCAGCCCTGGGAGCCCAGGACAAGAAGGATGTGCTGGAGAGAGTCCAGAGGAGGCCATGGAGATGCTCCCAGGGCTGGAGCCCCTCTGCTCTGGGACAGGCTGGAGAGCTGGGGGTGCTTAACAGGGAGGAGAAGGATCCAGGGAGAGCTCAAAGCCCCTGGCAGGGCCTGAAGGGGCGCCAGAGAAGGACTGGGACAAGGGATGGAGGGACAGGACACAGGGAATGGCTTTCCACTGCCAAAGAGCAGGAATAGATGGGTTTTGGGGAAGGAATTCTCTGTGAGGGTGGGCAGGCCCTGGCACAGGTGCCCAGAGCAGCTGTGGTGCCCCTGGATCCCTGGCAGTGCCCAAGGCCAGGCTGGACAGGGCTGGGAGCACCTGGGACAGTGGAAGGTGTCCCTGCCATGGCAGGGGTGGCGCTGGGTGGGATTTAACTCACATCCAACTCAAACCATTCTGGGATTCACTGGAGGGCACAACACAGATTCAACAGAGAGAGATATTTAGAGGCAATACATTTCTGTGCTATATTCCAGTGGAGTGAAACAGTGCAAAAGCATCTGTAGGAAATACTTACTTAAAATGGGAGAAAACAATCCTGATTGTTTGATTTGCATTCCTCTGGATTTGCCAGGTGCAGTTTGCATTTGCATTGAGTTCAATCCTCAGTGCTTTGTTGGGCTCATGCAGTGCAGCCCCACAGCGAGGCACCCCTGTTGGACAGCAGCAACAAACACAGCTTGCAAGGATCTCTCTCAAGTTTTCTCTTGCAGTAAATATTTAGTCCTCTATTATACAAAGACTGGGAGAGTGCATCATCAAACAGATTTGAAAAACGTGCGAATTTTTAAAAATTTATTTCTATTACTTCATTTTATGAAATCTGATGAATCTGATGGTAAAAGAATATTAAAAAGCCATGATTTATCCTGGTTTTCCTATGACCACAGAAAAGGATCAAGCCAGCAGCACAGCTGGAAATGCCAAGTGCTGCAGGGCACCTCAGCAACCCTTTTCAGCAGAGTTTGTCACCACAAGCAATTCAGGCATTGGGATCTGTAAGTACCCTTATGAAAAAACCCCACAACTCAGCTATGTCTGACATCACTGACACTAATTAATAGCTCAGGAAGTAGATGAAGTAATGGCCATTGCATGGGAAACTCTGGAGAAAGTTTGTAATCTACTCTGAGCATAAGATCTCCTTTCCACTTTAACAGAATTATATTTAATTATATATTCATTTATATAAAAACAATATTTATTTAATTATTATCTTAAATAATAATTAAATAATTTATAATCAAATAATATTACAATCAAATATAATATATAATATATAATATATAATATATAATATAAAATATAAAATATATAATATACAAAACATTAAATATTATATATCATATATCATATATTATATATCATATATTATATATTATATATTATATATTATATATTATATATTATATATTATATATTATATATTATATATTATATATTATATAAACATGTATTATATAAATATATAATAGTATTATTAAATATGATATTGAATATATAATATGTATTATATATTATATAATTATATAGATATGTATTATATAGATACATAATATTATAATTAGATATAATATTAAATATATATTATATTTAATATTAAACATAATATAATTATATAATTATATTTAATTATATAATTATATTTAATGTTATATATGAAAATAATGGTCTAAAGCAGTCAGAAGAATTTTCTGTAGAGTGCATGCAGCCCCAGAAAATAAAGTCGGGCTTTCTGATGGACTCCAGAGGGAATAGAAAGGTTGAGGAGAGACTTTTGCCATCACAAATGAAACCTCCTCTCTGTAAGAGCATTACAGGTCACTCCTACCCTCCTGCACTCCCTGGGGTCAGACACCAGTGGAGCAGCTCTGCTGCAATATTTCATTATCCTGCAACAGGCACCCTCCTTTAATCAGCCACATTGCTGTTCTGAGCAGCAAACAGCTCTGTATTGCTTCTCATTGAACAAAGGAAAAATGAACAAATCTCTGTCAAGAAGCAAACATTTCCCAATTAGTGTCCTGATTTCTGTTATTCCGATATGGTGTTAATTTATAAAAGCAAATTTACATTCCAGAATAAAACTGCTTCAAAATCAAGTTCTTAAAATAAAATAACTGCCATTGGGTGGACTGTATAGAATATTTTTTATTATTTACCATTTATAGTCACGTTTAGGTGTTACTATCGTGGCATCAGCACTTTAAAATAAGATTCACTTTCAGAGATGTTTAACATTTTGCCCTTCAGTTGCCTATATAAGACCTGTTGTACAGAAATCGATAAAATGTCACCAATAAACAGATTTCCATACCTGTGAATTCTACTGAGCTGCTTTCAGAGAGAGCCAGGGCAGTGAGGAGAGGCAGGAGGAGGAACTGCCAGAGCAGCTGCATTTTGAGGGCAGCTGGGGAGGGCAAGCTTTGGCTTTCCTGGCTTTTATACCTGCTGCTATTTCACAACCACCCTGTGGTACCAAGAGGGAGGGTTTAATCTGTCAGTCAGTGTTTCTTTTTAACAGATATAAATGAGAAAGTAACAGGTGGGCCCATGGTTTTAAACAGGCACTGTGTGGAGGAAGTTTAAAGTGCTTTTGTCAGCTCTCAAAGCACATTTTCCAGTGGATTTAATTGAGGGGCTGTTTGAGGGTGTTGGCATGAGCAGGAATGTTGTGGCAGGGATTGACAGACTCCCTTGGGAGACACATTTGCAGTTTTCTCTCAGCACTGCTCAGCAGAGTTTGGTTTCTCCCACCTTCGTTTTGACACCTCTCCCTTTAGGTTACACAGGGCAGATATTCCCAGTGTATATCCCCATTGCTGGGGATTGCAAAGAGCAGCTGCTGTAAAAGAGTTGTCATGAATATACTGCTGAAACACCCAGGGATGAGCAAGGCCAGATTGTCACAGATTAAAAGGAGAAGATTGCACTGCAACCACTTTGCAGACAGGACTTTCTTACCCCCACACTAGGAGCCACAGAAGGAAAAAGAAATCAGCCTTTCCTTCCTGAGACAAGGAAACAAGCACAGCCCTGAAAGCCTGAATTCCTTTCAGCACAAATTACCTGTTCCAATACATGAACCCTATTTTGTCTCATAAGGACCAAAGCTCTGAAAAAATGGCAGAGTGTTGCAGAGTGTTTCCCAGTGCAGCAGAGAGCTCCCAGTCCCCGGAGCTGCTGAGGCTGTGCCAGGGGCCCAGGTGTGCTGGTACCTGGCCTTGGGTCAGGCTGGGACCTGGGCGTGGGAGCAGCCAGGGCTCCCCAGGAGCTGCTGAGGGCAGCACAAACCCCACAGCTGTGCAAACAGGGCTTCTTCCAACTTTACTAGAAAACAAAAAACAAAGTCAAGACCTTCTTGAAACACAGCCAGGTGCTTTTCTTCCATTGTAATTTTTTTTTTTTGACAAAACCATTTTCTTTTATAAGAAAACTGATATATAATGCATTTTGTAATGATACTGTATTTCTAATCTCAGACTTATGACTTCTTTAAAACAACTCTCTCTGATTTTTAATTCACTTTAAGGATTTTGATCTTGCAAGTTGAGTAAGTTTCATAGAGGTCTGGAAGTCAAAGTAAAGTCCCATAATGTCACCTTTGCCATCACTTTTCTAAGTTAAATTTAACTTAAATTTAATCTAAACTTTAATCTAAATTTAACATTCTTCATTGTGAAATGTACTGACACTGCCTTTGAGTGTGGAGGCACTAAATACATGTTTAAGGATGTTGCACAGCATTTGAATTCCCTTTGGCTTCTGGAAATGCTAAATTTGCATTTACTCTGTGTAGCCTTTTATTTCTCAAACCCACACACGCACTTGCAAGGAATTTTCAGATATTAACATCCCTTTTGTGCCTGGATGTGACTCTGCAGTGAATGTGTGAGCTGGCCTGTGGATCCCTGCCAGTCAATGCTCCAGAACCCAATGCCCTTTAAATCAATACCTGTGAGAAGCAGAGCACAGGGTTAGGAGTGTGGTGGAGTTTTATGTGAACTGAGCACAATTAGAACTGAAGCAACATTGAGAAGGAAACAAAATCTTGAGAAAAAACAGGCAATTGGTCCAATTATTTTTGTCACTGAGAGTATTTATTGAAGTTCAGGCTTTTACAAGATCCGCTGCATCGATTCGAAAGATCTGAATTTAAGCAACCCAAGTTAATTTAAGATGAAATACCTTTAGATTTACACCCACTAGCATATTTTTAGAAATGAGCAGCAGATCTTGGAACACAATGAACAGGTCTAGAGGCGCTCAACATAACGTCATGGTCAGAAGCATCCTTACTAGGAGACGATGACAATAACGACGTCGCTTGCGCTTCTCCTGGCTCTTCTCCTGTTCCCTGGGAAGGGTCTGGGAGGAGGGAGCCTGTTCACTGGGAAAGGTCTGACAGGGGGGAGCCTGTTCCCTGGGAAGGGTCTTACAGGGGGGAGCCTGTTTTGTGGGAAGGGTCTGACAGGGGGGAGCCTGTTCCCTGGGAAGGGTCTGACAGGAGGGAGCCTGTTCCCTGGGAAGGGTCTGAGAGGGGGGAGCCTGTTCCCTGGGAAGGGTCTGACAGGAGGAGGAGGAGGAGGGGGTGCATTGCACCCTGATACTTTGCACCTCAGGCAGAGTCTGGGGTTTACAGCAGCCCCGTGACGGAGCTGGATGAGCCTCTGGCCTGGTGAAGGCTGATTCCCACAGGTTGGATCCTTTACACACCTGAAAAAGGGAAAAAAAAACAACCCCACATATTGATTTTGTCATGGCTGTGGCATGCTCACTAAGTTTGTTTCCTCGGTTGCAAGAAACTTTCTCCCACAAATGTTCAGCAGTGATGTTAATCACAACTCACAGCACTGAGCCCCTGTTCATTCCTCTCCATGCCACTGCATGGAATTTGGATGTCTGTTGGTGCAATGTGCACCACAACACATACAAATGTAATGCCACACCTCATGGAATTTTGTCAATAAATATTAAATCACATTACAAACTGTACAGTGATGAGGTAGTGGAATTTTACTGCACACTCTGCTATGGTTCATGCTTAATTAAAACAAACTAAAGGACAGCCATGGAAAGAAGGATTTTGAATTTTTGGAAGCTTAGAGCTGTCCATGAAGGATTCCCCTGGGCAGCATCCCAGCCCCTCTGACGTGTCTTTGAATCCCTGCCAGCATCATCTGGTGCCATAAATCAGTGGCTCCAGCAAGAATGGCTCCTGGGACATTTGGATCAACAGACATGCACCAAGAATGTTTGTCTGTTTCCAAGAAATAGTGGTGTTTTGCAAAATTTTAGTGTGATTAGTAATTGGAAGTATGGGTATGAGTGAGTAGTCAAATCAAGTTGTACCTGAGCACTTAAGAGTGTAACAAAATGGTGTGAAATCATCTTTGGGGTATCCCAGCTTGGCTGGGGCATCTCACATGAATAAATAGCATTTATTCATGCATGAATAAATATTTACCCTTCCAATGTCACTTCTGGCATCCCAGGTCTCCTTGGCTGGCACAGGCTGTTTAGGTATTTCAGCAACAACAGCTTCACATAGTTAGGCAGGGGAACGAGCTCTGCTGCAGGGGAAGGAATTGAATGTTGAGAAGCCAAAAGTAAACACAGAGCAGAATGCAGCAGGTATTTTACTGCATAATATTTTACTGCATATATATTTAAAATACTGGCCTGCTTTGCTAATTTAAATGCGGGCCCGGAATGGCAGCTGAGCGGGGAGGAAATTAATTTCTCTCTCTCTGATATTGTCCCATTAAAAGCTCATTTCTCCCTCCTACAACTAACAGCTAACCCCGAGGAAACTCCTTGGTGTGGTTCTCTCCTGGAAGAGGGGGAATTTGCCAGGATCATGAGAAGTCTCTGCCTGTGAGCCCCCGAGAGCACAGGGCACGGGGTGGGCAGAGCTGGCAGGCCATGGGACGACATCTCAAATGGTTTGTGACCATAAACGGTGCAGACCTGGGCCAGCTCATCCCCTTGGCCCTCACCACTGAGGATGGTTCTGCTGCCAGCCCTGTCTAAGCAGTGTGTGATCCCTGGCTGAGCTGTGGCATTCCCAATCCCTGTGCCTGCATCCAGCCTCTCCCGCTTCCCCTGCACTCAGATCCCCTCTGCCAAGGAACTCACCAGCCCTGCCAGCCCTTCCCAGCTCTGCCAGCCCTTCCCAGCTCACATCTCTCACCCAGGGCATCCTGCCCTTAGGAAGAGACGTCATTAAAAAGAAGAAAGAATCAAATACCTGAGCCTGTAGTTGCTGCGTTTGTCTGTGGATTGGCTTTGAATGAAAATAAAAAAAGGTTAAAAAGTGAGCTGATTGAGGAAAAGATGTGCTTTTAGGCCATCAGTTAATAGACATTGTAATGAGCAGAACACATTAGGACTAGGGAATATTATTAGCAGCAGTTCTGGGGAATAGAATTGTCATGGACAAAGGTTTCATACTAAGGAAAGTGTGGGGGCTTGAGTACATATTGCTGGCATTTATGGGAACTAGATTTAATTCTGTTTATCCCTCTCTGTGAGGTAATAACCCTCTGTGTGAGGCTCAAACGTCTGCTTGGCACCTGAAGTTCAGTTTCTTGTGTGTGCTTACCAAAGCAGCCAAGTGCCTTTCATCAAAGTGTGGCTGCCATGGGCAGACTCTAAAATAAACCCTGGCTCTGCTCTGTGAGCAGCTGGGGCAGAGCATTATCAACTAGGGAGCAGAATTTGCAATTCAGTTTTTTCAAAAGACAAAGCCCACTGTGGAAAACTAAGGTTCAAAGCAAATACCACTGAATATGTCAAAAGGATTCCCACTGCCTCAGCTTCCAGTGGGGATGCAGCTTTGGAATCCAGGGGGGCTGGCTTCGTAGGAGTGAGGTGATTTGGAGGAAATCTGAATTTATGTTGGTGTGGCGTGTCTGCCCCAGTGAATTCCAGTTCCTTAGAACTAGTAGAGAGCAAAATGAAACTCCCATATCAATACCAACAATTCAGGTCCCTCAATTTGTATGGAAGCCAAAAATAAAAAAAAAAAAATTCCTAAATTTCAATATTAATTCCATGAGAGGATGCATGGAGACAGGGAGCCTTGCCAGCACATCTCAGATCCCAGCTTTGGTGGGGAGTTAAGGGTACAAAGCAGGGTAAATCTGCTTCATTTACCAGTGACAATGGCTGCTGTTTCAGGAGGTGGAGGAACTGATGCAGCAGGTGAGGCTGTCTCTGTGAGAAAAGAGAAAATCAAACATTGTATATCTTCTAATACATGGATGACCCACATGAAATACAGTGCAGTGTTCCCCACAGCTGCAGGAAGGACCAGAAATAAAATACCTGGGATTTCAGCTGCGGTGGGCTCAGCTGTGGCTGTCAAAGAGAAAACAAAACCACCCTTCAGTGTCTGTTCCATGACTGTGGGGGCAAAGCCAGGGCTGGCAAGGGGGAGTGGAGCAGGATTTCACTCAAGCTGATGCTTGATCCTGAAATTCTGACCAATACACTGAAGTCATACACACCTGCTGCTCCAGGTGTTGTGCCTTCTGGTGCGGGGGCTGATCAGAGACACGAGAGAAAACAAAACTGCAGGTTAAAAACTGCTTTCCCAGCACTGGGCAGGTGAGAGATACCCAAACCTCAGGAGACCCAAGGTCTCACTTAGGGGTTGGACAATGTTCCTGAGTGGGAGGAAAACCCATCCCTGACCATGGCACAGCTCTGGGGGCCTGGAGCTGTTTGCTGAACACCAGTTTGGGGCTGGGATGAGGTTTCTGATGTGCAGTTTGGGGCTGGGATGAAGTTCCTGACGTGCAGAGCCCGCCCAGTGCCGTCTGCTGGTGAGGGCACTGGGGATGCCTTGGTGGGCACTGGAGCTGCCCATTCCCATGGCAAATACATCCCAGAGTGTGCAGGGATTGGGATGCAGCTCTGGGAGGTGCAGGGAGGATGATTTTGTGGGAATGGGATGACCAGGTGCAAATCTGAGTTTGTGTTGATGTAGGGTGTCTGCCCCTTCAGGCTTTCATCAGGGCCAGTTTTTCTCTGTTTCCCCTTTTCCCTTTTGCTCCTTTATTACTATCTGGAAGCCAAAGGAGAGGCAGGTGGGATTATCTCCAATTCTAACTGATGAAATTATATTGTTATGGAGGCAGGGAGGCAGTCAATACATGATCAGAGCATGGCAGACAGCCAAACATGGAAACCAGAGCAACATTTCATTACTTACAGGTGGTAGTGTCTGCTGCTGCAGCAGTGGATGCTGCTGCTGTGAGAAAGAAAAGATTAATTTTAATATTTTCTGCATGTTAAATGTATTTTTTCCCCAAACACCCGTAGCATGTAGGCCATAGTTACTCTTTATTACTTACCAGGGGTGATGTCTGCTGGTGCAGCGCTAGGAGGGACTGTTGCTGTGAGAAAGAAAAGATGAATTTAAATATTTTCTGCATGTTACATGTATTTTTTCCCCCTGACACCCATAGCATGTAGGCCATAGTTACTCTTTATTACTTACCAGGGGTGATGTCTGCTGGTGCAGCAGTGGATGCTGCTGCTGTGAGAAAGAAAAGATTAATTTAAATATTGTCTGCATGTTAAATATATTTTTTTCCCCTGACACCCATAGCATTTAAGCCATAGTTATTCTTTATTACTTACCAGGGGTGATGTCTGCAGCTGCAGCAGTGGATGCTGCTGCTGTGAGAAAGAAAAGATTAATTTTAATATTTTCTGCATGTTAAATGTATTTTTTCCCCAAACACCCGTAGCATGTAGGCCATAGTTACTCTTTATTACTTACCAGGGGTGATGTCTGCTGGTGCAGCAGTGGATGCTGCTGCTGTGAGAAAGAAAAGATGAATTTTAATATTTTCTGCATGTTAAATGTATTTTTTCCCCAAACACCCATAGCATGTAGGCCATAGTTACTCTTTATTACTTACCAGGGGTGATGTCTGCTGGTGCAGCAGTGGATGCTGCTGCTGCTGTGAGAAAGAAAAGATTAATTTAAATATTTTCTGCATGTTACATGTATTTTTTTTTCCAGACACCCATAGCATTTAAGCCATAGTTACTCTTTATTACTTACCAGGGGTGATGTCTGCTGGTGCAGCACTAGGAGGGACTGTTGCTGTGAGAAAGAAAAGATGAATTTAAATATTTTCTGCATGTTACATGTATTTTTTCCCCCTGACACCCGTAGCATGTAGGCCATAGTTACTCTTTATTACTTACCAGGGGTGATGTCTGCTGGTGCAGCAGTGGATGCTGCTGCTGTGAGAAAGAAAAGATTAATTTAAATATTGTCTGCATGTTAAATATATTTTTTTCCCCTGACACCCATAGCATTTAAGCCATAGTTATTCTTTATTACTTACCAGGGGTGATGTCTGCTGGTGCAGCAGTGGATGCTGCTGCTGCTGTGAGAAAGAAAAGATGAATTTAAATATTTTCTGCATGTTACATGTATTTTTTCCCCCAGCACCCATGGCATTTAAGCCATAGTTACTCTTTATTACTTATCAGGGGTGATGTCTGCTGGTGCAGCACTAGGAGGGCCTGTTGCTGTGAGAAAGAAAAGGTGAAATTAAATGTTAAATTTATGTTTTTGCTCTGAAACTGGCAGCAAAAAATCCAGAGTAACACTGTATTATTTACTAGTGGTGATGTCTACTGCTGCAGTACTAGGGGAGACTGTTGCTGTGAGAGAGAAAAGGTGAAATTAAATTTTATATGCATTTTAAATGGTTCTTTTTTCCCTAAGGACTGATAGCATATCCACCACAGTAATGTTATTTTACTTACATGTGGTTACACCTGCAGGTTCAGCAGGAGGAGAGACTGTTGCTGTGAGAGAGAAAAGGTGAAATTAAATTTTATGCGCATTTTAAATGTTTTTTGGGGTTTTTTTAAAGACTGATAGCATATCCACCACAGTAATGCTATTTCACTTACGTGTGTTTACATCTGCATTAGGAGGGGCTGTTGCTGTGAGAGAGAAAAAGAAGAAAAGATGAAATTAAATTTTATGTGCTTGTTAAATGTATAGTTTTTTCCTCAAGACTGATAGTATGTACACCACAGTAATGCTATTTTACTTACGTGTGTTTACACCTGCAGGTTCAGCAGGAGAGACTGTTGCTGTGAGAGAGAAAAGATTAAATTAAATATTATGGGAATTTTAAATGTATAGTTTTTTCCACCAAGACCCATAGCATAAGCAGCAGAGTAATGCTGTTTTACTTAATACAGAACAAAAAGGTGAAATTAAATATTGTCTGCATTTTAACTATATACTTCTCTTCTGAGACCTACAGCATTTCCTGTTTGTAGGAAATCGGGGCTTAGAACAGTGGTAGAGCCTAATTTTTCTGGGATTCCTAGTAATTTAAGGGATATGGCTTGGGTTTGTTTTTTCCCATCCTTTAAACACTGCCTGGTTCAGCCTCTCTCCCCAACTTCTTCACTGAGACAATGAGCTAGCAGCTGACTCATTTTGAGGTTCATTAATTTACTTTAACCCCGTCAACGTAATCCATTTTGATCAAACTCAAGCACTGCAATTAGATTTCATGGCATTGTGTCTGTATCTCACCTCCAGCCCGTGTGGAAAGGATTTCTGCAGCCGGGGTTGTCACATTTGCTTCCAGGGCAGCAGGTATCAGGTTTGGTTCTGAAGTACCTGCAGAGGCTGTGAGAAAGAGGAGGAAACGTGGGAGCAAGAGGGAAAGAGCACTCAGATAAGTCTGGAATCAGCTCTTGATGAATTTAAATGCTTTCAGATTCCACTGGGCTCAAAATGTGCCCCATCCTCACAGCAGGCTCTGCCCACAGCACTCACAGCTCCCGCCTGCCTGCTGGCACCACATTCATGGACAAACATGAGCTGCACTGAGAGATGCTCATTTGGCAGCTTATTTTGGCTCCTCCACTGAAGTCCTGTCCCAGCCACGTCTGTCTGACCTGCTGCACCTTGTGCAAATGCCCTTTATCTGTCTGTGGTGTAACTGGGATTTCTGATGTCCTGCTCTCCTCTGCGGTGGTGGTGGAAGGCAGGGAGGCTGAATGGGTGAGAAATTAAGTGGCTGCAAGCAGCAATAAAACCTGTGTTAAAACCCTAAGAATAAATGGTTTTGGGAACCAGCTTTTGATTTCTGTGTTGCATATAATAAAACATACACTCGTGATTCTATGTGGTAGAAAAATGCGTTTTAACACTTGCCCTTCTGTGGATTATGAAGAACATAATTAACACCTAGAAATCCCAAGAAACAGTAATAGAGTCTGTACTTTAAGGTTTTCAGGATATTATGATTATTTCAGCAAAAAAAAAAAAAAAAAAATTGAATCAGAAACTTATACCTGTAGTGTAAAGACTTGCCTCATGTTTTCATTAATTATTAATAGGTAAGTGGCAAATACAGTTTGTACTAGCAGTGCCAAGAAATAATGAAAATATAAAGAAATAATTTTGCAGTGGGTGAATAAATAGTAATTTAGAGCAATAACTTGTAATTCAGAGCATGTGCTTCCTAGAAAACTGTCTGCCAAGGAGCTGTAAGCACATTATTTTTTGAGTTAAAAATTAGGCTCTGAGCACTGGGGAGACCCTTTACAGTGCTAATTTTGGGACTCCTGTCCCAAAAGCTCAGCCTTACCTGTTGGTGCAACAGTGGACTGCACTGCATCTGTGAACAGCAAAAAAAGAGCAAGAGTTTACTTTATTGGGCAGTTATTTATATTATATATTTATGACAAGAATTATTTTTGTTTCCACTCACACATGCTTCACAACTGTATGGGCCTCTATTTTCTCCTTACTCTTTGTTATCTTGGGGGTTGGCTGTAAGTTGTTGGCTAAACTGGTCCTGAACTACCTGCTTTTCACTATTTTCATACCCAGGACTTTCTGCCCCATCTTGTTATTTTGTGCAAGGCATCCTTTTGCTCCTCAATCACTCAGACATAAACAGAAGAAGCACCTCACCTTCATTTTCAGCCCTGGCCTGATTTCCAAGCTCTACCCTGATGTTTCTTGCATTTACAGTGAACAGCATGGTCCAGGGAGGTTTTTTCTTATTTTATAGCATTTTATTTTCACTATCATTTTTATCTTACGTGAGCAGATGACACCAACATCCTCATTGAGTGCACAGCTGGGCTCGCCCCAGCCAGCATGCCGGCACTCCCAAAGGTGGGATTCACCTCCTCTACCCTCACATCATCCAAGTGGATAACTTTTCCACTCTGGCCAAAGTAAGACAGTGAAGCTTGGCCACAGTGAAGCTGTCTGCACACAACGTTGGCACTGTTCATGTTGAAATAATCATCACAGACCTATTTTCCATCGTGATAAACTTCAACCCTCCCAGCGCATCGGCGCCCTCCAGATTCCACTCTCAGCTGTGGTTGTGGTGGAACTAAGGCAAAAGTTGGCAGGTAAATCTCATTTTGTTTATTTATAGCCGAATTTCTGGTGTCTAAATTTGAATCCCCACGGATTCTGCCGCCTGCAGGGCCTGATCTACCCTGGTGGGGGATGGCTGGCTGTGCTGCTGAGGCACAGCTCACCACAGCTGGCTCGGGGAGCTCTGCACATCTGCCAGGTACGTTCCCACTCAGGAGCACATCTCTTACCTTTGGGCTCCAATTTTTCTTTAATCCACTCGGCAAATTTTTCCCATATTGAGTTTAGGTCTGTCTGTGCCTGGTCCCACCAGGCTCCACTTGCTGTGGCAGAGAAGGAAATGTATTAGCCCTGAAGTAACACATCATACTCTTGGTTTGTAAATAATTCGATACAGCCAGCCCTTGATCTCACTGTGAAATCACCTCTTTTTGTAAGAGATTGGCAAGACTTTTTTCATGGTGACTATGGAGATAAATAAAGTTAAAATGATGTCATTCGAACTAACAAGATTATAAGTTTGAAGGAACATGTCATGGAGAGCATATTTCCACCGAGTCTGGCAGACTGCTCTGTGTTTATTTCCCCCTCTTTCTCTACATTTTAAAATGTACAGTATAGAATAATTTTAACTAAAACTAGAAAATTGGATGAAGAACATTTAGAAAACAACTTCCACAAGTTATTTCTCATGTGAAAAAGACACAAAGGAATATTCTTCAGCCTTCTTCAGTCTGTAACCTTCATATTTCGAAATGTGAAGGTTATATTTCGAAATACAGTATCTTAATATAATATTTCATAGATTATATAAATTGTATTATGTATTTTGAAATGCATACATTTTTAAATGCACACATTTTGAAATGCATTTTGAAATACAACCTATGGATTTGGACTGAGTCTTTGAAGTAGAAGACAAACCGTCAATTCTAGGGTATAAAATTCATCAGCAGTATTCGAGGACAATCTTTGCCACCACTTCCCAGCAAGCCAGCCTGTATTAGTCAGTGATTCTGTAACATTTCAGAAATAATTCAGTGACAGTTCTGTAAAATCAAAGAGGTTTTCAAGGCGTACCTGGTTCGGCCAGGAGAGTGGAGCTCAGCAGAAGCAGCCAGGTGAGACGCGCGTGAAGGTCCATGGTTGTTGGGGGCAGTCTGTTCTAGCCCAGCACAGCTGCACAATTTATACCCAATGGGTTCTGTGCAACCTGATGCCCCTCCCTGACCTTCCAGATGGATGCCAAGGAAGGGATTCAGTGAGGATTTTCCTTTCTCAGGGTACATCCAGACATCCGGATGAGGAGATCCAGCTCAGGGAGCTGTTCCAGACTGAGATCTTCCCAAACACTCCCTGGGCACCTCTGTGGCCCTGTGTTGGTGCTGTGGCTGTTCCAGGAAGCAGTGATTTACTTTTGGGGATTAGGCTGTTTGGTAAGGATTCTCATGCCACCCATTAGGACATTTTCCAATTTACAACCACATTAACCTGATTAATTGGCGTGAGGATTGTGCCAAAAGATTAGCATCCTAGAAGTGGCAGGCAAGCCTCAAACAAATTCTCTTTGTTTGCCAAAATTACTCATGTAAGAAGCAGTTTCTCTCATTTTCCTGACTTCTCTTTAACCTGGGAGAAGATCCCTCAGGATGTTTCAGATCTGCAGCTCTCTCTGTCTCACTTGTAGCCCCCAGAGCAATAGAAGAGCTTCCAGTCTTCTCTCTGACATTGGGTCATGGTCAACACCACCATGGCCTCTGATATCCTAAAGGATGCCTCCAGCTCTGCCTCATTTTGTCCTGTCAGGGAGAAGGGACTCAGCTACAGAGAGAAAAAAACAAAGCTGAATTTTCTTAGCTGAATTAAAAATGAACATAAATTCTTTCTTTTCATAAACGCTTTTCTTATTTTCATGGCACAGTACAGCTCTGTTTGGGGCCCTGATGTAGGCATGGGAGGTGACATGGAAGGAACATGGCTGAATGCAAAAATCTTTAGTTTTTAAGAAGCATCAAGATTTGCTTTTTCAGCATTCCTCAGTCTCCTTTACCAAACAGGTGAGGCCCCAAGGAGGTCATGCAGAGGGTAAATCCTGTGTGCCAAGAGCCAGCAGTGATGACAGCAGGGCTGACCTTTGTGGTCTTGGAAGGGCAAAGCTGTTCCCCAGAACATCTTAAAGAAATCTATCAAAATCTGCTTCCAGAAAACAAACAGGGTGTGCAGCGAGATCCCTTTGGGCTGGAGGCTCAGCGTTAATCTTCCTTCACAGAGCGAGCTTCTGCTGCCCTGGCGGATCTCCCCTTCCCTGGAAACAACTTTATTTAGAGTTAGAATTTCTCTGAGTATCTGGGCCTAAGGGGGCTGAAAGCAGAGGGAAAATGTGGATCTGTTCTGGTGGCTGCTGCCACTGGAGGGCAGCGGGGCCCCATCCTTGGGAAGAGAGCACAGGGATGGAAAAGATGCTCCAACACCACAGAGCTGCTGTGGCAGCCATGAAAACCCTCCACCTGAGCAAATCCCTTCAAAAGTACACATTTTTGTAAGGAATTTCACTAAAGTGGTTGTGAAGGAATAAACTAGGGCTGACTGCCTTTCTCCTGCACATGTATTTATTTGTAAGGAATTTCACTAAAGTGGTTTTGAAGGAATAAACTAGGGCTGGCTGCCTTTCTCCTGTACGTGTATTTATTTGTATTTCTCATTCCTGGGGGAAAAATAAAAATCACTGATATGTGTGAACTCACAACTTTTTCCCACGCTGTAGCAATGTATTTGTCATTTCTTTCAGCATCATTCTGCACTCCTGAAAAGTTTTCTTATGGGATAAATCCTGGTTTTTGCTGCACCCACTGTATTCCCAGCAATCTGGGGTGGGCCTTGTCCAGTGCCTTGCCACAGTGGAAGTGTTCCCAGTGCCAAACTCAGTTCTGTACCAGCCCCTTGCCCAGTTCTGTTCCCTTCCTGGACACACTCCAGCCCCTCAAAGGCTTTGTTATCCTCAGGGACCCACAGATGATCCCGAGGTGCCTCAGCAGTGCTGGCACAGGGGATGGGTATGCCATGACCTTCTGGCCCTTCTTGGTCCTTACCCAAATTTAACCTTGACAGCTTTTTTTAATATCTGCCTGATGGTAAAAGAAGCTCAAAGTCTTGTTCTCCTCTGATTTTTCAAGTTGTTGGCAAGGACAGTCAGCTCTTAATTAATGATCCACTTGTTGGACACTCTGTGAAACAAAACAGGTTTTACAAAAAAGGTGAAGTGTTATCACAGAATCATAGAATTCTTGATTTGGAAACAATCCTGCTGGCACACCGGTGCTGGAACAGGCCAGGATTTCTCTCTGACAGCCTTTCCACTGAAGTCCAATGAGTTCTGAAGTGAGAGGTCTTTTTGAGGAATGATAGACAACAGGCAAATCCAGCCGAAGTCAATCACACCCTCAATAATATAACCTGCTAAGTGGTTGCCTCTATTTGTGGTGAATTTATTGTAAAGTGGAAATTTTAGGTATGAAGCCACTGTGTTTGGAGTACTGAGTGCTGCGTCTCAATTTTATCAAAAATCCTTTCCTTAGGATTTTTCCTCCTGAGAAGCTGAGAGGCCTCAGGAACAAAATGTAAACATTGATTATCTGCTGCTGTGGAATGCAACAGGTGCATCTGGGATTGGTCTCATGGGGTTGTTTCTCATTAATGGCCAATCACAGTCAGCTGGCTCAGACTCTCTGTCCGAGACACAAGCCTTTGTTATCATTCCATTCCTTCTTTTTCTATTCTTAGCCAGCCTTCTGATGAAATCCTTTCTTCTATTCTTTTAGTATAATTTTAATGTAATATATATAATAAAATAATAAATCAAGCCTTCTAAAACGTGGGGTCAGATCCTCGTCTCTTCCCTCATCCCAAAACCCCGGTGAACACCATCACAGCGTGTCCAGCTGCCCAGCCCCAGAGGAGAATTCCTTTGGGACAAGGATGTCACATCAGCCTCTGCAAGCTCCAGTGAGGGAAAAACCTTTGTCAGGGGTGAAGGCTGTGCCAAAGTCGAGGGCTGTCAGTGACCTTGTCCCCACACATGGCAGGAGAGGTCGTTCCATCCTGTTACCCACTGAGCTTTCTGTCAACACTCCCTGCTTGTCTTGGCACCTGCTGCGTTCCTGCAGCTTTTTCTGCTTTCCCCTTTCCTGTGGACAATGGTCTTAATGGAGAGCTTGCCTCAGCTTCCAGCAAATCCCTTTGACCTCAGCGGTGCCAGGGCAGGGTCACATCAGTGCTGGTGACCTTCTCCAGCGCCCTTGGAACACTTGTCATCAAGCACAGGAGTGGCCCAGGGGAGCCAGGGACTGAGCTGTCACTGCTGTTGCCTTTAAATTTAATTTCAATTTTAAAAATTTTAATTTCAATTTTTAAATTTTAATTTTTAGATCAGTGCAGTGAGACACATGAAGTTTGCAGTGTAGCTCACTGCCAGTGCAGAGAAGAAGAAAGGCTCTGTAGGTGCCAAAGTTAAAGTGATTTATTCCCAGCTGAGTGGTGATTGTGAAATCAGTCATAATTAAATAAATTACCTGTGCTAGACAAATGATGGTCGGTATTCATAGATATATTTACAACGAAATATTTAAATTAATAGAGCAAAATCAAGTTTCAACTTATTGAGACAATGGTGACCAAGACTTGAGGTTAATCAAGCCAAAGCAGCACAATATGACCATAATTTCCTTATAACTGCATTTCCTTTTCTCCTTGCATTTTAATATCACTTAAGGGCCTTTGAGTTTCATTAGGAAGTACAAAAATTCTCTTAGGGTTTTTTTTGTGTGAGGTAAATGGAGATAACAGATAATATTAAATGTTTTATGCAATACCTTTTCTTTTTTAGGGCTTGGAACCTTTGACAACCTGGTCCAGTGAAGAGGTTTTTCACACTCAAAAGGTCACATCCTTTCAGCCCTGTGGCAAATCAGATTTATATTTAAGTTTCATATATTAAATCTCCTTAAATATTAAAAATCTATAGTTAGCCTCATGAAAACTCATGTAACTCAGAATTACTTTCACTGTGGTCAAAATACACTGTATTTTAAGCTTTTCCTCATGCATAAGCTACTGAAGAAACTAAATAAGGTGCAAATCAGTAATAAAGAGCAAGTTTTTTATGGTAAAAAATTTTTTTTCAAGATAGAAAAGGTTGAATAAATATGAAATTGAAAGTACCAGGTATTTCAGTTCACATAGAAGCTGTCAGAGGAGGAAATAGATAAAATATACATTTTAGCAATTACAGTTTCTGTAAAATTAACTGTATTTTTCAAAGAGGTTTTTCCCCCAGAGGGCGGTTGGGCACTGGAGCAGCTCCTCTGGTTACAGCACAAAACCTACCAGAGGTCAAGAAGTGCCTGGACAGCATTGTAAGTCAGGTGGTTTCAGTGTAGGTAGTGCTGTGAGGAGCAGGGAGCTGGACTCAAACATCAGGGATTGTTTCCAAATCAAGAATTCTATGATTCTATGATAACACTTCACCTTTTTTGTAAAACCTGTTTTGTTTCACAGAGTGTCCAACAAGTGGATCATTAATTAAGAGCTGCCTGTCCCTGCCAACAACTTGAAAAATCAGAGGAGAACGAGACTTTGACCTTCTTTTACCATCAGGCAGATATTTAAAAAAAGCTGTCAAAGTTAAATTTGGATAAGGACCAAGAAGGGCCAGAAGGTCATGGCATATCCTTCAGAGGGCTCTGACACAGCTCTGGTTCTTTTTTTATTTCTTTCTGTCCCTAAGCTGCAAAGGAGTCGTGTGTCTGAACCTTTGCATTTGGCTTATCCTGGTTTTCTCGCTCAAATAAATGACCCTCAGGTGTTCAATAAAAGCTTTGTCAAGGTGAGATATGTGAGATTAGAACCTTAAGTTCAGGAAAAGTCTCCTGTGTGACAGTTTGCTGGTTCTGTGAGGGCAGAATGTGCCTCGGGATTGATTTTGTTGTTCCTCCCAAGCCTTGGTAGAGAGCAAACAGAGTTGGTTAAAGGAGGCTACAGGTGACTAAAGCAGCGTGGTGGTAATACAGCAGGGTGGACTCTGAGTGGCACTGCTTGAAATGCTCTGAAAGGTTTCCAATCTGAGTTGCAATGCCAGGAGCCCCCCAAGACTGCCCAGATTAAAAAAAGACTGTATGTGGCACTTGCTGCCGTGATCTAGTTGAATAGTTAGAACATGGGCTGGACTTGATGATCTTATAGGTCTCTTCCAGCCTTGAACTTCTGTGATTCTGTGATTCTAGCCTGTGTTTCAAACAGTTAATCCCCAGCTTGGTTTCTGTCCCCTCAGCTGTGACACCGCTGCCTTGGCCCGGACGGATCCTCGCGGTGCTGGCAGGGAGCAGCCCTCTTGTCCTCCCCAACAAAGCATTCCTTAGCAAAACCCAGGCAGCTCCTGGAACAAAGAGGGCTTGTCTCAGGCTGGCAAGGCTCAGATCAAGTGTTTGCTCTGCTTGCTCAGAGTGCTGCTCCTCAAACCGACGCTGCCCGGGACCTCCAAGGGAAACTGAAGCAGCAGAAATCCAAAATTTGGATTTCTGAGCCTGAACTAGCGATATCAACACCCAGCATTTGGGATAGAAGGTTTGGCTTGGCCAAACAGTCATGGAATCACTGAGGTTGGAAAAGAAACACCTTTGTCTGGAGGCACAGAGCCCTCACATGAACACAGCTTGATTTTCATCATATCTCGTGCAACAAAGCTCTGCTTGAATCCAGGCTTAGCAATAGAAGGTGAAAATTAATGCCAAATGCTTCCAAAATATCTCAACATCACTAGTCAGCCACTGGGAGGAAACAGAAGAGTCCACATCTCTGAAATGATGAGAAAAATACAGGAAGAAACAAAGTGACAGTCATTAGACTTGGCAGGCTCTTTAGAACAGCAGCAGGACAATTAATGTCTACATTACACCCTGTGACTAATCCACTTATTTCACAAAAAGAAAAAGAAGAGAAAATTTGGTTGGATGGTGATTCAGGGCAAAAGAGGTGCTCCAGGTGTTATTCTAGGAAATGGAAACAGCTCTCACTCCAGTGACACAGCCACTGATGACTTTCCTCAGCCAGGAGAGGTTTCATTAAAATAAACTTCTTGTGTCCTGAGTCTGAGAGAGAAGATCTCCCAACCTTCACAAGCTGCTGCGTGAATTTTAATGTCTCCTTAGATTTTGCCATCTAGATAAAAAGAGCCAAAATTTTTAAAAATGCCATAGGGAGATTCTAGTGCAATCCAGTTAAAAAAGCTTGGTTGTGACTTGGTGAGTCTGATGGAGTTTGCTAAGAAAATAAAATTATCTGTTGAGTGAAATGATCTCCAGAGTATATTCCTTTAGTTATATAATTGGAATTTGGTGCAAACAGTGGGGCTTGGGCAGTAAAGGACCCCATGGGCAGAGCTGGGAGCAGAAGGTTGTGCTCAGCTGCTGAATTCAGCTTGATGTCAATGCATGTCTGTGGCATTCCCTGGCAAAGCACGGAGAGAAAGTAATGAAAACCAGAAAAATGGTGTTCCTTACCCATACCCTGCAAACCCTACCTGGGTTTTGAAATCTCAACCTATGTGAGGATTTGTTATTAACAAATAAAAAATGGAATCTACTTGCTGGCTATGAGATGCAGAAACAAAACCGTGTTTATTTATACCCCGTTATAAATATTTTTGTGGTGGGTTCCTGGGAAGGAGGGCTACAGAGCTGAATGATCTGCTTCATTCTCCAAAATTAGAATGGAAGGATAAACAGGACAGGAAATCCAGCATACAAACAAGCAAACAAGGACTTTGTTTGTGAGCTTTGCTCCAGTCCCTGTTCTGGCCAAATAGGTGCCTTGGTGGTACTGGGAACAGCATGAAGTCAGGAATTCAAAGACACCATGCAATTATTTACTAAAAAATACACATGCATTTCAAATCAAATTGCTTTTGATCCCTTCTCTTCCCGTTAAAGAAACCTTGAGGGGAATTTCTCAGGGATGTGCAGTTTTGTCAGAGCTCTGAGCACTTTCAGCTGTTTGCTCATTCCCCTCTCCCGGTGGGATGGGGGAGACAGTTGGGGAAAAAGAAAATATAAAATAAAATAAAATAAAATAAAATAAAATAAAATAAAATAAAATAAAATAAAATAAAATAAAATAAAATAAAACAAAATAAAATAAAACAAAATAAAATAAAATAAAATAAAATAAAATAAAACAAAATAAAATAAAATAAAATAAAATAAAATAAAATAAAATAAAATAAAATAAAATAAAATAAAACAAAGTCTTGGGCTCCCCAGCCTCCTCACTGGCAGGGCAGTACAAGGAGCTGACAAATCCTTGATTGAGTGTGCATGGCTCAGAACCATCAGTGTCTTCTCAACATTATTCTCATCCTCAATCCAAACAAGGCACTGTACCAGCTGCTAGGCAGAAAATTAACTGCCCCAGCCAGAAGCAGTGCAGGGTGTGATTCTGTCATTGGGTTGACACTTCTAAGGGATTTTCTCATGGTGCTGCAAACAAAATATTTATTGTTGGTGCTGAGATGATGGGTTGAGTGCTGGGTGAACAAGCACATGGCTGAGCCGTGGCAGACACACCAGGAGGAAATAAAATAACCCAAAACCAAAGTCAGACAGTTGTTCAAAGGAAAAAGCTGCCAAGTGATGGTTGGTGTGTCTTGTCTGAGGGCAGAGCAGGTGACAGAAATAAGCAGCCCCCAGAAAATTGATTTAAAGAGCAAAAGAAGGGTCCTTCACGTGCTCCTGGTTCTTGACACCCTTGTGTTTGCCTTCACTGGAAGATTGGCATAACTGATCCCCTACAGACCAAACAAAAAACCAAAACAAAAGGCCAAATAAACAATTTTAGCTTACTTTTTGGCTTTAATTCCTTGTATTTTTTAACTGGGACATGAAAGGCAAGAAATCCCAGGTCTTGCTTTTCATGTTTTCATGCATCAGTGATAAATGTTTATGTGGCATTTGGCTGTTTGCATTTCCAGCATATTTCAGTCTGATTTATAAATGTGCACAAGGCATTCTGAAAGGCTGGGTAAGTCCTGAGAAGCCAAACTCCTCACAACTGCGAAGCATACAGCCATGGAGGAGAAAACAAATTAAATAGTTTTGTGATCAGCAACCAAAAGTAATAAAAATTGAACAAAACTCTTCCTTCTGGAAAGAAGATTTGAAATGTCTTTCACCTCTTGACATTTGGGTGAGAGCTGAAAAGGCTCCTGGCTGGGATTCAATCTCTTGGATGACATTTGTGGTTTTGCCTGGTTTAGGGTGTGTGTTAATGGAAGGCTAAAAATTGATATAACAAGCCTTTAGAATAGATTGTGTGTTTCAGCCTAAAAGATTGCAAACAACACATCTTTAACAGCTCAGTGTATTTTGAATTTGAATTTATTCAATCTAGAGAAGCTAAAACTTAGTGGAAAAGATATTAATCAATGCTCAAAATAATTAGAATATTATATAGCCACAAATCCAGTTGCTGTGGTAAGATCAATTTTTACATTTCCTTTCCAGAGATGATCCATTCTCATCAAATTAAATCTTCCTTCCTTTCAATAAACCTTGAAATATTTCTTGATGCCTCACTCACCTTTTCACTCCAGCTCACAAAATTTTGAGGCATTAGATAAATGGTTTTAGAATGATGTGAGAGGAGAATTAAAGAGGAGGAAAATGATAAAATAATTGTGCTAAACTACTCGTGACGTGAAAGTTGAAATTGTTTCTTAATCCTTTAAGGGGTGTTAGGATTACAAAGCTGTTCTAAGGCATTGCAGCAGAATTTATTGAAGATAAAGATATCACAGCTTCCCACAAATGGCACATGTGAGTCTGTCATCAGTGAGGAATTTTGGTGGCTGATAAAATGTAAGGTTTGCCCTGCATCCATCCAGTGAGTGATGCTGACCTTTGCTCTGACATTGCGCCATGTGAAAGCAGCTCCTTCAGTGCCAGCCTGGCAGGAAAACCATCAGGAACAGAAACAACAGCTGCCAGGAGGGTGACAGCACCAACCACTGGTGCGAGGGAATTGTCAGCAGCAGGGGTAAGATATTGAAATATTTATAATTTTAATAATTATAATATTTATAACATTACACATAATATAATGATATATTTAATATACTTTATATTATCTAATATTTATAATATTTATAATTATATTTTAATATATTGAAGTAATTTTTATATTAAGATATCTAGAAGTTCCCTGTGTAGTGTTTCAGAAGCAGAGGCTCAGACCATCACTTGGAATTTTTAATCAAACAGACCACACTCTTCAACACAGTAAAACATTTGTATTTTAAGCACAGAGACATTAATTTGAGAGACAAAACAGATTTATTGCTTTGTAAATATTCCCTCCTTTGATTATAAATTACACTGCTCACAGAAAAGATTAATTTTAGCTTGGAAATCTCTGCATTTTACAAATAAACCCAGACCCATCATTGTTTCAATGAGAAATATAGGACTAAAAGCAATATTCAGAGTAATTAGAATATTGTGTAGCCACAATTCTTGTTGCTAGAAGAGCCCAGCCCTATGAGTGAAATTTCTGGGGTTTGATCTCAATGTATTGAAGGTCAAGGCACAAAAAGCTCCAGTTCTAAAGGGATGGCTCCCAGATCGAAGTCAGAAATAAGCAAACTCACAGATTCATTGCTTTCAACTATTTGGACAGGCTTCACATTAGCAGGGATGACAACTCAACTGAACAAACTTCATAAGCAGAACACAACTGAGGAAATGAAATATTTCTCAAGAAGGCTGGGAGTTTGCTGTCATGGGATCATGGGCTCATTTAGGTTAGAAAAGACCTTTAAGGTTATTGAGTCCTACCATTAAACTAGCACAGATAGGTCCACCAAGAAACCATATCCCCAAATCCACAATCAGACTGGAGCTAATTAGCACAATTCAAGGAGTTACAGCACTAAAAAGATTACAGGGAACTCTCCTTTGGAGCAGCCAGGGAAGTTAGACTTTTTAAAACGTGGGTGAAAGCAGAAGCTTGCAAGGTGTGGATCTCTTCCTTTTTATGTCAAAGTTGGCAAAAGCAGATTTCAGTGAGACATGACAGAGCTGTGGCTTTTCTTGGAGCCCGTTGGTCACACTGGAGCAAACGTGAGAGAAATTTATTCATCTTTCCCAGTGCTCTCACTGGGAGCATCCCCTCCTCGGAGCTGGAGGGGCCCAACCACCACTTCCACTTGTTCCTCAGCAGGGCTGGCGTCCCTCTTGGGCCTGGAGCTGCAGCCCCTGTAGCAGTGGGAGGAGTAGTCCCCGAGCCTGCAGACCAGCATCTGGCACTTGAGGTACACCGACGGGTGCCGGCTCATGAACTCGAAGGCGTTGAACTTGAACCGAGCAAAGTGGCTGGAAGGGGAGTAGTAGGTGGCATAGGAAGAATCTCTAGGACACCTAAAAAGGAGCAAAAGAAGGGGATTAGTCTTCATGGACACGCACATGCGCATTTCTGTAAAATTAAATTCAAATTATTTGATTTATTATGATAAATTCCCGCGAAATTCAGATTAAAACTGAATTATGTCATAGTTGGGTACTAGGAAAGCAGTGGGATAAAAATGTAACATTCATAGCATAGTATAGACTTTAAAAAGATAGAAATATATAAAATAAAAAGATAAAAAATATATTTTAAAGCACTGTGAAGCAGCTGGAGTGTTGGCAACTCTTCTTCTTTATCCAAGAGAAGGACACTTTAAGTGATGAAGAGGGAACAACAGACAGTTGTTAATGTCGGTGTTATACAAGGCATAAAAAATTAGTCTAGTGCTTGACCTGGCTTTACTAAAATATTTAACTCCTAGGATGACAAATCCTACTGCCAGTTTTCACTGTGTCCACTTTTCTCCCACTACTTCAAATTTTGTTCACAGGACAAAGACGGAATAAGTGAAATGAAAGTAAGGTCTAAATATAATTTCTTATTTCCAAGTTCATACTGCAAAAATAAAAAAAAATCAAAGACCACTTTTCTCAGTCTATTGACAGGGAGTTCTAACCCCATTCAGATTGGCTGTATTATTTTAAATAAATGTGGATGATGGGTGTGCTTCTAGCTTTGAAGACAGCTCTTACCCATTCCTGACTAAGTAATAGGCCAGCGTGTTAAAATCCCGGGGGTCAGGCGCTGCCACACACGTGTCCACGACCACCTTCAGGTTTGGGTCCGAGCTGTGGAGACAGGCTTGCAGGTAGAGGTTTTGGTTGAGGCCGATGTAGTAGGGAGAGGCGCGCACTTGGCGCCGGAACGCCGGGGACTCGTAGAAGGTGATGTTCATGTTGTATCTCCCAAACTGGTACACGTCCACATCCACGGTGTCCTCAGCGGCGTACACCACCTGCTGCCAGCTCTTCCTCAGCATTTTGCAGCTGACGTGCAAGTTGATGTTCTTCTTCCTCTTGATTATGTACCCGGAAGATGCCACCCTGATGGTGTTGGAGTAGTTGATTGTGTCGTTGTTCTCCTGTTTAACGATGCAATTTCAAATCAGGAATTGTGTTTTTGTCATGTGTCACTGTCATATTTCCTGAAAAATCCCTTCGCCAGGACTTCTTCTCCTGGGAAGATGAGAAGCCTCAGCTCCTCCTGTGTTTGCTGCTCTGGAATGTGGTCTGGACATTGTTTATCCAAACACGTGAATTGCTTTTACTTAATGACCAATCACCATCAGCTGTGTCAGACTCTGAGGAGTCAGTCACGAGTTTTTATTATTCATTCTTGTTAAGCCTTCTGTCTGTATCCTTTCCTTTCTTTAGTATAGTTTTAGTATAGCATTCTTTAATATCATATCATATCGTATCATATCAATAATATAATATAATATAACATAATATAATATAATATAATATAATATAATGTAATGTAATGTAATGTAATGTAATATAATATAATATAATATAATATAATATAATATAATATAATATAATATAATATAATATAATGAAATAGTAAATCAGCTTTCTGAGAACATGAAGTCAGATTCCTCATGTCTCTCCTCATCCTGACCCCTCACAAACACCACAGTCATGCTCCATCTAAGTCTTGCCAAGCTTAGATATGCAATTGAGTGCCCAGAACAGGGAGTTTACCTCTTGTATTGTCCCACAGCCGTTGTAGGGGATGTTGAATACAACCTCCTGTGAGGTGACTGTCGGTCTGCAGCGATTGTCATTCAAGGTGACCCTCCGTGCTGAGTATCCCTGGGACTGAAGGTAATCTCTGCTGACCACTACGTGCATGTAGTCTGGCAAGCACTGAATGGCTGGTAGGAGAGGAAGGTACAATGTATTTGTGAATTTAGGTATTTGGTAATGATTAGAGACAGTTTTTTTCTGAATTTAGAAGTCAGGCTGTTCCCACTCCAACCCACTCTATTTCACACCCATCGTTCAATTTCCCCAATTCAATTTCCAACAATCTTTAAATTTACACAGATATTTATTCTGCAAACAAAAGCAATAAATAGGCTTGTCTGTTGGGAAACACTGGCCAGGAACTTACTGGTGTTGTGACCTGCTGGAATGGAGGAGTAGTGAGCCTGAAAGCCTCTGAAGGAGAATCTGGAATCAGTGTGGAAGCGAACACTCATCATGTTTGAAGAGGACACGTATGTGGGAAAGGAGCCAGAACAGAATCTCCCAAGAAGAGGGGAAGAGTGGAGAGGTCCATCATAGACTTCAATGTAGTCATGCTGGCATGTCCCACTTTGCATCCTGGTAGAAAAACATCAGCACTTTGTCAAATCCGTTTCAGAAACTCTGATTTCACTGCCTAACATGTGATAAAGTCTTTCAGCATTTAAAGTTTTCTCAGCACAAATTTAATTTGGCTTTTATGCAGCTTTAGCAGAAAATGGTGAGTAAAAAATGCAACATCAATCCAGATTTTGATCTGGTCTTCCACCTGTGGATGTCATTGGAACTATCTTTAAAATTGGGAAGGTTGATTGTTTCAAATAAGATCTCAAACTTGTCAAGTAAGTTTTGACTTTGATATTTGCCCAGGGAATCAAGGTTTTACTTACACAATATCTCTAAATGTCAGCGTTACACGGAAATTATTCTCCACTTGTATTTCCCACACGCAGTCAGCGTCGTTTGGATAATTTCCAGGGTAGTTGGGACTCTGCAGCACCCCAGAGGGATCTGAGACCGAGCCACCACAAAAATAAGGTGCTGCAGAAAGAAATGGGAAAGAATTTACTTACAGTAACCTCTGAAAAAGTGCACTTGAGCTGTGTGTGCCTCACCCACAGTTATTGAAAAGCTGGTCTCCTGCTGACTGCAGGTGGTAGATATAGGAACTGAGTCAAAACTAATATTTGTTTTTGCTTTCATGTTGGATTTGGAATTCCCTCAGGGGTGGATTTCCATCCATGGTGTCAGACTACCCTCTTCAGGCTGGGCTGGTAACACCTGGATGCTTTCTGCCCCTTTTTAGAGTTAAGGTCAATTCTGGGAGGTGTCATGACAGTTGAAATGGAAGCACCTTCCTCAACAGACAGCCTCTCATCAGTTACTCAGCTGCTTCTCTTTATTCCCCTAAGGTCTTTGGAGGGTAAAAAAATTGCAAGTTTTCTAGAAAACAGCAATTTTCTGGTCTCAGACTGAAATAAGCCCTTCAGGCTGCTGTGAAAAGTCCTAAGTACACACATAGCTGCAAAAAGCTTTAGTGTTCCTGCCAGCAATAATGACATAATTCTTGTCACAGGTAATCCTAAAAGTGTCTTTGTAGGAAGGTGAGCACAACCTCTGAATATAAATGCTGCAAGATGTGACATTTAAAGATGAAATCCATTTTATATTCTGCTTGGAAAAGATCACTCAAACATGCAGCGATATTGTCACAGAGACAAAAGACAAATTTACAGAAATGTGCAACAGGGAGACAGACAGATCACAAATAAGGTGAGGAGAGCCACAGCAAAGTATTACCTGGTGGAGGTGTTGAGGTGGCCGCTGAAGCTGTGGGTGTGAAGGAAGAAGAGAGACATGTGAGAAGTGCAATTTGTGAGAAAGGAACTGGGGCCTGGACATGGCCTCACCTTGAGGCACAGAGTGATAAAATGGGGACCACAGAGAGGCAGGGAAGTGAAAACAGGAGATGAGGCACAGAGGGCCATGAGCTCCAAGGGAGACCCAGTTGCAAGCACTGCAAATGGCCGGATTCTAGTTTCTTCTGATCATATCCCAAAACCCAGAGTATATCTAGAAAACAACTCTGGTACAACTAGTACAGGAATTGAAGGGACGAAGGCAGATTGACTCCTGGATGCAGTGAGAGGCAATCCCTGTGCAAAGAGATTCATTAAACCAGCAATGGCTGCAAAGTTTCTGGACTCAAGTCACAGCTGTGCCATTTGCCAGCTCTTTCCCATGCTCTGTTTGCATCCTCACTTTAGTTTGGGGTGGCCTAACAGGAGAGGCCCAGGGCTGGGGGACTGCCTGCAGTGCAAGGAGCTCTGACAAGGGAGAGGAGGAGCAGTGGGGAGGGCAGTGAGTGAGAGTGGACAGGGTTACCTGGTGTGCTGCTCATTGCTGTGCTAGCCACTGTGCTTGTGGTGGTCAGCAGTGCTGGGCTGGACACCTCGCTTGTGTCCAAGGCTGGTGCTGTGGTGGTAATTTCCAGAGGGGTGGGTGTCTCTGTAAGTTGAGGATGTGATGAGTTCAATGGCCTTGAAAAGCAGAGCAGGAGGCCTAATGCCAGGCGAGAGGGTGGAGCTCTTTCCTTCCTTTCCCCCATGCTGGCACCAGCCTGACCTGTCCCCAGTCCTGCCTCATTCTCCATAAAGAATGACCCCTCAATCCACAGCTTTACCTCATCAGGGATGCCAACAGCAGGAATTGTGGAGATCCTGCTGTTCCCCCTGTCTGTGCAAGAATGGGGATTTTGGATGGCATGGGCTTGAGTCCTAGGCCGCAGAAGAGCCCAGCCTCACCTCTGCCCCGGCCTGATCCCAAACCCTGTTAGAATGATATGCCCAAGATCCAGAGTTCCCTGCTGGCCACTCACCTGCACAGATGACACTGGCATCCTCCACGTGCCCGCAGTTGTGCACGCCCCAGCCGCTGTGCCGGCACATCTGCAGGGAGGGCTCGTCCCCACGGCACTGCACGTCGTCCAGGAAGATGCGGCCGGAGCCCGGGCCAAAGCGAGCGTTGCCTGGGGCTCTCAAGGCCTGGCCACAGCCCAGTTGCTGACAGACCACCTGGGCATCCTGCATGTCCCACTGGTCGTCACACACGGTGCCCCAGGTGCTGCCGTCGTACAGCTCCACGCGGCCCTCGCAGCCGTTCCTGCCACCCGACAGCCGCACGCCGGGCCCTGACAAATGGCACAAGGCAGGGATTGGGGTCACTCCAAATCAGCATCCACAGTCCCCACCACCTCCCCTACTGTTTTGGAGATTTGGCCACAGTAACCATGGTCTGCGGTGGTGCAGACTCTGACTAGGAGATAGGAGAGGACAGTGACTGAGGAAAGACCCTGCGTATGGAGATGGCACAAGTGCCCTGTCCAGGGCCCTGCTGGTTGTCCCTGGGGATGGAGATGCTCAAGACCCTGTGTCCTGTGAAGATAAGCCCTATGCTAGCCGTGCACATAGCCCATTCACTGTGGGGGACATTCTTGCAGCCTGGAGATATCAGGGGAATATGGGAACAGCAGTATTTCACCAACCAGATCAGCCCTGTTGGACACCCCTCTTCACTTATTGTGCCAAGTTGGGGATGGCTTTAAAATTGGGCCTAAGCTGGGTGGGCTGGACTTACCTGTTGTGAGTGGCCATTGAGGAGGAGGGGTTGGCTGGGGAGCTGCAACAAAGAACAGGCAGTCAACAAATGGGTAGTGAATGCAGCAGGATTGTAACAATGGATGGACATGGACATAGACAGACATGGACACGGACACGGACATTGACATGGACATGGACATGGACGAAGATGTGGATGCGGACATGAAAACACAGACTGTAGGATGTCAAGGGGACAACAGCATGGAGTTTCATCCAGTCTTTCCCCCATCCAGACACCACTCTGATGTACTCCCAGTCCTGCTCCATCTTTCCCACTCTACAGTCGCTCAATGTGTTTTCTGCGACCTCATCAGTCAGCCCCAGCTCTGCCCAGAGAATTCAGCCTGCCTGCCTTCTGTAGAGGAATCCAAAACCCTTCAGATGGTCTCTGCTGGCCACTCACCTGCACAGATGACACTGGCATCCTCCACGTGCCCGCAGTTGTGCATGCCCCAGCCGCTGTGCCGGCACATCTGCAGGGAGGACTCGTCCCCGCGGCACTGCACGTCGTCCAGGAAGATGCGGCCGGAGCCCGGGCCAAAGCGAGCGTTGCTTGGGGCTCTCAGGGCCTGGCCACAGCCCAGCTGCTGACAGACCACCTGGGCATCTCTCATGTCCCACTGGTCGTCACACACGGTGCCCCAGGTGCTGCCGTCGTACAGCTCCACGCGGCCCTCGCAGCCGTTCCTGCCACCCGACAGCCGCACGCCGGGCCCTGACAAATGGCACAAGGCATTTATTTGAGTCTCTCCAACCCAACATCCACAGTCCCAACTTCCCCTACTGTTTTACAGATTTTTGCCTCTGTGACTTTGATCCGGGGTGTTGCAGATCTAGGGAGATCAGGGGAGGGCAGTGACTGTGCAAACATTGCTGGAATACAGATGGCAGATGTGACTTCCTCTGGCCTTGCTGCCACTGTCCTGATTTTGATCCCTGGGGACAGAGCTGCTCAAGAGCCTGGCTCATGTGCAGAAAAACCCTTTGCTACCCTTGCATGTGTCTCATTCACTGCGGTGGACAATCATGCAGCCTGGAGATGTCAGGGGAATATGGGAACAGCAGTATTTCGCCAACCAGATCAGCCCTGTTGGACACCCCTCTTCACTTATTGTGCCAAGTTGGGGCTGGCTTTAAAATTGGGCCTAAGCTGGGTGGGCTGGACTTACCTGTTGTGAGTGGCCATTGAGGAGGAGGGGTTGGCTGGGGAGCTGCAAAAAGAACAGGCAGTGAACAAATGGGTAGTGAATGCAGCAGGATTGCAACAGTGGATGGACATGGACATAGACAGACATGGACAAGGACATGGATGCGGACAAAGATGTGGATGTGGATGTGGACATGTACGGGGATGTGGATGTGGACATGTACATGGATGTGGGTGTGGACATGAAAACCCAGGCTGTAGGATGTAAAGGGGATGAGAGGATGGAGCTCTGTCCAGCCTTTCTCCCATCCAGACACCACTCTGATGTACTCCCAGTCCTGCTCCGTCTTTCCCAATCTACAGTCTCTCAATGTGTTTTCTGTGACCTCATCTCTCAGCCCCAGCTCTTCCCAGAGAATTCAGCCTGCCTGCCTTCAGTGGAGGAGCCCAAAACCCTTCATATGGTCTCTGCTGGCCACTCACCTGCACAGATGACACTGGCATCCTCCACGTGCCCGCAGTTGTGCATGCCCCAGCCGCTGTGCCGGCACATCTGCAGGGAGGGCTCGTCCCCGCGGCACTGCACATCGTCCAGGAAGATGCGGCCAGAGCCCGGGCCAAAGCGAGCGTTGCCTGGGGCTCTCAAGGCCTGGCCACAGCCCAGCTGCTGACAGACCACCTGGGCATCCTGCATGTCCCACTGGTCGTCACACACGGTGCCCCAGGTGCTGCCGTCGTACAGCTCCACGCGGCCCTCGCAGCCGTTCCTGCCGCCCGACAGCCGCACGCCGGGCCCTGACAAATGGCACAAGGCAGGGATTGGGGTCACTCCAAATCAGCATCCACAGTTCCCACCACCTCTCCTACTGTTTTGGAGATTTGGCCACAGTAACCATGGTCTGCGGTGGTACAGACTCCGAAGACTAGAAGGGGACAGTTGCTGAGGAAAGACCCTGCGTATGGAGATGGCACAAGTGCCCTGTCCAGGGCCCTGCTGGATGTCCCTGGGGACAGAGATGCTCAAGAGCCTGTGTCATGTGCAGAAAAGCCCTATGCTACCTGTGCATGCGTCCCAGTCACTGTGGCGGACATTCATGCCCCCTGGAGACGTCAGGGGAATTGGGGAATGGCAGCATTGCATTAACTAATATCAGACCCATTGAACTCCCTTCTCTTATCGTGCCAAATTGAGGCTGGCTATAAAACTGGGACTAAACTGGGAGAGCTGGACTTACCTGTTGTGAGCAGCCATTGAGGAGGAAGAGTTGGCTGGGGGGCTGCAACAAAGAACAGGCAGTGAACAAATGGGCAGCAAATACACCTGGATAGTAAAAATGAATTGACGTGGATGTGGGCATGGACATGGACAAAGATGTGGACATGTACATGCATGTGGATGTAGATGTGGACATGAAAACCCAGGCTGTAGGATGAAAAGAGGACAAGTGGATGGAGTTCTGTCCAGCCTTTCCCCCATCCAGACACCACTCTGATGTACTCCCAGTCCTGCTCCATCTTTCCCACTCTACAGTTGCTCAATGTGTTCTCTGCGACCTCATCACTCAGCCCCAGCTCTGCCCAGAGAATTCAGCCGGCCTGCCTTCAGTGGAGGAGCCCAAAACCCTTCATATGGTCTCTGCTGGCCACTCACCTGCACAGATGACACTGGCATCCTCCACGTGCCCGCAGTTGTGCATGCCCCAGCCGCTGTGCCGGCACATCTGCAGGGAGGGCTCGTCCCCGCGGCACTGCACGTCGTCCAGGAAGATGCGGCCGGAGCCCGGGCCAAAGCGAGCGTTGCCTGGGGCTCTCAAGGCCTGGCCACAGCCCAGCTGCTGACAGACCACCTGGGCATCCTGCAGGTCCCACTGGTCGTCACACACGGTGCCCCAGGTGCTGCCGTCGTACAGCTCCACGCGGCCCTCGCAGCCGTTCCTGCCGCCCGACAGCCGCACGCTGGGCCCTGACAAATGGCACAAGGCATTTATTTGAGTCTCTCCAACCCAACATCCACAGTCCCAACTTCCCCTACTGTTTTACAGATTTTTGCCTCTGTGACTTTGATCTGGGGTGTTGCAGATCTAGGGAGATCAGGGAAGGGCAGTGACTGTGCAAACATTGCTGGAATACAGATGGCAGGCCTTGCTGCCACTGTCCTGATTTCGATCCCTGGGGACAGAGATGCTCAAGAGCCTGGCTCATGTGCAGAAAAACCCTTTGCTACCCTTGCATGTGTCTCATTCACTGTGGAGGACAATCATGCAACCTGGAGATGTCAGGGGATTATGGGAACAGCAGTATTTCGCCAACCACATCAGCCCTGTTGGACACCCCTCTTCACTTAGTGTGCCAAGTTGGGACTGGCTTTAAAATTGGGCCTAAGCTGGGTGGGCTGGACTTACCTGTTGTGAGTGGCCATTGAGGAGGAGGGGTTGGGTGGGGGGCTGCAACAAAAAACAGGCAGTCAAGAAATGAGCAGTGAATGCAGCAGGATTGTAATAATGGATGGACATGGACATAGACAGACATGGACAAGGACACGGACACGGACATTGACATGGACATGGACATGGATGAAGATGTGGATGTGGACATGAAAACACAGACTGTAGGATGTCAAGGGGACAACAGCATGGAGTTTCATCCAGTCTTTCCCCCATTCAGACACCACTCTGATGTACTCCCAGTCCTGCTCCATCTTTCCCACTCTACAGCCTCTCAATGTGTTTTCTGTGACCTCATCACTCAGCCCCAGCTCTGCCCAGAGAATTCAGCCTGCCTGCCTTCAGTGGAGGAGTCAAAAACCCTTCAGATGGTCTCTGCTGGCCACTCACCTGCACAGATGACACTGGCATCCTCCACGTGCCCGCAGTTGTGCATGCCCCAGCCGCTGTGCCGGCACATCTGCAGGGAGGGCTCGTCCCCGCGGCACTGCACGTCGTCCAGGAAGATGCGGCCGGAGCCCGGGCCAAAGCGAGCGTTGCCTGGGGCTCTCAGGGCCTGGCCACAGCCCAGCTGCTGACAGACCACCTGGGCATCCTGCAGGTCCCACTGGTCGTCACACACGGTGCCCCAGGTGCTGCCGTCGTACAGCTCCACGCGGCCCTCGCAGCCGTTCCTGCCGCCCGACAGCCGCACGCCGGGCCCTGGCACACGGCACGGGGACAAGGATGAGCTCACAGCAGCCCAGCTCTCTTCTCTGCCCACATGGGCCACTGCAACGGGGCTGCTGCAAGGCCAGGCAGGGGGCTGGGGGGCTGGAGTTACCTGTGGAGTATGTTGAGGATGAGATGGGTGCTGGAGCTGCGGATGCAAGGAAGAATTTGGTGTCAATGACAAATGCTCTAAACAGATCAGCACATGTCATGCAAATGAGTGCAGCCTGTTTTCTAGGAGCCCCTGTCCTGTGATTCCTACATCTTGCAGAGATGTTTCATTCATCTCTAATCACCATCCAGACTTTGCTGTTTCACACAGGACCCCTGTGCACACAGAAATCTCTCCTGAATGTCCAAATACTTTAAGCAGCATCTTTCTTTCCTCCATCCACATTCCTGGTCCTGAGCATGTCTAGGAAACAGCCCTGGTACTACCCATGCTGGACATGAGGCAGTTAAGGCAAAATGAAATTTTTGCTTATGGTTGCAGTGAGAGAAAATCCCTCTGCAAAGAATTTCATTAAACCAGCAATTCCTGCAAAGTTTCTGGACTCAAGGCACAGCTGTGCCATTTGCCAGCTCTTCCCCATGCTCTGTTTGCATCCTCACTTTAGTTTGGGGTGGCCTAACAGGAGAGGCCCTGGGCTGGGGGACTGCCTGCAGTGCAAGGAGCTCTGACAAGGGAGAGGAGGAGCAGTGGGGAGGGCAGTGAGTGAGAGTGGACAGGGTTACCTGGTGTGCTGCTCATTGCTGTGCTAGCCACTGTGCTTGTGGTGGTCAGCAGTGCTGGGCTAGACACCTCGCTTGAGTCCGAGGCTGGTGCTGTGGTGGTAATTTCCAGAGGGGTGGGTGTCTCTGTAAGTTGAGGATGTGATGAGTTCAATGGCCCTGAAAAGCAGAGCAGGAGGCCTAATGCCAGGCGAGAGGGTGGAGCTCTTTCCTTCCTTTCCCCCATGCTGGCACCAGCCTGACCTGTCCCCAGTCCTGTCCCATTCTCCATAAAGAATGAGCCCTCAATTCACAGCTTTACCTCATCAGTGGATGCCAACAGCAGGAATTGTGGAGATCCTGCTGTTCCCCCTGTCTGTGCAAGAATGGGGATTTTGGATGGCATGGGCTTGAGTCCTAGGCCGCAGAAGAGCCCAGCCTCACCTCTGCCCCGGCCTGATCCCAAACCCTGTTAGAATGATATGCCCAAGATCCAGAGTTCCCTGCTGGCCACTCACCTGCACAGATGACACTGGCATCCTCCACGTGCCCGCAGTTGTGCACGCCCCAGCCGTTGTGCCGGCACATCTGCAGGGAGGGCTCGTCCCCACGGCACTGCATGTCATCCAGGAAGATGCGGCCAGAGCCCGGGCCAAAGCGAGCGTTGCGTGGGGCATCCAGGGCCTGGCCACATCCCAGCTGCTGGCAGACCACCTGGGCATCCTGCAGGTCCCACTGGTCGTCACACACGGTGCCCCAGGTACTGCCGTCGTACAGCTCCACGCGGCCCTCGCAGCCGTTCCTGCCGCCCGACAGCCGCACGCCGGGCCCTGGCACACGGCACGGGGACAAGGACAAGGACAGGTTTACACCAGCTCTGCACCCGTAGCCCCGAACTTCCCAACTGCTCTTCAGATTTTGCCACAGTGGCCATGAGGTGGAGTAGTGCAGAGCCAAAGGGGATTGGGGTGTTTTGTGACTGAGGGTAGACTCTAGGCATACAGACAGCCATTCTAGCCCTATCCAGGGACCTTTTGGTGTCCTGTTGGAGCTGCCTGGTTGCAGAAGTCATGGATTCACTGAGGCATTTCCAGAAAAACTCTTTGCAACCCCTTGCTAGCAAACCAACCCTGATGGGGACCCTTCAAGCACTCTGGAGTTGTCATGGGCCAAAGGGATCAGCAGCCTTGCACTGAGCAGGATCGGCACTGTTGGACTCCCCTTTTCTCATCTAGTGCCAGGCTGGGCATCACTTTGAAACTGGGCATAACCTGGGTGAGCAGGACCTACCTGTTGTGAGGGGCCACTGAGAAGGAGTGGTTGGATTGGCAGCTGCAAAGAAGAAGAGGGAGTGAACAAAAGCATAGTGAGGCTTGTGACAGTGTATGGACTTGGATGTGGACATGGTCATGAACATGGACATCAAAATTCAGGCTGTAGGAATAAAGGGGGAACAGAGCTTGGGTCCTGCCTTTCCCTCCATTCCTATACTAGCCAGACCTGTCCCCAGTCCTGCCCCATCTTCCCCAAGGAACAATTTGCCCCCTCCTTTATCCTCTAAAGCAGGAAGTGTTGAGTATCCAGTGTGCCTTCTCTGTGTAGAAATGTGTCTTTTGCATCACACAGGATTCAGCTCCTAGTGGCAAAAGATCCCTGGTGGCAGCCTCTGCCTTGGCCCTACTGGGGGAGCTCAGCTTGGCTGTTCCCAGAGAACACGGAACACACTTGGAGTGATATGCAGAAGGCCACTCACCTGCACAGATGACACTGGCATCCTCCACGTGCCCGCAGTTGTGCACGCCCCAGCCGCTGTGCCGGCACATCTGCAGGGAGGGCTCGTCCCCGCGGCACTGCACGTCGTCCAGGAAGATGCGGCCGGAGCCCGGGCCAAAGTGAGCATTTTGTGGGGCATCCAGGGGCTCTCCACAGCCCAGCTGCTGGCACAGCACCTGGGCATCCTGCATGTCCCACTGGTCGTCACACACGGTGCCCCAGGTGCTGCCGTCGTACAGCTCCACGCGGCCCTCGCAGCCGTTCCTGCCGCCCGACAGCCGCACGCTGGGCCCTGGCACACGGCACGAGGCACAACAACATCAGGTTTCCAACACCTCAGCACCCACAGCCCCCACCTCCCCTGCTGTTTTGGAGATTTGGCCGCAGTGACTTTGATTTGAGGTGAGCAAACCTAAAGAGGCCAAGGAAGGGGTGTGAGAGAGCAAAGACTCCCAGTGCATGGAAGGCTGATGCATAATGAGCAAGGCAAAGCTGTGCCACACAATCCCAATGGTCTCACGTGCTTTTGGTACCATGTTTGGGAGACTGGCAGCATTTTCATACCTCAATTTCCAATCTGAGTTTTAATAATTGAAGGAGTATAAGAGTAACACCTTAACACAAAAAAACCTGCAAACCCTGAGAACCCAACTCTTTGTAAGAAACGAGACTACAGCCCTTCTTCAGTGTAGAGTACTGGTGCTGCAGAGCAGCATGTATTACAATATGGGGAACCCCATGAGAACAGCCTGGGGGTCCTGGGAGCTGCTGGGGGCATGGGGCATTTGCCAAAAAGCTATTTTTGCACGCCAAGATCATGTGACATTCCCCCATACCACTCATACACCTTGCAGGGGTTTGTGGCTATGGGCCCTGGCAGACCGTCCACAAGGAACTGGCCACCTTTGCTTGATGGCTGAACAGCAACAGCCCTGACCTGGCCTCAGGACAGATACCTGTGTCTTGGGCTGGGCTGGCAAGCATGTGGGCTTGAGGGAAGGGATTGCCCCCATCCCATTGGTACTTGCTGCCCCACAGCCAGGAGCCATGGAGTGTCTGGCAGACCAGGGCTTGGACTCAGCACCACCGCAGCTGCCGTTCTGCTGAGGCTCAGATCCCCTCTGGCAGAAGCCCTCAAATGACAAAACCCTTTGCCATGGGCAGAAGGGACCAGCAGCATTGCAGTGAGCAGGCTCAGCCCAGCAGGCCCACTCTCTTCTCCTTCTTCTCTCTTCTCCTCTTGTGCCACTATAAAACTGGAAATATGCTGGCTGGGAAGGAATTACCTGTTGTGTACGGCCATTGAGCAGGAGGGGTTGGATTGGCACCTGCAAGGAACAAGAGGGAGTGAATGAAAGAGTACTAAAGGCAGCAAACTTGTGGCAGAGGATGGACATGGACATGGACATGGCCATGGGCATGGCACAGACATGGGCATGGACATGGCACAGACATGGGCATGGATATGGACTTGGAAAAGCTAGACTCAAGGAATAAAGGGATGAAAGGGCATGGAACTCCTGCCACTGACCCATCCAGACACCAACCTGTCACGTCCCTGGTACAGCCTATGCCATGATCCCACCAACCTACTCTTTGCAACCACATGGAGCACCTACACCTGTGAGACTGGAGAGCCTGTTCTGACCTCTCTGTGCAAAAATGGGGATTTTGCATGACACGTATTTCAGCATCAGGCAGCAGAAAACCCCAGACTCTCATCTCTGCCCTGGATCTGCATGGCTGCTTCCCATGGAGGACACCAGAACCCATCCAGTGTGAGCTGCTGGAGAGCTGATGGTCTCTGCTGGCTACCCACCTGCACAGATGACACTGGCATCCTCCACGTGCCTGCAGTTGTGCATGCCCCAGCCGCTGTGCCGGCACATCTGCAGGGAGGGCTCGTCCCCGCGGCACTGCACGTCGTCCAGGAAGATGTGGCCGGAGCCCGGGCCAAAGTGAGCAGTGTCCAGCGCAGCCAGGGCCTGGCCACAGCCCAGCTGCTGGCACAGCACCTGGGCATCCCTCAGGTCCCACTGGTCGTCACACACGGTGCCCCAGGTGCTGCCGTCGTACAGCTCCACGCGGCCCTCGCAGCCGTTCCTGCCGCCCGACAGCCGCACGCCGGGCCCTGGCACACGGCACGGGGACAAGGATGAGCTCACAGCAGCCCAGCTCTCTTCTCTGCCCACATGGGCCACTGCAACGGGGCTGCTGCAAGGCCAGGCAGGGGGCTGGGGGGCTGGAGTTACCTGTGGAGTATGGTGAGGATGAGATGGGTGCTGGAGTTGTGGCTGCAAGGAAGAATTTGGTATCAATGACAAATGTTCCATACAGAGTCATCACAACGTCATGCAAATGAGTGCAGCCTGTTTTCTAGGAGCCCCTGTCCTGTGATTCCTACAACATCCTGCAGAGGATCTGTCATCTCTTTCACTCATCTGAAATCACTGTTTTGACTTTGCTGTTTCACACACTGAACAGTGAGTGAGAGTGGACAGGGTTACCTGGTGTGCTGCTTTCCCCTCTTGGAATACCTTCTGAAGTCACCATCTCTGCTGAGGCGATTGTCTCTGCTGAGGTGGTCATCTCTGCTGAGGTGGCTGTCTCTGCTGAGGTTGTCGTCTGTGCTATGAAGGTTGTTTCCTTTATCTTCTGCTCTATCATGGGTATCCCTGCTAGGGAGGTAATTCTTACAGTGTCCACAGCATTTGGTATGACAGGCAAGGATGGATCATTAATGCTGGTTGACAGGGTGAAGCTCTGCCCAGTCATTTCCCATAGAGACACCAGCCCAAAATGCCCTGAGTCCTTCCCCAGCCTCCCAGCTCAGTCACCCCTCTGTCCTGCTCTTTGCCACCTCTCTGAAACCCTATTCCTGCAGGCCAGGAGAGTCTGCTGTGCTCTCTTTGTGCAAACAGGGCTTTTTCTTGGCATATGCTCAGCTCACCAAGCAACAGAAAGTACCAATCCACCAGTGGGACATGTACCAGGGGTTAGGGTCACTCAGTAAAGACATCAGGAGCACTTTGGAGACCTATGAGTGAGAGATGACAGGGTTACCTGGTGTGTTCTCCTCTGGCCTCATAGCTATTTTCTCTGAGGTGCCCAACAAGGGTGAGGTTGTCATCCTTGTGAATGTGGTTGTCTCTGGTGAGCTGGGCATCTCTGCTGGGGTGGACGTCTCTGCTGAGGTGGACATCTCTGCTGAGGTGGGCATCACTACTGAAGTGGGCATCACTGCTGAGGTGGACGTCTCTGCTGAGGTGGGCGTCTCTGGTGGGCTGGTGGGTGGCGGTGCGCTGGTCGAGTATGTTGGGCTGGATGCTCCTGCTAAGGAGGTCATTAGTGCAATGGCAATGGACATGAAAAGCAGAGCTGGACAAATAATGGGAGAACTCTCTCCTGTCATTTTGGGAGTCTATCTGCAGTGCAGTCAGGTCTGGGAAGGAAGACCAGGGGTACTAAAGAGAACAGTGAGTGACAGTGAACAGGGTTACCTGTTGTGCTCTCCTCCACTGTGCTGATCATATCAGGCAGTGAGTACGGCAGTGGTGGGGCAGAGGATGGCACTTCTGTCTCTGGTAGAGCAGACATCCCTCTCATGGTTGTTTGCCATGGGTTGGGTGTGACTGCTAGGGTTGTCATTGGCACTGAGGTGACCGTCTGCTCTAGGAAGGATTCCTCTGCTGTGGGGGATGATGTCACCATGGCGGTTGTCTGAAATGGGGTTGTCACGTGAGGTAGAGTGGAAATTTTCCAGAGTAGAAACCCATTTTGATTTAGGTGAAATGTACATTTTTGAGTTAAGTTTGTAGTTAGAAAACATAGCTATTTAGCCTAACTGCAAAAGCCTAGTTTTTCTAGAAGGACAGAGATAAGGGGGAAGAGATAGAGAGTGATAAAGAGAGACAGAGAGACTGCTGTGAGAGCAGGTCCACCTGACCTAGAAATTCTTTCTGATAAAGAAAAACTAGTGGCAAATGCCACACAAAATTCATAAAAATGAATATGCATGAACCTATTGTGAAACTGGATGCATATGTATTTGAGAGGGGGATAAAAGAGACCTGAAGTTCCCAGAAGTACGCATGTCATTTTAGGAGAACGATTCCCACATGCGTCCAGCGCTGTAATAAACATACCAGCTTTACAACTTTCACAAAAGTTGTGGAGTTTTGATCATCTCCGCAAAACGTACCTCCTCTGTGCTGGTGGTTAATCCAGTTGTGACCATCTCCTCAGGGGATGTCATCTCATTTGTGAAGACTCTTGATGCTGGCATTGATGTCTCTCTTAGAGACATCATTGGTTCTATGGGTGTTGTCCATACTGTGGAGGCTGTCCCCAGTGCTGAATCTGCTGTAGACATTGGTTTTGAATCAGACTCCTCTGTGAAAAAAACAAAAAAGAAAAACACCCCACACATGAGCACTGTGCAATGGATATGTCTGTGTGGTAGCTACAAGCCCAGACCCTCAAGGATGAAGTGAAATCAAGAGCAATTACTCTTATGGCATGGTCTTTCTTATTTGGGGTCACTGGAGAGAATGGAGGTGGGTAACAGCCAATTTAAATTTTTTATTGGAAGCGGTATTTCCAGATGGTCAGCAGGGTAAGGTTCAGGGTGGCATCTGCTCCCAGCCCCTGGACTCCACAGCCCAGGCTCAGCCTGAGACTCCACAGGCTCCTAGCATGGAGGGGGGAGCTGTGGGGCTGCTGGCAGCAGCAGGGCTCGGGCCTCTCCCCATTGTGAATGCCCTTCTGCAGAGGATCAGGACATCCCCTGGAACAGCCTGGGCAGTGGTCTTGGATGGTGCTTGGTGCAAGGGCAGGAGTGGACTGAATCATCTGTTGAATACATTCAGCCTGTAGAAGGCACTGGAGCTATGAATGCAGGCAAGAAATAAATGGCATTTAAAAAGGGTCTGTGTGATGTGTTCACAGGTCTGGTAGAAATTTTTATTCTTTTCTTCTAAGGGAAAAACACTGGTGTAGCTAGCACTTCCTTCCAGCATGGATTCAGCTCTCCAGGCTCTTACTCTCCAAGGAAACATGGAAAACTGCAATATCGATACAAAACACCTGAACAGTCTATTGTCATCAGCAATGCTTGGTTATTGATGATCAGTTGTTAATACATGAGAAAATAAGATACAAATAAATTCTCCTAAAAAGTAATGGGAAAGTAAAATGGACACAGCGAGGTGAAAGATACTCAAATTGGATGGGTATTTGCAAAGGAAAAAGGCATTAATGGACCTAAATGACTTGAAAAATATGGAAACAATCCAAAGTGAATTGTGAGCTATGACAATCTGAGCTGTGATTATGAAATTATTATTGCCCATAACAAATCCATTAAGAATTCAGCTAACCCCATTCCTCCTTGATAAACTTTGCTGATCAGACATAGCTTTGCCTCTAATTTTGAACTGTTTCCTTATTGCCACTGCCAGGTGATTAGATGGAATAATTGTCCTTGTGTATCTGCAATGTATATCTGATCCTTGCGGTTTTTAATTGCTTTGCATGGATGAGCAAGCAGAGGTTTTACATAATGAGAAAAACACAAATCTGTATGGGGATAGAATATAAGAAAATAATGATAGTGTACAAAGTAATCTTACTCCTAAGGAGTTGCAGCTGGGCCAATTATCAAGGATTAGGAGCAGGCCTGTCTTTAACAGGCCACAGCTCTAAGCAATGAGAAGAAGAGTGCTATAAAAGAGTGGGGTGGCTGGTTGAGAGGGGAACTGGAGTCTGGTCGTTGCTTTGTGAAGGAGAAAGAGTCAGAGCTCTGAGGAGATGCCCATGAGAAACACCAGGAAGGTGTGAAACTTTTGTGATAGGGAGACAACAGTATGGGACCCCTTCCATAAGATGACAACGCAAATCCATGCTGGTTCTGCAGGGTCAGTGGAATGAAAGGACAGGATTTGGGGGTGAAAAAGTGTGGGACTACCTGAACAGACAACTGAAGCGTCTTCGTAGTGGGCGCAGTTGTGGATCCTCCACCCTGTGTGGTTGCAGCGCAGCAAGGACGCCTCATTTCCACTGCACCTCACGTTGTCCAGCACGATGTCACCCGAGCCCTGCCCGAAGTAGGCACTTCCCAGAGCTGCAATGGCCCTGCCACAGCCCAGCTGCCTGCACACAACCTGGGCGTCAGGGAGGTCCCAGAAGTCATCACACACTGTCCCCGACCGTCCCCGGTAGTAGATCTCAACGCGACCTTCACACCGGTGCCTTCCGTTCACCAGGTGGACGTAGGGAGCTTTGGGAGAGAGGGCATGGGCACAAAACAGTCAGGGAAATAGGCTGGGAGAGAGAGGATGGGCACAAACAGTCAGGGAAATAGGCTGGAAGGGACTGGAAGGAGCATCTATTCTGCCTTCTTCCCCTGTTGTCCCTAGAAGGTGTTGCCCAGTCCACTATTAAGTGCCTGTGATGACAGAGGTGATTTGTTCCTTTTTTATTCCTCTCTTCCAGTTCTCAAAATCAGCCGCGTGTGTTTTATGCAAGATCCCTGCAGTAAACTCAGGCAGCAGGCTAAGCACAAGCGGTTTAAGCAAGGAAAGAAATTTTTGGGAGAGGATTAAGGACTGAGAGTCCACACATCACCAAATCCTATAGCTTATAAAACTAACTTTAGTGAAAGAGTTCCACCAAATGTTCAACAGAATGGATGATTCTGTTTCAACAGGATTATAAAGATTTGAACAGGAATTCAGTGGCTTTATTACTTATATACCAGTAAAATTTAATACATTTTGAAATAAAGAAATAACCTATCCTGTATACAGCTGATTACTGCATTCATTCAGGTAAAGCCCATCTGCTTTTCAGTTTTATGTCTTGTTTAGACATTGCGGTGTGACCAGCATGAAAATTCTGATTTTAGAGATCCATTTTTGGTGAAGAAGTTTATTAAAAGCTTTGCTATCAAGTGCAATCAAGCAAACAAATATTTTAACTTTGGATTTGCAGTATTTACACTCTGGAAATCAAACTATGCAGCTGCACTTGTTATATTTTACATTGCTGCCAAGTATATATTTACCTTATTATTAAACACTAAGTCATCCAGAGCAAAACAAATTTCAAAAGTTAACACCTCCAGGATTTCTTCACTGTACCTAATTCTTTGCTGCTGATCCAGAAGTACAGTCAAGATGGTGACCAAACTAAATTGGCTCTGATTTGTATGACTTTAAATGGGCAAAGCTATAAAAGTGTCCCTTGACTTATATTTGACTTGTTCCTTCAAACATCTACTTGAGCACGCACATTTTTGAGCCCTACTCACAGGGTTTTTGAGAGGTGAAACAGCAAACCTGGCAAAAAGTCAGAGTGGGATTAGGAAATTAAGCCAACCTAAGCCAGTTTTATTTGCTTTCATTCAAGGGCTGTCATTGCTGTGAGAGCATAACCATCAGCTGGGGATGAAATTGGATAGGCTGGATCCTTCCTCACACTTCAAAGGTATCAAAAAGACAAAAGCCTGTGATTACACAAATACAGCAAATACTCTGCTCTGGGACACAGAGCAGCCAGAGTGAGATGAGTTATCACCAGAAAAGCAGGAGACAGAGGGAGAGAATTGATGAGGTGAATGGTGGCAATATAAATTATCATCATGAAGCTTAAATAACTCATTAGAAAAGTCATCAGCAATTATTCTAAGATACACACAGAACTATTAACTCAAAGTCACCCAAACCGCTCAGGAGATAGAAAGCAATAATGGAAGGAAAAATTCTATGATCATAAAAAAAGTTGAACTAAAAGTATTTAATCTCTCATAATTTTTAGATGTCCATCATTTAACCACAGTGCTAGAGTGTGGAAACCTAGCTTCATGTTATATTTTGTTAAATTGTGCATAATACCAAGAAGAACCAACTGATACAAGCAATATTAAATACATAGAATATGTGTGCACATGTATACTCTGGAATAAAAGACTCATGGAAAAAAGTAAAGAAATAAATCTTTCAATGATTTTTGGATCAGATTTCTGGAACTGGAAGAATACCTCATTCATGACATACTCACAGACACAATTCTTGCAGTGATACAAGGCACTAAAATGAGTAGGAACCTGTGGCAGCAAAATGAACCCCACAAAATGGTTCAAATAATTTTTATCATCCACTTGGATGATTAGTTCACAATTTTAGTAGAACAAACCTCTGCTCTTTCATCCAATTCGCAATCTTTTGCCCAAACCAATACCAGCCTGAATTTAATTTCTGCTCTTGGAACCAACAGAGAGGACTCCAAGCAGTCTTTATAATTTTTTTAATCTGCCCTGGAACAAGTCTAAGTCTTTTACCTGTTTTGGCCTCCAGAACTGCTGGACCCAGCAAGAGAAGCCATGTCAAAACCATGGGGGTACCCATCTCACCAGGTGGTGTTGGTAAAGAGGACCTCACAATATATACTCTATTTCTGAAGGGGAGTGGCTCTCCAGGTCTCTTTTTCTTCAGCAGAACAATAAAACAACCACAGCCCTCTAATCTGAAACAAACATGTGTTTGATCTGTTATTTAATATTTTGTAACTTCCTGGGTTTTGCAAAAAGACAATATCTCAAGAGTAACATTTTCCATTGCCTGGAAGGAAGTATTTATGCTACCACAGGTTTCACAATCATCTCATTGTACCAAAAAAAAAGAGAGCTCCTGTCCAAAGATACCTTTCAGTTCTGGCTGATGCATCTCAGCATTTTTCTTTCATGAGGAGGTTCCTGGTCAGGTATTGGGTTGGTAGTGGAATCTTGAAACTTAAATGGATTTCTTGCAGCAAAATAGCAAGAGACCTTTGCCAACTGATGTGGCAGATCTTCTTGGGGAGCATAAATGTCCTAAAGCTTCAGCAGACTTTAGATAAAGTAAGATCAGACCTGGTGGTCCTGTTTAAGTATAACTGGGGGGTCTCTGAAGAACCTTGCAGCTGAAGTCAACAGCTCCAGCCCTAATACAAACCAATTATTTTTGGGGCACATTAAAGTACAAGCCAAAATTCCAGTCAAAATTCACTGACAGACAGATTGCAAGGAAATGTCTGAGAATCAGGGTCAACTGATAACTTTTTGTGCAAACACTGTGGAAAAAATCTGTGGATTTCGTGCATGGTGAAGGAAATTACATAGATTTAAACTAATTTTGTTCTAAAATATCATATGATCCTTTGAACCAACAAATTGGAGGAAAAAAATGTCCTGATTTCTTCGGATTAAGAAAATGTCTTAATATATTCCTTGTTTAATTTTACATGGTGACAAAAACAGCGGTATGATTCTTTGAAGAATGAATCCAAGGTTTTTCTACAATATGAAACAATGCTTAATTCTCATTCATAACTCTTTTGCCAGAGTGGTTATTTTCCTCTATGTTTCTAACAATTTAACAAGAAAATCTGATGATCATCCTAAAACTGAAGAGTCAGAACACTGTTCTCCATCTCATCCCTACCTCCACAGCCATCATGACTTGCATGGAATTATCACCAGTTAAAATTGTTGCCACATATGTATTTGTTGCCTCCAGGGACAGCCATCAAGCAGGAAGACCAAAGCCCAGGGGGGAAAGAGAATGATCTAAAACATCTTTCCACACAGGCCAATATCATTGGAATGGAAGAAGGAAGTGAAAAATATAAGAGGCCAAAGATAACTTTGGAAGCCTTGAAAGTGAACATTCAGAATAGTAAATATGTTTCTTCTTTATCCAAACAACCACATTTGCACATGAATGAGGATGTGTACACACCACCTGGTATTCACTATTCATATTCTGGTTTTGACACCCTGACAAGAATGAGAAATCCAGTTTATTTGAGTGGCCAATCAAACACTGCAAGCAGTGAAGCAAGAGTGAATGATGGATCACAGTTCTTCTTCAAACCTTTGTAATAACTGAAAAAGGGGAAGGAGGAAGGGGAACACAAAAGGAATTCCCAGATGGTTCAAGTGTAAAAAAAAGTCTTAAGCTGCCCAGGTAAAAGATCAATATTGATTGTTTAATTGATTAGTTCTTCACTACCTTCCTCATAAACAAATTATTCATTTCAAAAATCTAGATATTCTGAGAGATCTTTATTATCAGACAATCTCTGCACAATGGAAATGGATAAATAATTTGTTTAATTAACCTTAGTTAGTGAAATACCATACAGTATTTAACCCTTCCCCCTGGCTAGATAAATCTCTTGAAGTAACACATTTTTGTTCTCAAGGTCTTTTTCTGGCAGCTTGAGGCATTTCCCAGCTCTGAATGAAGCTACACTGAGCTTTGAAAACACCTTTTCTTCTGCTGACAATTGTGAGGGCACTTTGCAAACACACTGGGTTTTTAAAGGTAAGACTGGAAACCAGTGAAGGGACAAACAAGATTAATCAGCTTTCACCCATGACTGTAGGAAAGTATCTACACTGGAATAAGGATAACCACAGCCTTCTCCACAAAGGAGTGATAGTCTGAATCCAGGCAGGAGGGTTTGTGGCAGAGAGATCCTTCCCCAATCACATGACCCTTTCCTCATCATCAAACCCAATTTTCTTGAATCCTGCATTTCTATAATGCCTGTGGATCAAGGCAGATAGCAAGATATGAGGAGGAGTCTGAAACATCTACCACCTGAGCAGTTTGGCAACACTTGCTGTGGCAATATTTAATATGAAAACCAGTGAACTTGGTAATTCTACCTTGTATTTTTATCCAGCCTCGGTATTTCTGCATCTGAGAGCCCTGGCACTGACATGCTACGTAAAACCTCAGCTCTGAACAGCACAGGGGTGCTGAGGATTGGAGACACCAGGATCTAGGCCTGAGGTCTTTCTGCTTGTCTGTGAAAATAATATTGAGAGAATAGGAGAAGGGTAAAAAAGTGCCTGCAAGATGGTGTGGTAGGAGCACCACAGCAGCGGGAAGAAGGAGAATACAGGTCTGGGAAGAGCACAGGGGAAGGTCCTGTTCTACAGAGTAGGAAAGCCCAGGTCCAGGAGCGTCCTTGTTGTGCTGAGCAGATGGCTGCATTCCTCTGAGCCCAGACCATCTCTGGCCCAGAGAACAGGTGAAGGCAGTTCAGCCTTCTGAGGTGCTCTGCCCTTCAAAGGTGGCTGCAGGCAGAGGGGGGAGGAAGACCCTCAATCCTTGTTCCTCAAGTGTGGAAAACCCCTCTCACTTTCTGTGTGCAGTGCCAGCCCCTATCTGTGTGATCGCTTCTTTACATCACGGAGAGGTGATGAGAGCCCTGCCTGGAGCCATGAGGAGAAGGCAGCTTGAAGGAACAAATGGACCAGGCTGTGGGGCTGGCTCCTGTCAGAGCTGCCCTCATCCTCCTGGTCAGGTCAGGATGTCACCCACGAGCACAGCTCACCTTGCTCACACGTCACCACTTTGGCTCACCTTGCACGTCCGACACTGCTCAGTTCCAAATGAACTTGCCTCTTTCACACCTGGCTGGAGAACAGGAACGTCTCAAGAAGGGCATTTCTCAATCAATACCAGTGACCTTTCCACCTGTATCAAGCAGCTTCTTCCAAGAAATTCTTCCTTTTTTATTGTTTTTTAATTTTGTTTTCACATGGGGTAGGAGAGAGATCACACTTCCTTATGGGAACTTATCTACATTTTCTCCTTCCCACCCATTCCAGGTGTAGAAATGTGTGAGAGCAGGAGCTTGGCAAAGTCACTTTGTCAGAAGCCACATTCTCAAACCCAGCATTGTGTTAGCCATGAGTACACACATACAAGTGGGATGTTTGCAAGTACACAAAAAAAAATATTGCTCAAAAAACCATTTTCTTTCCTGTTGTTTTTAATTACACATTTATGTAATGGGATTGTATTCATCCTCCATACACAATCATATAAATGGCCTACATTTATTCAGAGAAATATGGATTTGGGAAGAACCGATCTGCCCAAAGTCAGGAATGCTGTACAGCAATAATTCTTCATATGCAACCCCTGAGCATATGTGTTTATGGCTCATTATTGAGATTTTTTTTACTGCAAAGAAATATTTTTCTTGTACTACTTCCCAGTGTATCTATGGTGCTACACAGGTGTCTCATCTATGTATCAGCAAAGGCCAAATAAATCAGTTCTTGTTTCTCAAGTCACCTATTTCAGTCTTCTCAGACAGACATTCAATGAGGAGCTCTACAGAAAAGCTTTGAAATGTCCAGCACTGAAGGTGCTTATTTGGATGCTGGGATGAAAGAATCAATCCTTCTTTACACCTCAGGTTTTGAAAATCAGGCTGCTTTATAAATTCAGTTCATGGTAACATCAGGTGTAAGCTTGATTCTCCAAACATGGCCTGGATGGTGGAATAGCCAAGTAAGAGCTACCCTTCACACTGATTGCAAACCCAAATAACAAGGCAGGTGGCTGGTGAAAGTGTCCTTCCACCTCCATGCCTGGAGCTGCCTCTCACAGTCTCTGGTATGGGATGCCCTCCTGCAGTTTCCTCTTCCAAAGAAATCCTCCCACTGTGAGGGCAGCAGCAACTAGCACCACGATGGTCACAGCCAGAGGAACGTGGAAGCTGGCAGCAGAGTCTGAGCTCAGGGTCTCCCCTTTTGCCTGGATGCCAGAGGCCAGCCCTGTGCGTAAAAGAGTCGGAGAGAAACTTACTGTTTTGTTTTTTTCCCCTGAGCTGGTTAATTGCAAAGATAATTAGGCAAAGAGAATTTGAGTTAAAAAGCTCTAATCTGGATCTGATTGGAAAACGGCACATTATTTCACAAATTATTCTGTGGCCATGCAAAACAAGTAAAGATTGTGGCAAGAAATTAAAGAGAAACTGGGAGTCTGTAATGATTGCACTGAAAGACCTTAAGATGTTGCTTTCTGGTAGTGGAAACAGCAGCTACAGGACACCGAGAAACAGCATTTCCAAGAGGACCTAGAGATTGATTGTAAATAAATAACAGACATGCAAATAAGGCACAGACAGCTTTGGAAAATTAATATCAATCAGATTGGTTACATCTCATCCCTCTTCCCATAGAATTTAACCAATTGCCACTTGATGTGTGCAGAACAAAGAATGGATCTAAACTATCATAGAAAGATCTAAAAGAACTTGTAAATCTAAAAGAACTATTTTATTTAAATAAAAAATAATCATCCCCCATAAGAATTACAGCCAAATTGTAAATAAACCAGCAAAAGCACATTTCAGAGCTGGATTTCCTGTCTGAACTGAAACGCAAACAGACAGTAACACACAGAGTCTTACGTTATTCAAGATATTTAAACTTACCAATGTTCCTGCTCTCAGCATGAGCTTCCCGAAGCTGCACGGGTCCAACAACAACATTCACTTGCTCATGGGAAGAATCTGCATTCCTCCTGAACCTGCTCACACAGCCTTGGTAGCAGCGGGAGGGGTAGTCGCGGTACCTGCACACCAGCAGCTCGCAGCGCAGGAACACCGATGGGAAGCGGTTCACGAACGAGAAGGCGTTAAACCCAAACCGAGCAATGTCGCTCCGTGGCGAGGGGTAGAGAAAGTAGGTAGAGTCACTAGCACACCTGGAAGGACATGGAATCAACAGATTAGCTATTAACTCACAGCTTCTCATGAGCAGAAGCACCATTACAGCTGCTCTTTGCGTTAAACCCAAACCAAGCGATGCCGCTGTGTGGCGAGGTGAAGAGAGCGTAGCTAGGGCTGCTAGCACACCTGGGAGGACATAAAATCAATATTAGGACATAAAATCAACATAAAATCAACAAGACTAGCTATTAGCTCACAACTTCTCAGGAGCAGAAGCACTATTACATCCTCTCTTTGCAATGAATTTCAAGGTTAAGTATAAAACCAGGAAGTAAAAGAGAAATCAAAAGGCTTAAAAAAAGAAAGTGCTTTTAGAAAGAAGAGAAATTACTTAAATGTGCACAGCACAGAAATTTCATGACTTAACAAGTTCTGTGTAAACATGAATAGCTGAAAAATGGCTAGTGGTTCTGCTGGTTTCTGTGTTTCAGGTGAGAGCCTGTTCTGCATTTACAAACAGGATTAACTGTCTGAAAAGAGACCCTTGAAAGTTGTTGCAGAAAGAGAAAGTTCTCCTTTCTTCTCTGGAAACATAAAACTAATTTTAATATACCTTTTTTAAAAATAAACATTCTCTTTAGTGTTTCAATGTACTTTGGTATAAATTCAGGCAAAGTGGTTTAGGTTTCTAGAATAGTAAGAAAAGGCTAAGGAATTTCTCTTCTTTTTGAGTAGACAGTTTTGTACTCCAGTTATGATGCTGTAAAACTCATGATGTACAGAAATGTAGAGCCATGGACATCCTTCCCTTTCATATGTCTATTTAAGAAACAAAGTCAGACCTCAATTTCCTCATTGCCTCTTTGGGCGAAATCTCAGTGCTTGACTGCAACTTCTGAATGACATTTGGTCGCCATTCTGAATTTTACTCAGGCTTTGCCAAAAAGTTATTCTTAGAAGAACATTTGCCCTGAGAATTACAGACAATGTCCACTGGTCCTAAATCACCTTATTTCACAAATTAAGTTCTTTTAGAACAACACATAGAGATGTTTTTAAAGTAATTTTTTACAAAGTTCTTACCCACTCTTGCTCAATTCATAGACCAGTGTTCTAAAATCACTAGAATTAGGTGATGCCACACAGGTGTCCACAAACACGGTCAGATTTTGGTCAGAACTGTGAAGAGAAGCTTGGAGGAACAAATTCTGGTCCATGTCAACATAGTAAGGGAAGTCATGCACTGGCCACTGGAAAGATGAGGAGTTGTAGAACGTCAGGCTCACTTCGTATCTGCCATACTGGGTTTTGTTGACATCGATGATATCATCAGCAATGTACATGACCTGAACCCAGGTGTTCTGCAGCATTTTGCAGCTGATGTGGAAGTGAAGGTCCTTTTTCCTCTTGATGACTGTGCCAGGAGCAGGCACTTTAATCACGTTGGAGTAGGTGATTGTTTCGTTGTTGCCCTGTTTGACACATTAAATGAGTGTTAAATTACCACATGGGGTCATGTTCACTGTGAGCATTATGAACTACTGCATGTGCCAGGTCCTGGTGGTCAGAAAGGACTTGTCACACTGAAAAATCCCAAGCACCCAGGATGGGATTGCCGTCTTAACTCTCCCCTCTGTTTTTGTTCTCTAGAACATCATTCTAGGTACTTACTTACATCTAGGATGTAAGTACCCTGGGAAGGATAAGTATAAATATTTAACCAAATTCAACCTCCAGAAACACACGCTCCTTTTCTATGATTTGCATGCCTGTGGCCTACAACACCCTTTGCAATCCATGACAATTTTCTAAATGTCCAATAAATTCCCATGCCCAGAGCTGTCCCAAATATCTTGACACCAACCTGTCTACTTGTACCACAGTCACTGTATGAAATGTTGAATATAACCTCAGTTGATGTAATTTTTGGTGTACACTGAGGGTCTGCCAGGCTGATGTTCTCCACTGAGTAGCCCTGGGACTGGAGATAATGTCTGTCTACCACTGCATACATGTAGGTTGGCAAGCACAGAAGGGCTAGGGGGAAAAAAAATATATTAATTATTAGTGATTTTGGGTACTTGATAATGCTTTCATATTGGAAGTCCAACAAATGCAATCACTGCTGCCATTTGGAGAAGAGAATTCATAAGCCAAACCACTTATTTTTACACTTGAGACTTAGATATGGGAAAGCAATAGGACAGTACTGGAACAGGTCACCCAGAGTAGTAGCTTTCAATATTTCATCCTTTGAATATTTCTAGACATTCAGCCAGACCAGTTCTTAATGGACTTGACCTGGTGTTGGCAGTAGCTCTGTTTTGAATAGACTTCAAAAGTCCCTTCTAATCAACATTTCTATGAAAGTTTGTCCACAAAAATACATATGAATTATGATGTTGTACAAAGAATATGAGTTTAGAAAATAACAGAAAATATCTAAAGGCAAATAAATTGAATATTTTTAAGGAAAAAAAATAGTTATTTTCTGAAAGTGAGCAGTCACAAAACTCAAACAGGAATATCATCTATGTAAGATTCCTTCAACGACATTAACAAATACTTATTTAGTTAAAAAAAAACAGTGTACAAAAGCTTTTGAGCAAAGCAAGCATTACTAAGAGAACAGAATTACAAATAGAATGGAAATTTACTGGTGTTCTGGTCTGCTGGCAGGGACTGATACCGAGCCCTAAAACTTCCACTGGAATATGCGGAGTAAAATCTCACAGACATGAAGTTTGAAGATGAGGTGTATGTGAGATGAGAACTAGAACAAATTCTTCCAAGTAGAGGAGAAGATTTGGGTGGCCCATCATAGATCTCAATATAGTTATTCTGGCATCCACCTTGCAACCTGAGGAAGAAATGAGAATGTATTAAAAAATGCATTTGCTAAACTTTGAGGTTTAAATGCTGAACAAACAATATAACAGGATTCTGTGCTCACACATTTCCCATGTATATATATCATTCACTTATAGGATGGGAAATGTGCCCAGGAACTGTGGATGCAGTTGAGATTTGGAATTATTTTATTGCCCAAGCATAAAGTGGTTTACTTACTGAATGTTATCAAATGAGAGTGTAATGAGGAAATTGTTTGTTACATGTATTTGCCACAAACAATCTGCTTCATCTGAAGGCTTCAAAGAAGGACTCTGAAATGTTCCAGAGGACTTAAAAAGTGTATCACCACAAATAATTTTTTGACCTGAAAAAGGAAAGAAAAAGAAAAGAAATTTAGGGATAGAAGTGATTAATTTAGATTTCCTTTGGATCAAATAAAAATATATTCTATATACAGAAATCGTGGAAACACAAGGTTAAATCTCAAAAGAAACATAATGATTGTGCTCCTCTCAGTTAGCCTACAAGAGTGATGAACTCTTCAGAGAATTATGACCTGTGCTTGCAGTTATTAACTCTGTGGGCTTCAGGCACATGGGTATGAAATAAAGTAAAAGGTTGTCACCTAAATGCCATAAAATCAGAGAATGAACAAAAGAAAATCTCACATGTAATCAGCATACCATGAAATTCATCCCCAGCCATGGAATCACTCAAACACAAAAGACTAGTGTATAGCATATAACGAATTAAAAACAAAAAATTAAAACCAAAACATAATCCCCAACACACACCCGTATCCCCAGCCAAGAGGGGACACTTCCTGAAAGAGTCCCAGCATGCAGGCAGTCAAACCAGTGGTACCTGAGCACACGACACCAGCATCTTCACCGTGGCCACAATTGTGGACGCCCCAACCACGGTGGCTGCACTGGAAGATGGATGATTCTGATCCCACGCAGTTCACATCGTCCAGGTAGATGCTGCCATTGCCTTGTCCAAAGGAGGCCCCTGATGTTGCAGAAACAGCATCTCCACATCCCAGCTGCCTGCACACCACCTGGGCATCTCTCAGGTCCCAGCCATCATCACAGACAGTGCCCCGGGCCCCAGAGTGGGAAATCTCCACGCGACCCTCGCAGCGGTTTCTGCCGTTCACCAGGCTGATGGTGGCATCTGGGAAAGAAGGAGATACAGATCCTCTAGCACAAAGGCACCACTTCTCGCCAGTGTGATGCCTTTCTCAATCTAGAAATGAAATAACACAGCTTTGGGGATAATTTTTGTACAGGAAGTAATAGAAAAGTGGATCTTCATTGGAGGCCTCCAGGGCAGATATGGAAACATATCCACAAAAGTCACAAAATATCCACAAGTGGCGATGCAACTCCCCCCCAGGCCAAGTCCCATCAAAGTCTTCTCTGCCTTCAAATGGGACGGTACTTTGTTGATGAAATGTGTCTGAAGAGCCATCTTTCGGCATTTTCAGCCAGGAAGAACCAAGATAGCATAGGGATCCTGGAATGAGTTTTGACTTCTTGACTAGGAACATGCTGGTGCGATGTTACAATAAAAACCTAAAAAGCTACAAATATGTTTGTAAAGGATACAGAGGATATATAAAGGAAAAAAAGATAGTAACCAAGATGGCATCAAGGCCTTGGATACACTCTATGAGTTTCAGGCCACCACAACACCCAGTCTTGGCTGTCATAAACTGCTTTTCTTGGCTTCTCCTGTCCCCAGAGAAAACTAAACACCAACCTCTGAGGCACTAATTCTTTCTGCAAAAACATGCGGTCAGAAATCCCAGGAGAAATTCAGACCCACAGTAGGAACAGGGAAGGTGATGCTGGGAGCGGTTGTGCCTGTGCATGTGGCAGCTGTAGGGGGGGAAAGAAGCAGGTGAGGCCTGCTGGACGAAGGTGTGTGCTTGAATTTCTCCCCGTGCTGGGCACATTTTTGCCAGCTTGGCACATGGGCAATGGAGAAACCTGGGGTGTCAGCAGGATGGTTTCTCAGGGTGGGACCAAACAAAACCATGACCCTGCACTCATCCCCAACAAATCATCGAAATCCAACTAATTCAGACTACCCTCTGAAAAAGTCGAGAATGCTGGCAGTGAAACCAGTGGTACCTGAGCACACAACACCAGCATCCTCACTGTGGCCACAATTGTGGACGCCCCAACCACGGTGGCTGCACTGGAAGATGGATGACTCCCAGCCTGCACAGTTCACATCGTCCAGGTAGATGCTGCCATTGCCTTGTCCAAAGGAGGCCCCTGATGTTGCAGAAACAGCATCTCCACATCCCAGCTGCCTGCACACCACCTGGGCATCACTCAGGTCCCAGCCATCATCACAGACAGTGCCCCGGCCCCCAGAGTGGGAAATCTCCACGCGACCCTCGCAGGGGTTTCTGCCGTTCACCAGGCTGATGGTGGCACCTGGGAGAGAAGGAGGTGTGGAAAACGTGGGAAGAGATTTTAGCACAAAGGCATTTTCTCTTGCCACAGAGAAATCACTCTATGAATTTCAGGCCACCACAACTCCCAATCTCAGCTGTATTAAACTGCTTTTCCTGCCCTCTCCACTCCTATGGAGAAAACGAGACATCAAACTCTGAGGAACTAATTGTTTCTGCAAGAAGCAATGGGCAGAAAAAACAGGAGAAATTTAGACTCACCAGAGGTAATGGAGGTGGGGCTGAATGTAGTTGTGCTTGTGGCAGCTGTAGGGGAGGAAAGGAAAGAGGCAGGTGAGGCCTGTTGGATGGAGATCCATGTTTGCCTTTCTCCCAGTGCTGGGCACGTTGCTGCCAGCTTGGCACATGGGCAATGGAGAGCCCGGGGGTGTACGCGAAACAGTCCCCATGGTGGGATGCACCAAAAACACAATCCCACACCTATCCCCAGCCATGAAAGGTCACTTTCTGAATGAGTCCAAGCATGCAGGCAGTGAAACCAGTGGTACCTGAGCACACAACACCAGCATCTTCACTGTGGCGACAGTTGTGGTTGCCCCAGCCATTGTGTCTGCACTGGAAGATGGATGACTCCCAGCCTGTGCAGTTCACATCGTCCAGGTAGATGCTGCCACTGCCTTGTCCAAAGGAGGCCCCTGATGTTGCAGAAACAGCATCTCCACATCCCAGCTGCCTGCACACCACCTGGGCATCGCTCAGGTCCCAGCCATCATCACAGACAGTGCCCCGGCCCCCAGAGTGGGAAATCTCCACGCGACCCTCGCAGCGGCTCCCGCCGTTCACCAGGCTGATGGTGGCACCTGGGAGAGAAGGAGGTGTGGAAAATGTGGGAAGAGATGTTAGCACAAAGGCATTATCTCCTGCCACAGAGAGAAATAACTCTATGAATTTCAGGCCACCACAACTCCCAATCTCAGCTGTATTAAACTGCTTTTCCTGCCCTCTCCTCTCTTATGGAGAAAAGCACACATCAAACTCTGAGGAACTACTTGTTTCTGCAAGAAGCAATGGCTATAAAAAACAGGACAAATTCTGACCCACCTGAAGGAACGGAGATGGGGCTGAATGTAGTTGTGCTTGTGGCAGCTGTAGGGGAGGAATGGAAAGAGGCAGGTGAGGCCTGTTGGATGGAGATCCATGTTTGCCTTTCTCCCAGTGCTGGGCACGTTGCTGCCAGCTTGGCACAGGGGCCATGGAGAGCCCGGGGGTGTACGCGAAACAGTCCCCATGGTGGGATGCACCAAAAACACAATCCCACACCTATCCCCAGCCATGGAAGGTCACTTTCTGAATGAGTCCAAGCATGCAGGCAGTGAAACCAGTGGTACCTGAGCACACAACACCAGCATCTTCATTGTGGCCGCAATTGTGGACGCCCCAGCCACGGTGGCTGCACTGGAAGATGGATGACTCCCAGCCTGCACAGTTCACATCATCCAGGTAGATGCTGCCATTGCCTTGTCCAAAGGAGGCCCCTGATGTTGCAGAAACAGCATCTCCACATCCCAGCTGCCTGCACACCACCTGGGCATCGCTCAGGTCCCAGCCATCATCACAGACAGTGCCCTGGCCCCCAGAGTGGGAAATCTCCACGCGACCCTCGCAGCGGCTCCCGCCGTTCACCAGGCTGATGGTGGCATCTGGGAGAGAAGGAGGTGTGGAAAACGTGGGAAGAGATTTTAGCACAAAGGCATTTTCTCTTGCCACAGACAAATCACTCCATGAATTTCAGGCCACCACAACTACCAAACTTGGGTGCGTTAAACTGCTTTTCCTGCCCTCTCCTCTCCTATGGAGAAAACCAGACGTCAAACTCTGAGGCACTACTTGTTTCTGTGAAAAGCACCAGCCAGAAAAACCAGGAGAAATTCAGACTCACCTGAAGGAATGGAGATGGGGCTCTCTGTAGTTATTCTTGCAGCATCTGTTTGGGAGGAAAGGAATGAAAAAGGCAGGTGAGGCCTGTTGGATGGAGATCCATGTCTGCCTTTCTCCCAGTGCTGGGCACGTTGCTGCCAGCTTGGGACATGGGCAATGGAGAGCCTGGGCATGTCAGCAGAATGGTCTCTCAAGGAGGGAACAACCAAAAACATAATCCCCATCACACATCCATATCCAGCCAGGAGGGGACACTGCCTGAAAGAGTCCCAGCCTGCAGGCAGCCATACCAGTGGTACCTGAGCACACAACACCAGCATCTTCACTGTGGCCACAATTGTGGATGCCCCAGCCACTGTGGCTGCACTTTAAGGTGGGTGATTCTGATCCCATTGCAGCTCTCAGTCACAGCTGTATTCTGCTGTGCTTTTCCCAAGCTCTGCTCTCCCTTAGAGGAGACTAAGCCCCAACCACTGAGGCACTAATTGTTTCTGCAGAAAGCAGCAGCCAGAAAGCGCAGGAGAAATTCAGACCCACCTGAAGAATTAGAGATGAAGGGGTTGTCTGTAGTTATGTTGGCAGCATCTGTAGGGGAGGAAAAGAAAGAGGCCGGTGAGGCCTGTTGGATGAGGATCCACGCCCGCCTTTCTCCAAGTTCTGGACACGTTGCTGCCAGCTTGGCACACGGGCCATGGAGAGCCTGGGAGTGTCACCAGAATGGTCTCTCATGGTGGGAGCAACCAAAAATATGACCCTGCCCTCATCCCCAACAAATCATCTAATTCCAGCTAACTCAGGCCACCGCCTGAAAAATTCATAGTATGCAGGCAGTCAAACCCGTGGTACCTGAACACACAACACCAGCATCCTCACTGTGGCCACAATTGTGGACACCCCAGCCACGGTGGCTGCACTGGAAGATGGATGACTCCCAGCCTGCACAGTTCACATCGTCCAGGTAGATGCTGCCACTGCCTTGTCCAAAGTAGGCCCCTGATGTTGCAGAAACAGCATCTCCACATCCCAGCTGCCTGCACACCACCTGGGCATCGCTCAGGTCCCAGTCATCATCACAGACAGTGCCCCGGCCCCCAGAGTGGGAAATCTCCACGCGACCCTCGCAGCGGCTCCTGCCGTTCACCAGGCTGATAGTGGCACCTGGGAGAGAAGGAGGTGTGGAAAACTTGGGAAGAGATTTTAGCACAAAGGCATTTTCTCTTGCCACAGAGAGAAATCACTCTATGAATTTCAGGCCACCACAACTCCCAATCTCAGCTGTATTAAACTGCTTTTCCTGCCCTCTCCTCTCTTATGGAGAAAAGCACACATCAAACTCTGAGGAACTACTTCTTTCTGCAAGAAGCAATGGCTATAAAAAACAGGAGAAATTCAGACCCACCTGAAGGAACGGAGATGGGGCTGAATGTAGTTGTGCTTGTGGCAGCTGTAGGGGAGGAATGGAAAGAGGCAGGTGAGGCCTGTTGGATGGAGATCCATGTTTGCCTTTCTCCCAGTGCTGGGCACGTTGCTGCCAGCTTGGCACAGGGGCCATGGAGAGCCCGGGGGTGTACGCGAAACAGTCCCCATGGTGGGATGCACCAAAAACACAATCCCACACCTATCCCCAGCCATGGAAGGTCACTTTCTGAATGAGTCCAAGCATGCAGGCAGTGAAACCAGTGGTACCTGAGCACACAACACCAGCATCTTCATTGTGACCACAATTGTGGACGCCCCAACCACGGTGGCTGCACTGGAAGATGGATGACTCCCAGCCTGTGCAGTTCACATCATCCAGGTAGATGCTGCCATTGCCTTGTCCAAAGGAGGCCCCTGATGTTGCAGAAACAGCATCTCCACATCCCAGCTGCCTGCACACCACCTGGGCATCGCTCAGGTCCCAGTCATCATCACAGACAGTGCCCCGGCCCCCAGAGTGGGAAATCTCCACGCGACCCTCGCAGCGGCTCCCGCCGTTCACCAGGCTGATGGTGGCATCTGGGAGAGAAGGAGGTGTGGAAAACGTGGGAAGAGATTTTAGCACAAAGGCATTTTCTCTTGCCACAGACAAATCACTCCATGAATTTCAGGCCACCACAAATCCCAGTCTCGGCTATATTAAACTGCTTTTCCTGGTTTCTCCTCTCCTACGGAGAAAACCAGACATCCAACTCTGAGGCACTACTTGTTTCTGTGAAAAGCACCAGCCAGAAAAACCAGGAGAAATTCAGACTCACCTGAAGGAATGGAGATGGGGCTCTCTGTAGTTATTCTTGCAGCATCTGTTTGGGAGGAAAGGAATGAAAAAGGCAGGTGAGGCCTGTTGGATGGAGATCCATGTCTGCCTTTCTCCCAGTGCTGGGCACGTTGCTGCCAGCTTGGGACATGGGCAATGGAGAGCCTGGGCATGTCAGCAGAATGGTCTCTCAAGGAGGGACCAACCAAAAACATAATCCCCATCACACATCCATATCCAGCCAGGAGGGGACACTGCCTGAAAGAGTCCCAGCCTGCAGGCAGCCATACCAGTGGTACCTGAGCACACAACACCAGCATCTTCACTGTGGCCACAATTGTGGACACCCCAGCCACTGTGGCTGCACTTTAAGGTGGGTGATTCTGATCCCATTGCAGCTCTCAGTCACAGCTGTATTCTGCTGTGCTTTTCCCAAGCTCTGCTCTCCCTTAGAGGAGACTAAGCCCCAACCACTGTGGCACTAATTGTTTCTGCAGAAAGCAGCAGCCAGAAAGCGCAGGAGAAATTCAGACCCACCTGAAGAATTAGAGATGAAGGGGTTGTCTGTAGTTATGTTGGCAGCATCTGTAGGGGAGGAAAAGAAAGAGGCCGGTGAGGCCTGTTGGATGAGGATCCACGCCTGCCTTTCTCCCAGTGCTGGACACGTTGCTGCCAGCTTGGCACACGGGCCATGGAGAGCCTGGGAGTGTCACCAGAATGGTCTCTCATGGTGGGAGCAACCAAAAATATGACCCTGCCCTCATCCCCAACAAATCATCTAATTCCAGCTAATTCAGACCACTCTCTGAAAAATTCATAGTATGCAGGCAGTCAAACCCGTGGTACCTGAGCATACAACACCAGCATCTTCACTGTGGCCACAATTGTGGACGCCCCAACCACGGTGGCTGCACTGGAAGATGGATGACTCCCAGCCTGCACAGTTCACATCGTCCAGGTAGATGCTGCCACTGCCTTGTCCAAAGTAGGCCCCTGATGTTGCAGAAACAGCATCTCCACATCCCAGCTGCCTGCACACCACCTGGGCATCGCTCAGGTCCCAGCCATCATCACAGACAGTGCCCCGGCCCCCAGAGTGGGAAATCTCCACGCGACCCTCGCAGCGGCTCCCGCCGTTCACCAGGCTGATGGTGGCACCTGGGAGAGAAGGAGGTGTGGAAAACGTGGGAAGAGATTTTAGCACAAAGGCATTTCCTCTTACCACAGAGAGAAATCACTCTATGAATTTCAGGCCACCACAACTCCCAATCTCAGCTGTATTAAACTGCTTTTCCTGCCCTCTCCACTCCTATGGAGAAAACGAGACATCAAACTCTGAGGAACTACTTCTTTCTGCAAGAAGCAATGGCTATAAAAAACAGGAGAAATTCAGACCCACCTGAAGGAACGGAGATGGGGCTGAATGTAGTTGTGCTTGTGGCAGCTGTAGGGGAGGAATGGAAAGAGGCAGGTGAGGCCTGTTGGATGGAGATCCATGTTTGCCTTTCTCCCAGTGCTGGGCACGTTGCTGCCAGCTTGGCACAGGGGCCATGGAGAGCCCGGGGGTGTACGCGAAACAGTCCCCATGGTGGGATGCACCAAAAACACAATCCCTCACCTATCCCCAGCCATGAAAGGTCACTTTCTGAATGAGTCCAAGCATGCAGGCAGTGAAACCCGTGGTACCTGAACACACAACACCAGCATCTTCATTGTGGCCGCAATTGTGGACGCCCCAACCACGGTGGCTGCACTGGAAGATGGATGACTCCCAGCCTGCACAGTTCACATCATCCAGGTAGATGCTGCCACTGCCTTGTCCAAAGGAGGCCCCTGATGTTGCAGAAACAGCATCTCCACATCCCAGCTGCCTGCACACCACCTGGGCATCGCTCAGGTCCCAGTCATCATCACAGACAGTGCCCCGGCCCCCAGAGTGGGAAATCTCCACGCGACCCTCGCAGCGGCTCCCGCCGTTCACCAGGCTGATGGTGGCACCTGGGAGAGAAGGAGGTGTGGAAAACGTGGGAAGAGATTTTAGCACAAAGGCATTTTCTCTTGCCACAGACAAATCACTCCCTGAATTTCAGGCCACCACAACTCCCAATCTCGGCTGTATTAAACTGCTTTTCCTGGTTTCTCCTCGCCTACGGAGAAAACCAGACATCCATCTCTAGGGCACTACTTGTTTCTGTGAAAAGCACCAGCCAGAAAAACCAGGAGAAATTCAGACTCACCTGAAGGAATGGAGATGGGGCTCTCTGTAGTTATTCTTGCAGCATCTGTTTGGGAGGAAAGGAATGAAAAAGGCAGGTGAGGCCTGTTGGATGGAGATCCATGTCTGCCTTTCTCCCAGTGCTGGGCACGTTGCTGCCAGCTTGGGACATGGGCAATGGAGAGCCTGGGCATGTCAGCAGAATGGTCTCTCAAGGAGGGAACAACCAAAAACATAATCCCCATCACACATCCATATCCAGCCAGGAGGGGACACTGCCTGAAAGAGTCCCAGCCTGCAGGCAGCCATACCAGTGGTACCTGAGCACACAACACCAGCATCTTCACTGTGGCCACAATTGTGGACGCCCCAGCCACTGTGGCTGCACTTTAAGGTGGGTGATTCTGATCCCATTGCAGCTCTCAGTCACAGCTGTATTCTGCTGTGCTTTTCCCAAGCTCTGCTCTCCCTTAGAGGAGACTAAGCCCCAACCACTGTGGCACTAATTGTTTCTGCAGAAAGCAGCAGCCAGAAAGCGCAGGAGAAATTCAGACCCACCTGAAGAATTAGAGATGAAGGGGTTGTCTGTAGTTATGTTGGCAGCATCTGTAGGGGAGGAAAAGAAAGAGGCCGGTGAGGCCTGTTGGATGAGGATCCACGCCTGCCTTTCTCCCAGTGCTGGACACGTTGCTGCCAGCTTGGCACACGGGCCATGGAGAGCCTGGGAGTGTCACCAGAATGGTCTCTCATGGTGGGAGCAACCAAAAATATGACCCTGCCCTCATCCCCAACAAATCATCTAATTCCAGCTAATTCAGACCACTCTCTGAAAAATTCATAGTATGCAGGCAGTCAAACCCGTGGTACCTGAACACACAACACCAGCATCTTCACTGTGGCCACAATTGTGGACGCCCCAACCACGGTGGCTGCACTGGAAGATGGATGACTCCCAGCCTGCACAGTTCACATCGTCCAGGTAGATGCTGCCACTGCCTTGTCCAAAGGAGGCCCCTGATGTTGCAGAAACAGCATCTCCACATCCCAGCTGCCTGCACACCACCTGGGCATCGCTCAGGTCCCAGTCATCATCACAGACAGTGCCCCGGCCCCCAGAGTGGGAAATCTCCACGCGACCCTCGCAGCGGCTCCCGCCGTTCACCAGGCTGATGGTGGCACCTGGGAGAGAAGGAGGTGTGGAAAACGTGGGAAGAGATTTAACACAAAGGCATTTTCTCTTGCCACAGAGAAATCACTCTATGAATTTCAGGCCACCACAACTCCCAATCTCAGCTGTATTAAACTGCTTTTCCTGCCCTCTCCACTCCTATGGAGAAAACGAGACATCAAACTCTGAGGAACTACTTCTTTCTGCAAGAAGCAATGGCCATAAAAAACAGGAGAAATTCAGACCCACCTGAAGGAATGGAGATGGGGCTGAATGTAGTTGTGCTTCTGGCAGCTGTAGGGGAGGAAAGGAAAGAGGCAGGTGAGGCCTGTTGGATGGAGATCCATGTTTGCCTTTCTCCCAGTGCTGGGCACGTTGCTGCCAGCTTGGCACATGGGCCATGGAGAGCCCGGGGGTGTACGCGAAACAGTCCCCATGGTGGGATGCACCAAAAACACAATCCCACACCTATCCCCAGCCATGAAAGGTCACTTTCTGAATGAGTCCAAGCATGCAGGCAGTGAAACCAGTGGTACCTGAGCACACAACACCAGCATCTTCATTGTGGCCGCAATTGTGGACGCCCCAGCCACGGTGGCTGCACTGGAAGATGGATGACTCCCAGCCTGCACAGTTCACATCATCCAGGTAGATGCTGCCACTGCCTTGTCCAAAGGAGGCCCCTGATGTTGCAGAAACAGCATCTCCACATCCCAGCTGCCTGCACACCACCTGGGCATCGCTCAGGTCCCAGCCATCATCACAGACAGTGCCCCGGCCCCCAGAGTGGGAAATCTCCACGCGACCCTCGCAGCGGCTCCCGCCGTTCACCAGGCTGATGGTGGCACCTGGGAGAGAAGGAGGTGTGGAAAACGTGGGAAGAGATTTTAGCACAAAGGCATTTTCTCTTGCCACAGACAAATCACTCCCTGAATTTCAGGCCACCGCAACTCCCAATCTCGGCTGTATTAAACTGCTTTTCCTGGTTTCTCCTCTCCTACGGAGAAAACCAGACATCCATCTCTAGGGCACTACTTGTTTCTGTGAAAAGCACCAGCCAGAAAAACCAGGAGAAATTCAGACTCACCTGAAGGAATGGAGATGGGGCTCTCTGTAGTTATTCTTGCAGCATCTGTTTGGGAGGAAAGGAATGAAAAAGGCAGGTGAGGCCTGTTGGATGGAGATCCATGTCTGCCTTTCTCCCAGTGCTGGGCACGTTGCTGCCAGCTTGGGACATGGGCAATGGAGAGCCTGGGCATGTCAGCAGAATGGTCTCTCAAGGAGGGAACAACCAAAAACATAATCCCCATCACACATCCATATCCAGCCAGGAGGGGACACTGCCTGAAAGAGTTCCCAGCCTGCAGGCAGCCATACCAGTGGTACCTGAGCACACAACACCAGCATCTTCACTGTGGCCACAATTGTGGACGCCCCAGCCACTGTGGCTGCACTTTAAGGTGGGTGATTCTGATCCCATTGCAGCTCTCAGTCACAGCTGTATTCTGCTGTGCTTTTCCCAAGCTCTGCTCTCCCTTAGAGGAGACTAAGCCCCAACCACTGTGGCACTAATTGTTTCTGCAGAAAGCAGCAGCCAGAAAGCGCAGGAGAAATTCAGACCCACCTGAAGAATTAGAGATGAAGGGGTTGTCTGTAGTTATGTTGGCAGCATCTGTAGGGGAGGAAAAGAAAGAGGCCGGTGAGGCCTGTTGGATGAGGATCCACGCCTGCCTTTCTCCCAGTGCTGGACACGTTGCTGCCAGCTTGGCACACGGGCCATGGAGAGCCTGGGAGTGTCACCAGAATGGTCTCTCATGGTGGGAGCAACCAAAAATATGACCCTGCCCTCATCCCCAACAAATCATCTAATTCCAGCTAATTCAGACCACTCTCTGAAAAATTCATAGTATGCAGGCAGTCAAACCCGTGGTACCTGAACACACAACACCAGCATCTTCACTGTGGCCACAATTGTGGACGCCCCAACCACGGTGGCTGCACTGGAAGATGGATGACTCCCAGCCTGCACAGTTCACATCGTCCAGGTAGATGCTGCCACTGCCTTGTCCAAAGGAGGCCCCTGATGTTGCAGAAACAGCATCTCCACATCCCAGCTGCCTGCACACCACCTGGGCATCGCTCAGGTCCCAGTCATCATCACAGACAGTGCCCCGGCCCCCAGAGTGGGAAATCTCCACGCGACCCTCGCAGCGGCTCCCGCCGTTCACCAGGCTGATGGTGGCACCTGGGAGAGAAGGAGGTGTGGAAAACGTGGGAAGAGATTTTAGCACAAAGGCATTTCCTCTTACCACAGAGAGAAATCACTCTATGAATTTCAGGCCACCACAACTCCCAATCTCAGCTGTATTAAACTGCTTTTCCTGCCCTCTCCACTCCTATGGAGAAAACGAGACATCAAACTCTGAGGAACTACTTCTTTCTGCAAGAAGCAATGGCCATAAAAAACAGGAGAAATTCAGACCCACCTGAAGGAATGGAGATGGGGCTGAATGTAGTTGTGCTTCTGGCAGCTGTAGGGGAGGAATGGAAAGAGGCAGGTGAGGCCTGTTGGATGGAGATCCATGTTTGCCTTTCTCCCAGTGCTGGGCACGTTGCTGCCAGCTTGGCACATGGGCCATGGAGAGCCCGGGGGTGTACGCGAAACAGTCCCCATGGTGGGATGCACCAAAAACACAATCCCACACCTATCCCCAGCCATGGAAGGTCACTTTCTGAATGAGTCCAAGCATGCAGGCAGTGAAACCAGTGGTACCTGAGCACACAACACCAGCATCTTCATTGTGGCCGCAATTGTGGACGCCCCAGCCACGGTGGCTGCACTGGAAGATGGATGACTCCCAGCCTGCACAGTTCACATCATCCAGGTAGATGCTGCCACTGCCTTGTCCAAAGGAGGCCCCTGATGTTGCAGAAACAGCATCTCCACATCCCAGCTGCCTGCACACCACCTGGGCATCGCTCAGGTCCCAGCCATCATCACAGACAGTGCCCCGGCCCCCAGAGTGGGAAATCTCCACGCGACCCTCGCAGCGGCTCCCGCCGTTCACCAGGCTGATGGTGGCACCTGGGAGAGAAGGAGGTGTGGAAAACGTGGGAAGAGATTTTAGCACAAAGGCATTTTCTCTTGCCACAGACAAATCACTCCCTGAATTTCAGGCCACCGCAACTCCCAATCTCGGCTGTATTAAACTGCTTTTCCTGGTTTCTCCTCTCCTACGGAGAAAACCAGACATCCATCTCTAGGGCACTACTTGTTTCTGTGAAAAGCACCAGCCAGAAAAACCAGGAGAAATTCAGACTCACCTGAAGGAATGGAGATGGGGCTCTCTGTAGTTATTCTTGCAGCATCTGTTTGGGAGGAAAGGAATGAAAAAGGCAGGTGAGGCCTGTTGGATGGAGATCCATGTCTGCCTTTCTCCCAGTGCTGGGCACGTTGCTGCCAGCTTGGGACATGGGCAATGGAGAGCCTGGGCATGTCAGCAGAATGGTCTCTCAAGGAGGGAACAACCAAAAACATAATCCCCATCACACATCCATATCCAGCCAGGAGGGGACACTGCCTGAAAGAGTCCCAGCCTGCAGGCAGCCATACCAGTGGTACCTGAGCACACAACACCAGCATCTTCACTGTGGCCACAATTGTGGACGCCCCAGCCACTGTGGCTGCACTTTAAGGTGGGTGATTCTGATCCCATTGCAGCTCTCAGTCACAGCTGTATTCTGCTGTGCTTTTCCCAAGCTCTGCTCTCCCTTAGAGGAGACTAAGCCCCAACCACTGTGGCACTAATTGTTTCTGCAGAAAGCAGCAGCCAGAAAGCGCAGGAGAAATTCAGACCCACCTGAAGAATTAGAGATGAAGGGGTTGTCTGTAGTTATGTTGGCAGCATCTGTAGGGGAGGAAAAGAAAGAGGCCGGTGAGGCCTGTTGGATGAGGATCCACGCCTGCCTTTCTCCCAGTGCTGGACACGTTGCTGCCAGCTTGGCACACGGGCCATGGAGAGCCTGGGAGTGTCACCAGAATGGTCTCTCATGGTGGGAGCAACCAAAAATATGACCCTGCCCTCATCCCCAACAAATCATCTAATTCCAGCTAATTCAGACCACTCTCTGAAAAATTCATAGTATGCAGGCAGTCAAACCCGTGGTACCTGAACACACAACACCAGCATCTTCACTGTGGCCACAATTGTGGACGCCCCAACCACGGTGGCTGCACTGGAAGATGGATGACTCCCAGCCTGCACAGTTCACATCGTCCAGGTAGATGCTGCCACTGCCTTGTCCAAAGGAGGCCCCTGATGTTGCAGAAACAGCATCTCCACATCCCAGCTGCCTGCACACCACCTGGGCATCGCTCAGGTCCCAGTCATCATCACAGACAGTGCCCCGGCCCCCAGAGTGGGAAATCTCCACGCGACCCTCGCAGCGGCTCCCGCCGTTCACCAGGCTGATGGTGGCACCTGGGAGAGAAGGAGGTGTGGAAAACGTGGGAAGAGATTTTAGCACAAAGGCATTTCCTCTTACCACAGAGAGAAATCACTCTATGAATTTCAGGCCACCACAACTCCCAATCTCAGCTGTATTAAACTGCTTTTCCTGCCCTCTCCACTCCTATGGAGAAAACGAGACATCAAACTCTGAGGAACTACTTCTTTCTGCAAGAAGCAATGGCCATAAAAAACAGGAGAAATTCAGACCCACCTGAAGGAATGGAGATGGGGCTGAATGTAGTTGTGCTTCTGGCAGCTGTAGGGGAGGAATGGAAAGAGGCAGGTGAGGCCTGTTGGATGGAGATCCATGTTTGCCTTTCTCCCAGTGCTGGGCACGTTGCTGCCAGCTTGGCACATGGGCCATGGAGAGCCCGGGGGTGTACGCGAAACAGTCCCCATGGTGGGATGCACCAAAAACACAATCCCACACCTATCCCCAGCCATGAAAGGTCACTTTCTGAATGAGTCCAAGCATGCAGGCAGTGAAACCAGTGGTACCTGAGCACACAACACCAGCATCTTCATTGTGGCCGCAATTGTGGACGCCCCAGCCACGGTGGCTGCACTGGAAGATGGATGACTCCCAGCCTGCACAGTTCACATCATCCAGGTAGATGCTGCCACTGCCTTGTCCAAAGGAGGCCCCTGATGTTGCAGAAACAGCATCTCCACATCCCAGCTGCCTGCACACCACCTGGGCATCGCTCAGGTCCCAGCCATCATCACAGACAGTGCCCCGGCCCCCAGAGTGGGAAATCTCCACGCGACCCTCGCAGCGGCTCCCGCCGTTCACCAGGCTGATGGTGGCACCTGGGAGAGAAGGAGGTGTGGAAAACGTGGGAAGAGATTTTAGCACAAAGGCATTTTCTCTTGCCACAGACAAATCACTCCCTGAATTTCAGGCCACCACAACTCCCAATCTCGGCTGTATTAAACTGCTTTTCCTGGTTTCTCCTCTCCTACGGAGAAAACCAGACATCCATCTCTAGGGCACTACTTGTTTCTGTGAAAAGCACCAGCCAGAAAAACCAGGAGAAATTCAGACTCACCTGAAGGAATGGAGATGGGGCTCTCTGTAGTTATTCTTGCAGCATCTGTTTGGGAGGAAAGGAATGAAAAAGGCAGGTGAGGCCTGTTGGATGGAGATCCATGTCTGCCTTTCTCCCAGTGCTGGGCACGTTGCTGCCAGCTTGGGACATGGGCAATGGAGAGCCTGGGCATGTCAGCAGAATGGTCTCTCAAGGAGGGAACAACCAAAAACATAATCCCCATCACACATCCATATCCAGCCAGGAGGGGACACTGCCTGAAAGAGTCCCAGCCTGCAGGCAGCCATACCAGTGGTACCTGAGCACACAACACCAGCATCTTCACTGTGGCCACAATTGTGGACGCCCCAGCCACTGTGGCTGCACTTTAAGGTGGGTGATTCTGATCCCATTGCAGCTCTCAGTCACAGCTGTATTCTGCTGTGCTTTTCCCAAGCTCTGCTCTCCCTTAGAGGAGACTAAGCCCCAACCACTGTGGCACTAATTGTTTCTGCAGAAAGCAGCAGCCAGAAAGCGCAGGAGAAATTCAGACCCACCTGAAGAATTAGAGATGAAGGGGTTGTCTGTAGTTATGTTGGCAGCATCTGTAGGGGAGGAAAAGAAAGAGGCCGGTGAGGCCTGTTGGATGAGGATCCACGCCTGCCTTTCTCCCAGTGCTGGACACGTTGCTGCCAGCTTGGCACACGGGCCATGGAGAGCCTGGGAGTGTCACCAGAATGGTCTCTCATGGTGGGAGCAACCAAAAATATGACCCTGCCCTCATCCCCAACAAATCATCTAATTCCAGCTAATTCAGACCACTCTCTGAAAAATTCATAGTATGCAGGCAGTCAAACCCGTGGTACCTGAACACACAACACCAGCATCTTCACTGTGGCCACAATTGTGGACGCCCCAACCACGGTGGCTGCACTGGAAGATGGATGACTCCCAGCCTGCACAGTTCACATCGTCCAGGTAGATGCTGCCACTGCCTTGTCCAAAGTAGGCCCCTGATGTTGCAGAAACAGCATCTCCACATCCCAGCTGCCTGCACACCACCTGGGCATCGCTCAGGTCCCAGTCATCATCACAGACAGTGCCCCGGCCCCCAGAGTGGGAAATCTCCACGCGACCCTCGCAGCGGCTCCCGCCGTTCACCAGGCTGATGGTGGCACCTGGGAGAGAAGGAGGTGTGGAAAACGTGGGAAGAGATTTTAGCACAAAGGCATTTCCTCTTACCACAGAGAGAAATCACTCTATGAATTTCAGGCCACCACAACTCCCAATCTCAGCTGTATTAAACTGCTTTTCCTGCCCTCTCCACTCCTATGGAGAAAACGAGACATCAAACTCTGAGGAACTACTTCTTTCTGCAAGAAGCAATGGCCATAAAAAACAGGAGAAATTCAGACCCACCTGAAGGAATGGAGATGGGGCTGAATGTAGTTGTGCTTCTGGCAGCTGTAGGGGAGGAATGGAAAGAGGCAGGTGAGGCCTGTTGGATGGAGATCCATGTTTGCCTTTCTCCCAGTGCTGGGCACGTTGCTGCCAGCTTGGCACATGGGCCATGGAGAGCCCGGGGGTGTACGCGAAACAGTCCCCATGGTGGGATGCACCAAAAACACAATCCCCCACCTATCCCCAGCCATGAAAGGTCACTTTCTGAATGAGTCCAAGCATGCAGGCAGTGAAACCAGTGGTACCTGAGCACACAACACCAGCATCTTCATTGTGGCCGCAATTGTGGACGCCCCAGCCACGGTGGCTGCACTGGAAGATGGATGACTCCCAGCCTGCACAGTTCACATCATCCAGGTAGATGCTGCCACTGCCTTGTCCAAAGGAGGCCCCTGATGTTGCAGAAACAGCATCTCCACATCCCAGCTGCCTGCACACCACCTGGGCATCGCTCAGGTCCCAGCCATCATCACAGACAGTGCCCCGGCCCCCAGAGTGGGAAATCTCCACGCGACCCTCGCAGCGGCTCCCGCCGTTCACCAGGCTGATGGTGGCACCTGGGAGAGAAGGAGGTGTGGAAAACGTGGGAAGAGATTTTAGCACAAAGGCATTTTCTCTTGCCACAGACAAATCACTCCCTGAATTTCAGGCCACCACAACTCCCAATCTCGGCTGTATTAAACTGCTTTTCCTGGTTTCTCCTCTCCTACGGAGAAAACCAGACATCCATCTCTAGGGCACTACTTGTTTCTGTGAAAAGCACCAGCCAGAAAAACCAGGAGAAATTCAGACTCACCTGAAGGAATGGAGATGGGGCTCTCTGTAGTTATTCTTGCAGCATCTGTTTGGGAGGAAAGGAATGAAAAAGGCAGGTGAGGCCTGTTGGATGGAGATCCATGTCTGCCTTTCTCCCAGTGCTGGGCACGTTGCTGCCAGCTTGGGACATGGGCAATGGAGAGCCTGGGCATGTCAGCAGAATGGTCTCTCAAGGAGGGAACAACCAAAAACATAATCCCCATCACACATCCATATCCAGCCAGGAGGGGACACTGCCTGAAAGAGTCCCAGCCTGCAGGCAGCCATACCAGTGGTACCTGAGCACACAACACCAGCATCTTCACTGTGGCCACAATTGTGGATGCCCCAGCCACTGTGGCTGCACTTTAAGGTGGGTGATTCTGATCCCATTGCAGCTCTCAGTCACAGCTGTATTCTGCTGTGCTTTTCCCAAGCTCTGCTCTCCCTTAGAGGAGACTAAGCCCCAACCACTGAGGCACTAATTGTTTCTGCAGAAAGTAGCAGCCAGAAAGCGCAGGAGAAATTCAGACCCACCTGAAGAATTAGAGATGAAGGGATTGTCTGTAGTTATGTTGGCAGCATCTGTAGGGGAGGAAAAGAAAGAGGCCGGTGAGGCCTGTTGGATGAGGATCCACGCCTGCCTTTCTCCCAGTGCTGGACACGTTGCTGCCAGCTTGGCACACGGGCCATGGAGAGCCTAGGAGTGTCACCAGAATGGTCTCTCATGGTGGGAGCAACCAAAAATATGACCCTGCCCTCATCCCCAACAAATCATCTAATTCCAGCTAATTCAGACCACTCTCTGAAAAATTCATAGTATGCAGGCAGTCAAACCCGTGGTACCTGAACACACAACACCAGCATCTTCACTGTGGCCACAATTGTGGACGCCCCAACCACGGTGGCTGCACTGGAAGATGGATGACTCCCAGCCTGCACAGTTCACATCGTCCAGGTAGATGCTGCCACTGCCTTGTCCAAAGGAGGCCCCTGATGTTGCAGAAACAGCATCTCCACATCCCAGCTGCCTGCACACCACCTGGGCATCGCTCAGGTCCCAGTCATCATCACAGACAGTGCCCCGGCCCCCAGAGTGGGAAATCTCCACGCGACCCTCGCAGCGGCTCCCGCCGTTCACCAGGCTGATGGTGGCACCTGGGAGAGAAGGAGGTGTGGAAAACGTGGGAAGAGATTTTAGCACAAAGGCATTTCCTCTTACCACAGAGAGAAATCACTCTATGAATTTCAGGCCACCACAACTCCCAATCTCAGCTGTATTAAACTGCTTTTCCTGCCCTCTCCACTCCTATGGAGAAAACGAGACATCAAACTCTGAGGAACTACTTCTTTCTGCAAGAAGCAATGGCCATAAAAAACAGGAGAAATTCAGACCCACCTGAAGGAATGGAGATGGGGCTGAATGTAGTTGTGCTTCTGGCAGCTGTAGGGGAGGAATGGAAAGAGGCAGGTGAGGCCTGTTGGATGGAGATCCATGTTTGCCTTTCTCCCAGTGCTGGGCACGTTGCTGCCAGCTTGGCACATGGGCCATGGAGAGCCCGGGGGTGTACGCGAAACAGTCCCCATGGTGGGATGCACCAAAAACACAATCCCACACCTATCCCCAGCCATGAAAGGTCACTTTCTGAATGAGTCCAAGCATGCAGGCAGTGAAACCAGTGGTACCTGAGCACACAACACCAGCATCTTCATTGTGGCCGCAATTGTGGACGCCCCAGCCACGGTGGCTGCACTGGAAGATGGATGACTCCCAGCCTGCACAGTTCACATCGTCCAGGTAGATGCTGCCACTGCCTTGTCCAAAGGAGGCCCCTGATGTTGCAGAAACAGCATCTCCACATCCCAGCTGCCTGCACACCACCTGGGCATCGCTCAGGTCCCAGCCATCATCACAGACAGTGCCCCGGCCCCCAGAGTGGGAAATCTCCACGCGACCCTCGCAGCGGCTCCCGCCGTTCACCAGGCTGATGGTGGCACCTGGGAGAGAAGGAGGTGTGGAAAACGTGGGAAGAGATTTTAGCACAAAGGCATTTTCTCTTGCCACAGACAAATCACTCCCTGAATTTCAGGCCACCACAACTCCCAATCTCGGCTGTATTAAACTGCTTTTCCTGGTTTCTCCTCTCCTACGGAGAAAACCAGACATCCATCTCTAGGGCACTACTTGTTTCTGTGAAAAGCACCAGCCAGAAAAACCAGGAGAAATTCAGACTCACCTGAAGGAATGGAGATGGGGCTCTCTGTAGTTATTCTTGCAGCATCTGTTTGGGAGGAAAGGAATGAAAAAGGCAGGTGAGGCCTGTTGGATGGAGATCCATGTCTGCCTTTCTCCCAGTGCTGGGCACGTTGCTGCCAGCTTGGGACATGGGCAATGGAGAGCCTGGGCATGTCAGCAGAATGGTCTCTCAAGGAGGGAACAACCAAAAACATAATCCCCATCACACATCCATATCCAGCCAGGAGGGGACACTGCCTGAAAGAGTCCCAGCCTGCAGGCAGCCATACCAGTGGTACCTGAGCACACAACACCAGCATCTTCACTGTGGCCACAATTGTGGACGCCCCAGCCACTGTGGCTGCACTTTAAGGTGGGTGATTCTGATCCCATTGCAGCTCTCAGTCACAGCTGTATTCTGCTGTGCTTTTCCCAAGCTCTGCTCTCCCTTAGAGGAGACTAAGCCCCAACCACTGTGGCACTAATTGTTTCTGCAGAAAGCAGCAGCCAGAAAGCGCAGGAGAAATTCAGACCCACCTGAAGAATTAGAGATGAAGGGGTTGTCTGTAGTTATGTTGGCAGCATCTGTAGGGGAGGAAAAGAAAGAGGCCGGTGAGGCCTGTTGGATGAGGATCCACGCCTGCCTTTCTCCCAGTGCTGGACACGTTGCTGCCAGCTTGGCACACGGGCCATGGAGAGCCTGGGAGTGTCACCAGAATGGTCTCTCATGGTGGGAGCAACCAAAAATATGACCCTGCCCTCATCCCCAACAAATCATCTAATTCCAGCTAATTCAGACCACTCTCTGAAAAATTCATAGTATGCAGGCAGTCAAACCCGTGGTACCTGAACACACAACACCAGCATCTTCACTGTGGCCACAATTGTGGACGCCCCAACCACGGTGGCTGCACTGGAAGATGGATGACTCCCAGCCTGCACAGTTCACATCGTCCAGGTAGATGCTGCCACTGCCTTGTCCAAAGTAGGCCCCTGATGTTGCAGAAACAGCATCTCCACATCCCAGCTGCCTGCACACCACCTGGGCATCGCTCAGGTCCCAGTCATCATCACAGACAGTGCCCCGGCCCCCAGAGTGGGAAATCTCCACGCGACCCTCGCAGCGGCTCCCGCCGTTCACCAGGCTGATGGTGGCACCTGGGAGAGAAGGAGGTGTGGAAAACGTGGGAAGAGATTTTAGCACAAAGGCATTTCCTCTTACCACAGAGAGAAATCACTCTATGAATTTCAGGCCACCACAACTCCCAATCTCAGCTGTATTAAACTGCTTTTCCTGCCCTCTCCACTCCTATGGAGAAAACGAGACATCAAACTCTGAGGAACTACTTCTTTCTGCAAGAAGCAATGGCCATAAAAAACAGGAGAAATTCAGACCCACCTGAAGGAATGGAGATGGGGCTGAATGTAGTTGTGCTTCTGGCAGCTGTAGGGGAGGAATGGAAAGAGGCAGGTGAGGCCTGTTGGATGGAGATCCATGTTTGCCTTTCTCCCAGTGCTGGGCACGTTGCTGCCAGCTTGGCACATGGGCCATGGAGAGCCCGGGGGTGTACGCGAAACAGTCCCCATGGTGGGATGCACCAAAAACACAATCCCCCACCTATCCCCAGCCATGAAAGGTCACTTTCTGAATGAGTCCAAGCATGCAGGCAGTGAAACCAGTGGTACCTGAGCACACAACACCAGCATCTTCATTGTGGCCGCAATTGTGGACGCCCCAGCCACGGTGGCTGCACTGGAAGATGGATGACTCCCAGCCTGCACAGTTCACATCATCCAGGTAGATGCTGCCACTGCCTTGTCCAAAGGAGGCCCCTGATGTTGCAGAAACAGCATCTCCACATCCCAGCTGCCTGCACACCACCTGGGCATCGCTCAGGTCCCAGCCATCATCACAGACAGTGCCCCGGCCCCCAGAGTGGGAAATCTCCACGCGACCCTCGCAGCGGCTCCCGCCGTTCACCAGGCTGATGGTGGCACCTGGGAGAGAAGGAGGTGTGGAAAACGTGGGAAGAGATTTTAGCACAAAGGCATTTTCTCTTGCCACAGACAAATCACTCCCTGAATTTCAGGCCACCACAACTCCCAATCTCGGCTGTATTAAACTGCTTTTCCTGGTTTCTCCTCTCCTACGGAGAAAACCAGACATCCATCTCTAGGGCACTACTTGTTTCTGTGAAAAGCACCAGCCAGAAAAACCAGGAGAAATTCAGACTCACCTGAAGGAATGGAGATGGGGCTCTCTGTAGTTATTCTTGCAGCATCTGTTTGGGAGGAAAGGAATGAAAAAGGCAGGTGAGGCCTGTTGGATGGAGATCCATGTCTGCCTTTCTCCCAGTGCTGGGCACGTTGCTGCCAGCTTGGGACATGGGCAATGGAGAGCCTGGGCATGTCAGCAGAATGGTCTCTCAAGGAGGGAACAACCAAAAACATAATCCCCATCACACATCCATATCCAGCCAGGAGGGGACACTGCCTGAAAGAGTCCCAGCCTGCAGGCAGCCATACCAGTGGTACCTGAGCACACAACACCAGCATCTTCACTGTGGCCACAATTGTGGATGCCCCAGCCACTGTGGCTGCACTTTAAGGTGGGTGATTCTGATCCCATTGCAGCTCTCAGTCACAGCTGTATTCTGCTGTGCTTTTCCCAAGCTCTGCTCTCCCTTAGAGGAGACTAAGCCCCAACCACTGAGGCACTAATTGTTTCTGCAGAAAGTAGCAGCCAGAAAGCGCAGGAGAAATTCAGACCCACCTGAAGAATTAGAGATGAAGGGATTGTCTGTAGTTATGTTGGCAGCATCTGTAGGGGAGGAAAAGAAAGAGGCCGGTGAGGCCTGTTGGATGAGGATCCACGCCTGCCTTTCTCCCAGTGCCGGACACGTTGCTGCCAGCTTGGCACACGGGCCATGGAGAGCCTGGGAGTGTCACCAGAATGGTCTCTCATGGTGGGAGCAACCAAAAATATGACCCTGCCCTCATCCCCAACAAATCATCTAATTCCAGCTAATTCAGACCACTCTCTGAAAAATTCATAGTATGCAGGCAGTCAAACCCGTTGTACCTGAACACACAACACCAGCATCTTCACTGTGGCCACAATTGTGGACGCCCCAACCACGGTGGCTGCACTGGAAGATGGATGACTCCCAGCCTGCACAGTTCACATCGTCCAGGTAGATGCTGCCACTGCCTTGTCCAAAGGAGGCCCCTGATGTTGCAGAAACAGCATCTCCACATCCCAGCTGCCTGCACACCACCTGGGCATCGCTCAGGTCCCAGTCATCATCACAGACAGTGCCCCGGCCCCCAGAGTGGGAAATCTCCACGCGACCCTCGCAGCGGCTCCCGCCGTTCACCAGGCTGATGGTGGCACCTGGGAGAGAAGGAGGTGTGGAAAACTTGGGAAGAGATTTTAGCACAAAGGCATTTTCTCTTGCCACAGAGAGAAATCACTCTATGAATTTCAGGCCACCACAACTCCCAATCTCAGCTGTATTAAACTGCTTTTCCTGCCCTCTCCTCTCTTATGGAGAAAAGCACACATCAAACTCTGAGGAACTACTTGTTTCTGCAAGAAGCAATGGCTATAAAAAACAGGAGAAATTCAGACCCACCTGAAGGAACGGAGATGGGGCTGAATGTAGTTGTGCTTGTGGCAGCTGTAGGGGAGGAAAGGAAAGAGGCAGGTGAGGCCTGTTGGATGGAGATCCATGTTTGCCTTTCTCCCAGTGCTGGGCACGTTGCTGCCAGCTTGGCACAGGGGCCATGGAGAGCCCGGGGGTGTACGCGAAACAGTCCCCATGGTGGGATACACCAAAAACACAATCCCACACCTATCCCCAGCCATGAAAGGTCACTTTCTGAATGAGTCCAAGCATGCAGGCAGTCAAACCCGTGGTACCTGAACACACAACACCAGCATCTTCATTGTGGCCGCAATTGTGGATGCCCCAACCACGGTGGCTGCACTGGAAGATGGATGACTCCCAGCCTGTGCAGTTCACATCGTCCAGGTAGATGCTGCCATTGCCTTGTCCAAAGGAGGCCCCTGATGTTGCAGAAACAGCATCTCCACATCCCAGCTGCCTGCACACCACCTGGGCATCGCTCATGTCCCAGCCATCATCACAGACAGTGCCCCGGCCCCCAGAGTGGGAAATCTCCACGCGACCCTCGCAGCGGCTCCCGCCGTTCACCAGGCTGATGGTGGCACCTGGGAGAGAAGGAGGTGTGGAAAACGTGGGAAGAGATTTTAGCACAAAGGCATTTTCTCTTGCCACAGACAAATCACTCCATGAATTTCAGGCCACCACAACTCCCAGTCTCGGCTATATTAAACTGCTTTTCCTGGTTTCTCCTCTCCTACGGAGAAAACCAGACATCCAACTCTGAGGCACTACTTGTTTCTGTGAAAAGCACCAGCCAGAAAAACCAGGAGAAATTCAGACTCACCTGAAGGAATGGAGATGGGGCTCTCTGTAGTTATTCTTGCAGCATCTGTTTGGGAGGAAAGGAATGAAAAAGGCAGGTGAGGCCTGTTGGATGGAGATCCATGTCTGCCTTTCTCCCAGTGCTGGGCACGTTGCTGCCAGCTTGGCACATGGGCAATGGAGAGCCTGGGCATGTCAGCAGAATGGTCTCTCAAGGAGGGACCAACCAAAAACATAATCCCCATCACACATCCATATCCAGCCAGGAGGGGACACTGCCTGAAAGAGTTCCCAGCCTGCAGGCAGCCATACCAGTGGTACCTGAGCACACAACACCAGCATCTTCACTGTGGCCACAATTGTGGACGCCCCAGCCACTGTGGCTGCACTTTAAGGCGGGTGATTCTGATCCCATTGCAGCTCTCAGTCACAGCTGTATTCTGCTGTGCTTTTCCCAAGCTCTGCTCTCCCTTAGAGGAGACTAAGCCCCAACCACTGAGGCACTAATTGTTTCTGCAGAAAGCAGCAGCCAGAAAGCGCAGGAGAAATTCAGACCCACCTGAAGAATTAGAGATGAAGGGGTTGTCTGTAGTTATGTTGGCAGCATCTGTAGGGGAGGAAAAGAAAGAGGCCGGTGAGGCCTGTTGGATGAGGATCCACGCCTGCCTTTCTCCCAGTGCTGGACACGTTGCTGCCAGCTTGGCACACGGGCCATGGAGAGCCTAGGAGTGTCACCAGAATGGTCTCTCATGGTGGGAGCAACCAAAAATATGACCCTGCCCTCATCCCCAACAAATCATCTAATTCCAGCTAATTCAGACCACTCTCTGAAAAATTCATAGTATGCAGGCAGTCAAACCCGTTGTACCTGAACACACAACACCAGCATCTTCACTGTGGCCACAATTGTGGACGCCCCAACCACGGTGGCTGCACTGGAAGATGGATGACTCCCAGCCTGTGCAGTTCACATCGTCCAGGTAGATGCTGCCACTGCCTTGTCCAAAGGAGGCCCCTGATGTTGCAGAAACAGCATCTCCACATCCCAGCTGCCTGCACACCACCTGGGCATCGCTCATGTCCCAGTCATCATCACAGACAGTGCCCCGGCCCCCAGAGTGGGAAATCTCCACGCGACCCTCGCAGCGGCTCCCGCCGTTCACCAGGCTGATGGTGGCACCTGGGAGAGAAGGAGGTGTGGAAAACGTGGGAAGAGATTTTAGCACAAAGGCATTTCCTCTTACCACAGAGAGAAATCACTCTATGAATTTCAGGCCACCACAACTCCCAATCTCAGCTGTATTAAACTGCTTTTCCTGCCCTCTCCACTCCTATGGAGAAAACGAGACATCAAACTCTGAGGAACTACTTCTTTCTGCAAGAAGCAATGGCCATAAAAAACAGGAGAAATTCAGACCCACCTGAAGGAACGGAGATGGGGCTGAATGTAGTTGTGCTTCTGGCAGCTGTAGGGGAGGAAAGGAAAGAGGCAGGTGAGGCCTGTTGGATGGAGATCCATGTTTGCCTTTCTCCCAGTGCTGGGCACGTTGCTGCCAGCTTGGCACAGGGGCCATGGAGAGCCCGGGGGTGTACGCGAAACAGTCCCCATGGTGGGATACACCAAAAACACAATCCCCCACCTATCCCCAGCCATGAAAGGTCACTTTCTGAATGAGTCCAAGCATGCAGGCAGTGAAACCCGTGGTACCTGAGCACACAACACCAGCATCTTCATTGTGGCCGCAATTGTGGACGCCCCAACCACGGTGACTGCACTGGAAGATGGATGACTCCCAGCCTGCACAGTTCACATCATCCAGGTAGATGCTGCCACTGCCTTGTCCAAAGTAGGCCCCTGATGTTGCAGAAACAGCATCTCCACATCCCAGCTGCCTGCACACCACCTGGGCATCGCTCATGTCCCAGTCATCATCACAGACAGTGCCCCGGCCCCCAGAGTGGGAAATCTCCACGCGACCCTCGCAGCGGCTCCCGCCGTTCACCAGGCTGATGGTGGCACCTGGGAGAGAAGGAAGTGTGGAAAACTTGGGAAGAGATTTTAGCACAAAGGCATTTTCTCTTGCCACAGACAAATCACTCCATGAATTTCAGGCCACCACAACTCCCAGTCTCGGCTGTATTAAACTGCTTTTCCTGGTTTCTCCTCTCCTACGGAGAAAACCAGACATCCAACTCTGAGGCACTACTTGTTTCTGTGAAAAGCACCAGCCAGAAAAACCAGGAGAAATTCAGACTCACCTGAAGGAATGGAGATGGGGCTCTCTGTAGTTATTCTTGCAGCATCTGTTTGGGAGGAAAGGAATGAAAAAGGCAGGTGAGGCCTGTTGGATGGAGATCCATGTCTGCCTTTCTCCCAGTGCTGGGCACGTTGCTGCCAGCTTGGCACATGGGCAATGGAGAGCCTGGGCATGTCAGCAGAATGGTCTCTCAAGGAGGGACCAACCAAAAACATAATCCCCATCACACATCCATATCCAGCCAGGAGGGGACACTGCCTGAAAGAGTCCCAGCCTGCAGGCAGCCATACCAGTGGTACCTGAGCACACAACACCAGCATCTTCACTGTGGCCACAATTGTGGACGCCCCAGCCACTGTGGCTGCACTTTAAGGTGGGTGATTCTGATCCCATTGCAGCTCTCAGTCACAGCTGTATTCTGCTGTGCTTTTCCCAAGCTCTGCTCTCCCTTAGAGGAGACTAAGCCCCAACCACTGAGGCACTAATTGTTTCTGCAGAAAGCAGCAGCCAGAAAGCGCAGGAGAAATTCAGACCCACCTGAAGAATTAGAGATGAAGGGGTTGTCTGTAGTTATGTTGGCAGCATCTGTAGGGGAGGAAAAGAAAGAGGCCGGTGAGGCCTGTTGGATGAGGATCCACGCCTGCCTTTCTCCCAGTGCTGGACACGTTGCTGCCAGCTTGGCACACGGGCCATGGAGAGCCTAGGAGTGTCACCAGAATGGTCTCTCATGGTGGGAGCAACCAAAAATATGACCCTGCCCTCATCCCCAACAAATCATCTAATTCCAGCTAATTCAGACCACTCTCTGAAAAATTCATAGTATGCAGGCAGTCAAACCCGTTGTACCTGAACACACAACACCAGCATCTTCACTGTGGCCACAATTGTGGACGCCCCAACCACGGTGGCTGCACTGGAAGATGGATGACTCCCAGCCTGCACAGTTCACATCGTCCAGGTAGATGCTGCCACTGCCTTGTCCAAAGGAGGCCCCTGATGTTGCAGAAACAGCATCTCCACATCCCAGCTGCCTGCACACCACCTGGGCATCGCTCAGGTCCCAGTCATCATCACAGACAGTGCCCCGGCCCCCAGAGTGGGAAATCTCCACGCGACCCTCGCAGCGGCTCCCGCCGTTCACCAGGCTGATGGTGGCACCTGGGAGAGAAGGAGGTGTGGAAAACGTGGGAAGAGATTTTAGCACAAAGGCATTTCCTCTTACCACAGAGAGAAATCACTCTATGAATTTCAGGCCACCACAACTCCCAATCTCAGCTGTATTAAACTGCTTTTCCTGCCCTCTCCACTCCTATGGAGAAAACGAGACATCAAACTCTGAGGAACTACTTCTTTCTGCAAGAAGCAATGGCCATAAAAAACAGGAGAAATTCAGACCCACCTGAAGGAACGGAGATGGGGCTGAATGTAGTTGTGCTTCTGGCAGCTGTAGGGGAGGAAAGGAAAGAGGCAGGTGAGGCCTGTTGGATGGAGATCCATGTTTGCCTTTCTCCCAGTGCTGGGCACGTTGCTGCCAGCTTGGCACAGGGGCCATGGAGAGCCCGGGGGTGTACGCGAAACAGTCCCCATGGTGGGATACACCAAAAACACAATCCCACACCTATCCCCAGCCATGAAAGGTCACTTTCTGAATGAGTCCAAGCATGCAGGCAGTCAAACCCGTGGTACCTGAGCACACAACACCAGCATCTTCATTGTGGCCGCAATTGTGGACGCCCCAACCACGGTGACTGCACTGGAAGATGGATGACTCCCAGCCTGCACAGTTCACATCATCCAGGTAGATGCTGCCACTGCCTTGTCCAAAGTAGGCCCCTGATGTTGCAGAAACAGCATCTCCACATCCCAGCTGCCTGCACACCACCTGGGCATCGCTCATGTCCCAGTCATCATCACAGACAGTGCCCCGGCCCCCAGAGTGGGAAATCTCCACGCGACCCTCGCAGCGGCTCCCGCCGTTCACCAGGCTGATGGTGGCACCTGGGAGAGAAGGAGGTGTGGAAAACTTGGGAAGAGATTTTAGCACAAAGGCATTTTCTCTTGCCACAGACAAATCACTCCATGAATTTCAGGCCACCACAACTCCCAGTCTCGGCTGTATTAAACGGCTTTTCCTGGTTTCTCCTCTCCTACGGAGAAAACCAGACATCCAACTCTGAGGCACTACTTGTTTCTGTGAAAAGCACCAGCCAGAAAAACCAGGAGAAATTCAGACTCACCTGAAGGAATGGAGATGGGGCTCTCTGTAGTTATTCTTGCAGCATCTGTTTGGGAGGAAAGGAATGAAAAAGGCAGGTGAGGCCTGTTGGATGGAGATCCATGTCTGCCTTTCTCCCAGTGCTGGGCACGTTGCTGCCAGCTTGGCACATGGGCAATGGAGAGCCTGGGCATGTCAGCAGAATGGTCTCTCAAGGAGGGACCAACCAAAAACATAATCCCCATCACACATCCATATCCAGCCAGGAGGGGACACTGCCTGAAAGAGTCCCAGCCTGCAGGCAGCCATACCAGTGGTACCTGAGCACACAACACCAGCATCTTCACTGTGGCCACAATTGTGGACGCCCCAGCCACTGTGGCTGCACTTTAAGGTGGGTGATTCTGATCCCATTGCAGCTCTCAGTCACAGCTGTATTCTGCTGTGCTTTTCCCAAGCTCTGCTCTCCCTTAGAGGAGACTAAGCCCCAACCACTGAGGCACTAATTGTTTCTGCAGAAAGCAGCAGCCAGAAAGCGCAGGAGAAATTCAGACCCACCTGAAGAATTAGAGATGAAGGGGTTGTCTGTAGTTATGTTGGCAGCATCTGTAGGGGAGGAAAAGAAAGAGGCCGGTGAGGCCTGTTGGATGAGGATCCACGCCTGCCTTTCTCCCAGTGCTGGACACGTTGCTGCCAGCTTGGCACACGGGCCATGGAGAGCCTAGGAGTGTCACCAGAATGGTCTCTCATGGTGGGAGCAACCAAAAATATGACCCTGCCCTCATCCCCAACAAATCATCTAATTCCAGCTAATTCAGACCACTCTCTGAAAAATTCATAGTATGCAGGCAGTCAAACCCGTGGTACCTGAACACACAACACCAGCATCTTCACTGTGGCCACAATTGTGGACGCCCCAACCACGGTGGCTGCACTGGAAGATGGATGACTCCCAGCCTGCACAGTTCACATCGTCCAGGTAGATGCTGCCACTGCCTTGTCCAAAGTAGGCCCCTGATGTTGCAGAAACAGCATCTCCACATCCCAGCTGCCTGCACACCACCTGGGCATCGCTCAGGTCCCAGTCATCATCACAGACAGTGCCCCGGCCCCCAGAGTGGGAAATCTCCACGCGACCCTCGCAGCGGCTCCCGCCGTTCACCAGGCTGATGGTGGCACCTGGGAGAGAAGGAGGTGTGGAAAACGTGGGAAGAGATTTTAGCACAAAGGCATTTCCTCTTACCACAGAGAGAAATCACTCTATGAATTTCAGGCCACCACAACTCCCAATCTCAGCTGTATTAAACTGCTTTTCCTGCCCTCTCCACTCCTATGGAGAAAACGAGACATCAAACTCTGAGGAACTACTTCTTTCTGCAAGAAGAAATGGCCATAAAAAACAGGAGAAATTCAGACCCACCTGAAGGAACGGAGATGGGGCTGAATGTAGTTGTGCTTCTGGCAGCTGTAGGGGAGGAAAGGAAAGAGGCAGGTGAGGCCTGTTGGATGGAGATCCATGTTTGCCTTTCTCCCAGTGCTGGGCACGTTGCTGCCAGCTTGGCACAGGGGCCATGGAGAGCCCGGGGGTGTACGCGAAACAGTCCCCATGGTGGGATACACCAAAAACACAATCCCACACCTATCCCCAGCCATGAAAGGTCACTTTCTGAATGAGTCCAAGCATGCAGGCAGTCAAACCCGTGGTACCTGAACACACAACACCAGCATCTTCATTGTGGCCGCAATTGTGGACGCCCCAACCACGGTGGCTGCACTGGAAGATGGATGACTCCCAGCCTGCACAGTTCACATCGTCCAGGTAGATGCTGCCACTGCCTTGTCCAAAGGAGGCCCCTGATGTTGCAGAAACAGCATCTCCACATCCCAGCTGCCTGCACACCACCTGGGCATCGCTCATGTCCCAGCCATCATCACAGACAGTGCCCCGGCCCCCAGAGTGGGAAATCTCCACGCGACCCTCGCAGCGGCTCCCGCCGTTCACCAGGCTGATGGTGGCACCTGGGAGAGAAGGAGGTGTGGAAAACGTGGGAAGAGATTTTAGCACAAAGGCATTTTCTCTTGCCACAGACAAATCACTCCATGAATTTCAGGCCACCACAACTCCCAGTCTCGGCTATATTAAACTGCTTTTCCTGGTTTCTCCTCTCCTACGGAGAAAACCAGACATCCAACTCTGAGGCACTACTTGTTTCTGTGAAAAGCACCAGCCAGAAAAACCAGGAGAAATTCAGACTCACCTGAAGGAATGGAGATGGGGCTCTCTGTAGTTATTCTTGCAGCATCTGTTTGGGAGGAAAGGAATGAAAAAGGCAGGTGAGGCCTGTTGGATGGAGATCCATGTCTGCCTTTCTCCCAGTGCTGGGCACGTTGCTGCCAGCTTGGCACATGGGCAATGGAGAGCCTGGGCATGTCAGCAGAATGGTCTCTCAAGGAGGGACCAACCAAAAACATAATCCCCATCACACATCCATATCCAGCCAGGAGGGGACACTGCCTGAAAGAGTTCCCAGCCTGCAGGCAGCCATACCAGTGGTACCTGAGCACACAACACCAGCATCTTCACTGTGGCCACAATTGTGGACGCCCCAGCCACTGTGGCTGCACTTTAAGGTGGGTGATTCTGATCCCATTGCAGCTCTCAGTCACAGCTGTATTCTGCTGTGCTTTTCCCAAGCTCTGCTCTCCCTTAGAGGAGACTAAGCCCCAACCACTGAGGCACTAATTGTTTCTGCAGAAAGCAGCAGCCAGAAAGCGCAGGAGAAATTCAGACCCACCTGAAGAATTAGAGATGAAGGGGTTGTCTGTAGTTATGTTGGCAGCATCTGTAGGGGAGGAAAAGAAAGAGGCCGGTGAGGCCTGTTGGATGAGGATCCACGCCTGCCTTTCTCCCAGTGCTGGACACGTTGCTGCCAGCTTGGCACACGGGCCATGGAAAGCCTAGGAGTGTCACCAGAATGGTCTCTCATGGTGGGAGCAACCAAAAATATGACCCTGCCCTCATCCCCAACAAATCATCTAATTCCAGCTAATTCAGACCACTCTCTGAAAAATTCATAGTATGCAGGCAGTCAAACCCGTTGTACCTGAACACACAACACCAGCATCTTCACTGTGGCCACAATTGTGGACGCCCCAACCACGGTGGCTGCACTGGAAGATGGATGACTCCCAGCCTGCACAGTTCACATCGTCCAGGTAGATGCTGCCACTGCCTTGTCCAAAGGAGGCCCCTGATGTTGCAGAAACAGCATCTCCACATCCCAGCTGCCTGCACACCACCTGGGCATCGCTCAGGTCCCAGTCATCATCACAGACAGTGCCCCGGCCCCCAGAGTGGGAAATCTCCACGCGACCCTCGCAGCGGCTCCCGCCGTTCACCAGGCTGATGGTGGCACCTGGGAGAGAAGGAGGTGTGGAAAACGTGGGAAGAGATTTTAGCACAAAGGCATTTCCTCTTACCACAGAGAGAAATCACTCTATGAATTTCAGGCCACCACAACTCCCAATCTCAGCTGTATTAAACTGCTTTTCCTGCCCTCTCCACTCCTATGGAGAAAACGAGACATCAAACTCTGAGGAACTACTTCTTTCTGCAAGAAGCAATGGCCATAAAAAACAGGAGAAATTCAGACCCACCTGAAGGAACGGAGATGGGGCTGAATGTAGTTGTGCTTCTGGCAGCTGTAGGGGAGGAAAGGAAAGAGGCAGGTGAGGCCTGTTGGATGGAGATCCATGTTTGCCTTTCTCCCAGTGCTGGGCACGTTGCTGCCAGCTTGGCACAGGGGCCATGGAGAGCCCGGGGGTGTACGCGAAACAGTCCCCATGGTGGGATACACCAAAAACACAATCCCACACCTATCCCCAGCCATGAAAGGTCACTTTCTGAATGAGTCCAAGCATGCAGGCAGTCAAACCCGTGGTACCTGAGCACACAACACCAGCATCTTCATTGTGGCCGCAATTGTGGACGCCCCAACCACGGTGACTGCACTGGAAGATGGATGACTCCCAGCCTGCACAGTTCACATCATCCAGGTAGATGCTGCCACTGCCTTGTCCAAAGGAGGCCCCTGATGTTGCAGAAACAGCATCTCCACATCCCAGCTGCCTGCACACCACCTGGGCATCGCTCATGTCCCAGTCATCATCACAGACAGTGCCCCGGCCCCCAGAGTGGGAAATCTCCACGCGACCCTCGCAGCGGCTCCCGCCGTTCACCAGGCTGATGGTGGCACCTGGGAGAGAAGGAGGTGTGGAAAACTTGGGAAGAGATTTTAGCACAAAGGCATTTTCTCTTGCCACAGACAAATCACTCCATGAATTTCAGGCCACCACAACTCCCAGTCTCGGCTGTATTAAACGGCTTTTCCTGGTTTCTCCTCTCCTACGGAGAAAACCAGACATCCAACTCTGAGGCACTACTTGTTTCTGTGAAAAGCACCAGCCAGAAAAACCAGGAGAAATTCAGACTCACCTGAAGGAATGGAGATGGGGCTCTCTGTAGTTATTCTTGCAGCATCTGTTTGGGAGGAAAGGAATGAAAAAGGCAGGTGAGGCCTGTTGGATGGAGATCCATGTCTGCCTTTCTCCCAGTGCTGGGCACGTTGCTGCCAGCTTGGCACATGGGCAATGGAGAGCCTGGGCATGTCAGCAGAATGGTCTCTCAAGGAGGGACCAACCAAAAACATAATCCCCATCACACATCCATATCCAGCCAGGAGGGGACACTGCCTGAAAGAGTCCCAGCCTGCAGGCAGCCATACCAGTGGTACCTGAGCACACAACACCAGCATCTTCACTGTGGCCACAATTGTGGACGCCCCAGCCACTGTGGCTGCACTTTAAGGTGGGTGATTCTGATCCCATTGCAGCTCTCAGTCACAGCTGTATTCTGCTGTGCTTTTCCCAAGCTCTGCTCTCCCTTAGAGGAGACTAAGCCCCAACCACTGAGGCACTAATTGTTTCTGCAGAAAGCAGCAGCCAGAAAGCGCAGGAGAAATTCAGACCCACCTGAAGAATTAGAGATGAAGGGGTTGTCTGTAGTTATGTTGGCAGCATCTGTAGGGGAGGAAAAGAAAGAGGCCGGTGAGGCCTGTTGGATGAGGATCCACGCCTGCCTTTCTCCCAGTGCTGGACACGTTGCTGCCAGCTTGGCACACGGGCCATGGAGAGCCTAGGAGTGTCACCAGAATGGTCTCTCATGGTGGGAGCAACCAAAAATATGACCCTGCCCTCATCCCCAACAAATCATCTAATTCCAGCTAATTCAGACCACTCTCTGAAAAATTCATAGTATGCAGGCAGTCAAACCCGTTGTACCTGAACACACAACACCAGCATCTTCACTGTGGCCACAATTGTGGACGCCCCAACCACGGTGGCTGCACTGGAAGATGGATGACTCCCAGCCTGCACAGTTCACATCGTCCAGGTAGATGCTGCCACTGCCTTGTCCAAAGGAGGCCCCTGATGTTGCAGAAACAGCATCTCCACATCCCAGCTGCCTGCACACCACCTGGGCATCGCTCAGGTCCCAGTCATCATCACAGACAGTGCCCCGGCCCCCAGAGTGGGAAATCTCCACGCGACCCTCGCAGCGGCTCCCGCCGTTCACCAGGCTGATGGTGGCACCTGGGAGAGAAGGAGGTGTGGAAAACGTGGGAAGAGATTTTAGCACAAAGGCATTTCCTCTTACCACAGAGAGAAATCACTCTATGAATTTCAGGCCACCACAACTCCCAATCTCAGCTGTATTAAACTGCTTTTCCTGCCCTCTCCACTCCTATGGAGAAAACGAGACATCAAACTCTGAGGAACTACTTCTTTCTGCAAGAAGCAATGGCCATAAAAAACAGGAGAAATTCAGACCCACCTGAAGGAACGGAGATGGGGCTGAATGTAGTTGTGCTTCTGGCAGCTGTAGGGGAGGAAAGGAAAGAGGCAGGTGAGGCCTGTTGGATGGAGATCCATGTTTGCCTTTCTCCCAGTGCTGGGCACGTTGCTGCCAGCTTGGCACAGGGGCCATGGAGAGCCCGGGGGTGTACGCGAAACAGTCCCCATGGTGGGATACACCAAAAACACAATCCCACACCTATCCCCAGCCATGAAAGGTCACTTTCTGAATGAGTCCAAGCATGCAGGCAGTCAAACCCGTGGTACCTGAACACACAACACCAGCATCTTCATTGTGGCCGCAATTGTGGACGCCCCAACCACGGTGGCTGCACTGGAAGATGGATGACTCCCAGCCTGTGCAGTTCACATCGTCCAGGTAGATGCTGCCATTGCCTTGTCCAAAGGAGGCCCCTGATGTTGCAGAAACAGCATCTCCACATCCCAGCTGCCTGCACACCACCTGGGCATCGCTCATGTCCCAGCCATCATCACAGACAGTGCCCCAGCCCCCAGAGTGGGAAATCTCCACGCGACCCTCGCAGCGGCTCCCGCCGTTCACCAGGCTGATGGTGGCACCTGGGAGAGAAGGAGGTGTGGAAAACGTGGGAAGAGATTTTAGCACAAAGGCATTTTCTCTTGCCACAGACAAATCACTCCCTGAATTTCAGGCCACCACAACTCCCAGTCTCGGCTATATTAAACTGCTTTTCCTGGTTTCTCCTCTCCTACGGAGAAAACCAGACATCCAACTCTGAGGCACTACTTGTTTCTGTGAAAAGCACCAGCCAGAAAAACCAGGAGAAATTCAGACTCACCTGAAGGAATGGAGATGGGGCTCTCTGTAGTTATTCTTGCAGCATCTGTTTGGGAGGAAAGGAATGAAAAAGGCAGGTGAGGCCTGTTGGATGGAGATCCATGTCTGCCTTTCTCCCAGTGCTGGGCACGTTGCTGCCAGCTTGGCACATGGGCAATGGAGAGCCTGGGCATGTCAGCAGAATGGTCTCTCAAGGAGGGACCAACCAAAAACATAATCCCCATCACACATCCATATCCAGCCAGGAGGGGACACTGCCTGAAAGAGTTCCCAGCCTGCAGGCAGCCATACCAGTGGTACCTGAGCACACAACACCAGCATCTTCACTGTGGCCACAATTGTGGACGCCCCAGCCACTGTGGCTGCACTTTAAGGCGGGTGATTCTGATCCCATTGCAGCTCTCAGTCACAGCTGTATTCTGCTGTGCTTTTCCCAAGCTCTGCTCTCCCTTAGAGGAGACTAAGCCCCAACCACTGAGGCACTAATTGTTTCTGCAGAAAGCAGCAGCCAGAAAGCGCAGGAGAAATTCAGACCCACCTGAAGAATTAGAGATGAAGGGGTTGTCTGTAGTTATGTTGGCAGCATCTGTAGGGGAGGAAAAGAAAGAGGCCGGTGAGGCCTGTTGGATGAGGATCCACGCCTGCCTTTCTCCCAGTGCTGGACACGTTGCTGCCAGCTTGGCACACGGGCCATGGAGAGCCTAGGAGTGTCACCAGAATGGTCTCTCATGGTGGGAGCAACCAAAAATATGACCCTGCCCTCATCCCCAACAAATCATCTAATTCCAGCTAATTCAGACCACTCTCTGAAAAATTCATAGTATGCAGGCAGTCAAACCAGTGGTACCTGAGCACACAACACCAGCATCTTCATTGTGGCCGCAATTGTGGACGCCCCAACCACGGTGGCTGCACTGGAAGATGGATGACTCCCAGCCTGCACAGTTCACATCGTCCAGGTAGATGCTGCCACTGCCTTGTCCAAAGTAGGCCCCTGATGTTGCAGAAACAGCATCTCCACATCCCAGCTGCCTGCACACCACCTGGGCATCGCTCAGGTCCCAGCCATCATCACAGACAGTGCCCCGGCCCCCAGAGTGGGAAATCTCCACGCGACCCTCGCAGCGGCTCCCGCCGTTCACCAGGCTGATGGTGGCACCTGGGAGAGAAGGAGGTGTGGAAAACGTGGGAAGAGATTTTAGCACAAAGGCATTTCCTCTTACCACAGAGAGAAATCACTCTATGAATTTCAGGCCACCACAACTCCCAATCTCAGCTGTATTAAACTGCTTTTCCTGCCCTCTCCACTCCTATGGAGAAAACGAGACATCAAACTCTGAGGAACTACTTCTTTCTGCAAGAAGCAATGGCCATAAAAAACAGGAGAAATTCAGACCCACCTGAAGGAACGGAGATGGGGCTGAATGTAGTTGTGCTTCTGGCAGCTGTAGGGGAGGAAAGGAAAGAGGCAGGTGAGGCCTGTTGGATGGAGATCCATGTTTGCCTTTCTCCCAGTGCTGGGCACGTTGCTGCCAGCTTGGCACATAGGCAATGGAGAGCCCAGGGGTGTACGCGAAACAGTCCCCATGGTGGGATACACCAAAAACACAATCCCACACCTATCCCCAGCCATGAAAGGTCACTTTCTGAATGAGTCCAAGCATGCAGGCAGTGAAACCCGTGGTACCTGAACACACAACACCAGCATCTTCATTGTGGCCGCAATTGTGGACGCCCCAACCACGGTGGCTGCACTGGAAGATGGATGACTCCCAGCCTGTGCAGTTCACATCGTCCAGGTAGATGCTGCCACTGCCTTGTCCAAAGGAGGCCCCTGATGTTGCAGAAACAGCATCTCCACATCCCAGCTGCCTGCACACCACCTGGGCATCGCTCATGTCCCAGCCATCATCACAGACAGTGCCCCGGCCCCCAGAGTGGGAAATCTCCACGCGACCCTCGCAGCGGCTCCCGCCGTTCACCAGGCTGATGGTGGCACCTGGGAGAGAAGGAGGTGTGGAAAACGTGGGAAGAGATTTTAGCACAAAGGCATTTTCTCTTGCCACAGACAAATCACTCCATGAATTTCAGGCCACCACAACTCCCAGTCTCGGCTATATTAAACTGCTTTTCCTGGTTTCTCCTCTCCTACGGAGAAAACCAGACATCCAACTCTGAGGCACTACTTGTTTCTGTGAAAAGCACCAGCCAGAAAAACCAGGAGAAATTCAGACTCACCTGAAGGAATGGAGATGGGGCTCTCTGTAGTTATTCTTGCAGCATCTGTTTGGGAGGAAAGGAATGAAAAAGGCAGGTGAGGCCTGTTGGATGGAGATCCATGTCTGCCTTTCTCCCAGTGCTGGGCACGTTGCTGCCAGCTTGGCACATGGGCAATGGAGAGCCTGGGCATGTCAGCAGAATGGTCTCTCAAGGAGGGACCAACCAAAAACATAATCCCCATCACACATCCATATCCAGCCAGGAGGGGACACTGCCTGAAAGAGTTCCCAGCCTGCAGGCAGCCATACCAGTGGTACCTGAGCACACAACACCAGCATCTTCACTGTGGCCACAATTGTGGACGCCCCAGCCACTGTGGCTGCACTTTAAGGCGGGTGATTCTGATCCCATTGCAGCTCTCAGTCACAGCTGTATTCTGCTGTGCTTTTCCCAAGCTCTGCTCTCCCTTAGAGGAGACTAAGCCCCAACCACTGAGGCACTAATTGTTTCTGCAGAAAGCAGCAGCCAGAAAGCGCAGGAGAAATTCAGACCCACCTGAAGAATTAGAGATGAAGGGGTTGTCTGTAGTTATGTTGGCAGCATCTGTAGGGGAGGAAAAGAAAGAGGCCGGTGAGGCCTGTTGGATGAGGATCCACGCCTGCCTTTCTCCCAGTGCTGGACACGTTGCTGCCAGCTTGGCACACGGGCCATGGAGAGCCTAGGAGTGTCACCAGAATGGTCTCTCATGGTGGGAGCAACCAAAAATATGACCCTGCCCTCATCCCCAACAAATCATCTAATTCCAGCTAATTCAGACCACTCTCTGAAAAATTCATAGTATGCAGGCAGTCAAACCAGTGGTACCTGAGCACACAACACCAGCATCTTCACTGTGGCCACAATTGTGGACGCCCCAACCACGGTGGCTGCACTGGAAGATGGATGACTCCCAGCCTGCACAGTTCACATCGTCCAGGTAGATGCTGCCACTGCCTTGTCCAAAGTAGGCCCCTGATGTTGCAGAAACAGCATCTCCACATCCCAGCTGCCTGCACACCACCTGGGCATCGCTCAGGTCCCAGTCATCATCACAGACAGTGCCCCGGCCCCCAGAGTGGGAAATCTCCACGCGACCCTCGCAGCGGCTCCCGCCGTTCACCAGGCTGATGGTGGCACCTGGGAGAGAAGGAGGTGTGGAAAACGTGGGAAGAGATTTTAGCACAAAGGCATTTCCTCTTACCACAGAGAGAAATCACTCTATGAATTTCAGGCCACCACAACTCCCAATCTCAGCTGTATTAAACTGCTTTTCCTGCCCTCTCCACTCCTATGGAGAAAACGAGACATCAAACTCTGAGGAACTACTTCTTTCTGCAAGAAGCAATGGCCATAAAAAACAGGAGAAATTCAGACCCACCTGAAGGAACGGAGATGGGGCTGAATGTAGTTGTGCTTCTGGCAGCTGTAGGGGAGGAAAGGAAAGAGGCAGGTGAGGCCTGTTGGATGGAGATCCATGTTTGCCTTTCTCCCAGTGCTGGGCACGTTGCTGCCAGCTTGGCACAGGGGCCATGGAGAGCCCGGGGGTGTACGCGAAACAGTCCCCATGGTGGGATACACCAAAAACACAATCCCACACCTATCCCCAGCCATGAAAGGTCACTTTCTGAATGAGTCCAAGCATGCAGGCAGTGAAACCCGTGGTACCTGAACACACAACACCAGCATCTTCATTGTGGCCGCAATTGTGGACGCCCCAACCACGGTGGCTGCACTGGAAGATGGATGACTCCCAGCCTGCACAGTTCACATCGTCCAGGTAGATGCTGCCACTGCCTTGTCCAAAGGAGGCCCCTGATGTTGCAGAAACAGCATCTCCACATCCCAGCTGCCTGCACACCACCTGGGCATCGCTCATGTCCCAGCCATCATCACAGACAGTGCCCCGGCCCCCAGAGTGGGAAATCTCCACGCGACCCTCGCAGCGGCTCCCGCCGTTCACCAGGCTGATGGTGGCACCTGGGAGAGAAGGAGGTGTGGAAAACGTGGGAAGAGATTTTAGCACAAAGGCATTTTCTCTTGCCACAGACAAATCACTCCATGAATTTCAGGCCACCACAACTCCCAGTCTCGGCTATATTAAACTGCTTTTCCTGGTTTCTCCTCTCCTACGGAGAAAACCAGACATCCAACTCTGAGGCACTACTTGTTTCTGTGAAAAGCACCAGCCAGAAAAACCAGGAGAAATTCAGACTCACCTGAAGGAATGGAGATGGGGCTCTCTGTAGTTATTCTTGCAGCATCTGTTTGGGAGGAAAGGAATGAAAAAGGCAGGTGAGGCCTGTTGGATGGAGATCCATGTCTGCCTTTCTCCCAGTGCTGGGCACGTTGCTGCCAGCTTGGCACATGGGCAATGGAGAGCCTGGGCATGTCAGCAGAATGGTCTCTCAAGGAGGGACCAACCAAAAACATAATCCCCATCACACATCCATATCCAGCCAGGAGGGGACACTGCCTGAAAGAGTTCCCAGCCTGCAGGCAGCCATACCAGTGGTACCTGAGCACACAACACCAGCATCTTCACTGTGGCCACAATTGTGGACGCCCCAGCCACTGTGGCTGCACTTTAAGGCGGGTGATTCTGATCCCATTGCAGCTCTCAGTCACAGCTGTATTCTGCTGTGCTTTTCCCAAGCTCTGCTCTCCCTTAGAGGAGACTAAGCCCCAACCACTGAGGCACTAATTGTTTCTGCAGAAAGCAGCAGCCAGAAAGCGCAGGAGAAATTCAGACCCACCTGAAGAATTAGAGATGAAGGGGTTGTCTGTAGTTATGTTGGCAGCATCTGTAGGGGAGGAAAAGAAAGAGGCCGGTGAGGCCTGTTGGATGAGGATCCACGCCTGCCTTTCTCCCAGTGCTGGACACGTTGCTGCCAGCTTGGCACACGGGCCATGGAGAGCCTAGGAGTGTCACCAGAATGGTCTCTCATGGTGGGAGCAACCAAAAATATGACCCTGCCCTCATCCCCAACAAATCATCTAATTCCAGCTAATTCAGACCACTCTCTGAAAAATTCATAGTATGCAGGCAGTCAAACCAGTGGTACCTGAGCACACAACACCAGCATCTTCACTGTGGCCACAATTGTGGACGCCCCAACCACGGTGGCTGCACTGGAAGATGGATGACTCCCAGCCTGCACAGTTCACATCGTCCAGGTAGATGCTGCCACTGCCTTGTCCAAAGTAGGCCCCTGATGTTGCAGAAACAGCATCTCCACATCCCAGCTGCCTGCACACCACCTGGGCATCGCTCAGGTCCCAGTCATCATCACAGACAGTGCCCCGGCCCCCAGAGTGGGAAATCTCCACGCGACCCTCGCAGCGGCTCCCGCCGTTCACCAGGCTGATGGTGGCACCTGGGAGAGAAGGAGGTGTGGAAAACGTGGGAAGAGATTTTAGCACAAAGGCATTTCCTCTTACCACAGAGAGAAATCACTCTATGAATTTCAGGCCACCACAACTCCCAATCTCAGCTGTATTAAACTGCTTTTCCTGCCCTCTCCACTCCTATGGAGAAAACGAGACATCAAACTCTGAGGAACTACTTCTTTCTGCAAGAAGCAATGGCCATAAAAAACAGGAGAAATTCAGACCCACCTGAAGGAACGGAGATGGGGCTGAATGTAGTTGTGCTTCTGGCAGCTGTAGGGGAGGAAAGGAAAGAGGCAGGTGAGGCCTGTTGGATGGAGATCCATGTTTGCCTTTCTCCCAGTGCTGGGCACGTTGCTGCCAGCTTGGCACAGGGGCCATGGAGAGCCCGGGGGTGTACGCGAAACAGTCCCCATGGTGGGATACACCAAAAACACAATCCCTCACCTATCCCCAGCCATGAAAGGTCACTTTCTGAATGAGTCCAAGCATGCAGGCAGTGAAACCCGTGGTACCTGAACACACAACACCAGCATCTTCATTGTGGCCGCAATTGTGGACGCCCCAGCCACGGTGGCTGCACTGGAAGATGGATGACTCCCAGCCTGCACAGTTCACATCATCCAGGTAGATGCTGCCACTGCCTTGTCCAAAGTAGGCCCCTGATGTTGCAGAAACAGCATCTCCACATCCCAGCTGCCTGCACACCACCTGGGCATCGCTCAGGTCCCAGTCATCATCACAGACAGTGCCCCGGCCCCCAGAGTGGGAAATCTCCACGCGACCCTCGCAGCGGCTCCCGCCGTTCACCAGGCTGATGGTGGCACCTGGGAGAGAAGGAGGTGTGGAAAACTTGGGAAGAGATTTTAGCACAAAGGCATTTTCTCTTGCCACAGACAAATCACTCCATGAATTTCAGGCCACCACAACTCCCAGTCTCGGCTATATTAAACTGCTTTTCCTGGTTTCTCCTCTCCTACGGAGAAAACCAGACATCCAACTCTGAGGCACTACTTGTTTCTGTGAAAAGCACCAGCCAGAAAAACCAGGAGAAATTCAGACTCACCTGAAGGAATGGAGATGGGGCTCTCTGTAGTTATTCTTGCAGCATCTGTTTGGGAGGAAAGGAATGAAAAAGGCAGGTGAGGCCTGTTGGATGGAGATCCATGTCTGCCTTTCTCCCAGTGCTGGGCACGTTGCTGCCAGCTTGGCACATGGGCAATGGAGAGCCTGGGCATGTCAGCAGAATGGTCTCTCAAGGAGGGACCAACCAAAAACATAATCCCCATCACACATCCATATCCAGCCAGGAGGGGACACTGCCTGAAAGAGTCCCAGCCTGCAGGCAGCCATACCAGTGGTACCTGAGCACACAACACCAGCATCTTCACTGTGGCCACAATTGTGGACGCCCCAGCCACTGTGGCTGCACTTTAAGGTGGGTGATTCTGATCCCATTGCAGCTCTCAGTCACAGCTGTATTCTGCTGTGCTTTTCCCAAGCTCTGCTCTCCCTTAGAGGAGACTAAGCCCCAACCACTGAGGCACTAATTGTTTCTGCAGAAAGCAGCAGCCAGAAAGCGCAGGAGAAATTCAGACCCACCTGAAGAATTAGAGATGAAGGGGTTGTCTGTAGTTATGTTGGCAGCATCTGTAGGGGAGGAAAAGAAAGAGGCCGGTGAGGCCTGTTGGATGAGGATCCACGCCTGCCTTTCTCCCAGTGCTGGACACGTTGCTGCCAGCTTGGCACACGGGCCATGGAGAGCCTAGGAGTGTCACCAGAATGGTCTCTCATGGTGGGAGCAACCAAAAATATGACCCTGCCCTCATCCCCAACAAATCATCTAATTCCAGCTAATTCAGACCACTCTCTGAAAAATTCATAGTATGCAGGCAGTCAAACCCGTTGTACCTGAACACACAACACCAGCATCTTCACTGTGGCCACAATTGTGGACGCCCCAACCACGGTGGCTGCACTGGAAGATGGATGACTCCCAGCCTGCACAGTTCACATCGTCCAGGTAGATGCTGCCACTGCCTTGTCCAAAGGAGGCCCCTGATGTTGCAGAAACCGCATCTCCACATCCCAGCTGCCTGCACACCACCTGGGCATCGCTCAGGTCCCAGTCATCATCACAGACAGTGCCCCGGCCCCCAGAGTGGGAAATCTCCACGCGACCCTCGCAGCGGCTCCCGCCGTTCACCAGGCTGATGGTGGCACCTGGGAGAGAAGGAGGTGTGGAAAACGTGGGAAGAGATTTTAGCACAAAGGCATTTCCTCTTACCACAGAGAGAAATCACTCTATGAATTTCAGGCCACCACAACTCCCAATCTCAGCTGTATTAAACTGCTTTTCCTGCCCTCTCCTCTCTTATGGAGAAAAGCACACATCAAACTCTGAGGAACTACTTGTTTCTGCAAGAAGCAATGGCCATAAAAAACAGGAGAAATTCAGACCCACCTGAAGGAACGGAGATGGGGCTGAATGTAGTTGTGCTTGTGGCAGCTGTAGGGGAGGAAAGGAAAGAGGCAGGTGAGGCCTGTTGGATGGAGATCCATGTTTGCCTTTCTCCCAGTGCTGGGCACGTTGCTGCCAGCTTGGCACATAGGCAATGGAGAGCCCAGGGGTGTACGCGAAACAGTCCCCATGGTGGGATACACCTAAAACACAATCCCCCACCTATCCCCAGCCATGAAAGGTCACTTTCTGAATGAGTCCAAGCATGCAGGCAGTGAAACCCGTGGTACCTGAACACACAATACCAGCATCTTCATTGTGGCCGCAATTGTGGACGCCCCAACCACGGTGGCTGCACTGGAAGATGGATGACTCCCAGCCTGTGCAGTTCACATCGTCCAGGTAGATGCTGCCACTGCCTTGTCCAAAGGAGGCCCCTGATGTTGCAGAAACAGCATCTCCACATCCCAGCTGCCTGCACACCACCTGGGCATCGCTCATGTCCCAGCCATCATCACAGACAGTGCCCCGGCCCCCAGAGTGGGAAATCTCCACGCGACCCTCGCAGCGGCTCCCGCCGTTCACCAGGCTGATGGTGGCACCTGGGAGAGAAGGAGGTGTGGAAAACGTGGGAAGAGATTTTAGCACAAAGGCATTTTCTCTTGCCACAGACAAATCACTCCATGAATTTCAGGCCACCACAACTCCCAGTCTCGGCTATATTAAACTGCTTTTCCTGGTTTCTCCTCTCCTACGGAGAAAACCAGACATCCAACTCTGAGGCACTACTTGTTTCTGTGAAAAGCACCAGCCAGAAAAACCAGGAGAAATTCAGACTCACCTGAAGGAATGGAGATGGGGCTCTCTGTAGTTATTCTTGCAGCATCTGTTTGGGAGGAAAGGAATGAAAAAGGCAGGTGAGGCCTGTTGGATGGAGATCCATGTCTGCCTTTCTCCCAGTGCTGGGCACGTTGCTGCCAGCTTGGCACATGGGCAATGGAGAGCCTGGGCATGTCAGCAGAATGGTCTCTCAAGGAGGGACCAACCAAAAACATAATCCCCATCACACATCCATATCCAGCCAGGAGGGGACACTGCCTGAAAGAGTTCCCAGCCTGCAGGCAGCCATACCAGTGGTACCTGAGCACACAACACCAGCATCTTCACTGTGGCCACAATTGTGGACGCCCCAGCCACTGTGGCTGCACTTTAAGGCGGGTGATTCTGATCCCATTGCAGCTCTCAGTCACAGCTGTATTCTGCTGTGCTTTTCCCAAGCTCTGCTCTCCCTTAGAGGAGACTAAGCCCCAACCACTGAGGCACTAATTGTTTCTGCAGAAAGCAGCAGCCAGAAAGCGCAGGAGAAATTCAGACCCACCTGAAGAATTAGAGATGAAGGGGTTGTCTGTAGTTATGTTGGCAGCATCTGTAGGGGAGGAAAAGAAAGAGGCCGGTGAGGCCTGTTGGATGAGGATCCACGCCTGCCTTTCTCCCAGTGCTGGACACGTTGCTGCCAGCTTGGCACACGGGCCATGGAGAGCCTAGGAGTGTCACCAGAATGGTCTCTCATGGTGGGAGCAACCAAAAATATGACCCTGCCCTCATCCCCAACAAATCATCTAATTCCAGCTAATTCAGACCACTCTCTGAAAAATTCATAGTATGCAGGCAGTCAAACCCGTTGTACCTGAACACACAACACCAGCATCTTCACTGTGGCCACAATTGTGGACGCCCCAACCACGGTGGCTGCACTGGAAGATGGATGACTCCCAGCCTGCACAGTTCACATCGTCCAGGTAGATGCTGCCACTGCCTTGTCCAAAGTAGGCCCCTGATGTTGCAGAAACAGCATCTCCACATCCCAGCTGCCTGCACACCACCTGGGCATCGCTCAGGTCCCAGTCATCATCACAGACAGTGCCCCGGCCCCCAGAGTGGGAAATCTCCACGCGACCCTCGCAGCGGCTCCCGCCGTTCACCAGGCTGATGGTGGCACCTGGGAGAGAAGGAGGTGTGGAAAACGTGGGAAGAGATTTTAGCACAAAGGCATTTCCTCTTACCACAGAGAGAAATCACTCTATGAATTTCAGGCCACCACAACTCCCAATCTCAGCTGTATTAAACTGCTTTTCCTGCCCTCTCCACTCCTATGGAGAAAACGAGACATCAAACTCTGAGGAACTACTTCTTTCTGCAAGAAGCAATGGCCATAAAAAACAGGAGAAATTCAGACCCACCTGAAGGAACGGAGATGGGGCTGAATGTAGTTGTGCTTCTGGCAGCTGTAGGGGAGGAAAGGAAAGAGGCAGGTGAGGCCTGTTGGATGGAGATCCATGTTTGCCTTTCTCCCAGTGCTGGGCACGTTGCTGCCAGCTTGGCACAGGGGCCATGGAGAGCCCGGGGGTGTACGCGAAACAGTCCCCATGGTGGGATACACCAAAAACACAATCCCACACCTATCCCCAGCCATGAAAGGTCACTTTCTGAATGAGTCCAAGCATGCAGGCAGTGAAACCCGTGGTACCTGAACACACAACACCAGCATCTTCATTGTGGCCGCAATTGTGGACGCCCCAACCACGGTGGCTGCACTGGAAGATGGATGACTCCCAGCCTGCACAGTTCACATCGTCCAGGTAGATGCTGCCACTGCCTTGTCCAAAGGAGGCCCCTGATGTTGCAGAAACAGCATCTCCACATCCCAGCTGCCTGCACACCACCTGGGCATCGCTCATGTCCCAGCCATCATCACAGACAGTGCCCCGGCCCCCAGAGTGGGAAATCTCCACGCGACCCTCGCAGCGGCTCCCGCCGTTCACCAGGCTGATGGTGGCACCTGGGAGAGAAGGAGGTGTGGAAAACGTGGGAAGAGATTTTAGCACAAAGGCATTTTCTCTTGCCACAGACAAATCACTCCATGAATTTCAGGCCACCACAACTCCCAGTCTCGGCTATATTAAACTGCTTTTCCTGGTTTCTCCTCTCCTACGGAGAAAACCAGACATCCAACTCTGAGGCACTACTTGTTTCTGTGAAAAGCACCAGCCAGAAAAACCAGGAGAAATTCAGACTCACCTGAAGGAATGGAGATGGGGCTCTCTGTAGTTATTCTTGCAGCATCTGTTTGGGAGGAAAGGAATGAAAAAGGCAGGTGAGGCCTGTTGGATGGAGATCCATGTCTGCCTTTCTCCCAGTGCTGGGCACGTTGCTGCCAGCTTGGCACATGGGCAATGGAGAGCCTGGGCATGTCAGCAGAATGGTCTCTCAAGGAGGGACCAACCAAAAACATAATCCCCATCACACATCCATATCCAGCCAGGAGGGGACACTGCCTGAAAGAGTTCCCAGCCTGCAGGCAGCCATACCAGTGGTACCTGAGCACACAACACCAGCATCTTCACTGTGGCCACAATTGTGGACGCCCCAGCCACTGTGGCTGCACTTTAAGGCGGGTGATTCTGATCCCATTGCAGCTCTCAGTCACAGCTGTATTCTGCTGTGCTTTTCCCAAGCTCTGCTCTCCCTTAGAGGAGACTAAGCCCCAACCACTGAGGCACTAATTGTTTCTGCAGAAAGCAGCAGCCAGAAAGCGCAGGAGAAATTCAGACCCACCTGAAGAATTAGAGATGAAGGGGTTGTCTGTAGTTATGTTGGCAGCATCTGTAGGGGAGGAAAAGAAAGAGGCCGGTGAGGCCTGTTGGATGAGGATCCACGCCTGCCTTTCTCCCAGTGCTGGACACGTTGCTGCCAGCTTGGCACACGGGCCATGGAGAGCCTAGGAGTGTCACCAGAATGGTCTCTCATGGTGGGAGCAACCAAAAATATGACCCTGCCCTCATCCCCAACAAATCATCTAATTCCAGCTAATTCAGACCACTCTCTGAAAAATTCATAGTATGCAGGCAGTCAAACCAGTGGTACCTGAGCACACAACACCAGCATCTTCACTGTGGCCACAATTGTGGACGCCCCAACCACGGTGGCTGCACTGGAAGATGGATGACTCCCAGCCTGCACAGTTCACATCGTCCAGGTAGATGCTGCCACTGCCTTGTCCAAAGTAGGCCCCTGATGTTGCAGAAACAGCATCTCCACATCCCAGCTGCCTGCACACCACCTGGGCATCGCTCAGGTCCCAGTCATCATCACAGACAGTGCCCCGGCCCCCAGAGTGGGAAATCTCCACGCGACCCTCGCAGCGGCTCCCGCCGTTCACCAGGCTGATGGTGGCACCTGGGAGAGAAGGAGGTGTGGAAAACATGGGAAGAGATTTTAGCACAAAGGCATTTCCTCTTACCACAGAGAGAAATCACTCTATGAATTTCAGGCCACCACAACTCCCAATCTCAGCTGTATTAAACTGCTTTTCCTGCCCTCTCCACTCCTATGGAGAAAAGCACACATCAAACTCTGAGGAACTACTTGTTTCTGCAAGAAGCAATGGCCATAAAAAACAGGAGAAATTCAGACCCACCTGAAGGAACGGAGATGGGGCTGAATGTAGTTGTGCTTCTGGCAGCTGTAGGGGAGGAAAGGAAAGAGGCAGGTGAGGCCTGTTGGATGGAGATCCATGTTTGCCTTTCTCCCAGTGCTGGGCACGTTGCTGCCAGCTTGGCACAGGGGCCATGGAGAGCCCGGGGGTGTACGCGAAACAGTCCCCATGGTGGGATACACCAAAAACACAATCCCTCACCTATCCCCAGCCATGAAAGGTCACTTTCTGAATGAGTCCAAGCATGCAGGCAGTGAAACCCGTGGTACCTGAGCACACAACACCAGCATCTTCATTGTGGCCGCAATTGTGGACGCCCCAACCACGGTGACTGCACTGGAAGATGGATGACTCCCAGCCTGCACAGTTCACATCATCCAGGTAGATGCTGCCACTGCCTTGTCCAAAGTAGGCCCCTGATGTTGCAGAAACAGCATCTCCACATCCCAGCTGCCTGCACACCACCTGGGCATCGCTCAGGTCCCAGTCATCATCACAGACAGTGCCCCGGCCCCCAGAGTGGGAAATCTCCACGCGACCCTCGCAGCGGCTCCCGCCGTTCACCAGGCTGATGGTGGCACCTGGGAGAGAAGGAGGTGTGGAAAACTTGGGAAGAGATTTTAGCACAAAGGCATTTTCTCTTGCCACAGACAAATCACTCCATGAATTTCAGGCCACCACAACTCCCAGTCTCGGCTATATTAAACTGCTTTTCCTGGTTTCTCCTCTCCTACGGAGAAAACCAGACATCCAACTCTGAGGCACTACTTGTTTCTGTGAAAAGCACCAGCCAGAAAAACCAGGAGAAATTCAGACTCACCTGAAGGAATGGAGATGGGGCTCTCTGTAGTTATTCTTGCAGCATCTGTTTGGGAGGAAAGGAATGAAAAAGGCAGGTGAGGCCTGTTGGATGGAGATCCATGTCTGCCTTTCTCCCAGTGCTGGGCACGTTGCTGCCAGCTTGGCACATGGGCAATGGAGAGCCTGGGCATGTCAGCAGAATGGTCTCTCAAGGAGGGACCAACCAAAAACATAATCCCCATCACACATCCATATCCAGCCAGGAGGGGACACTGCCTGAAAGAGTCCCAGCCTGCAGGCAGCCATACCAGTGGTACCTGAGCACACAACACCAGCATCTTCACTGTGGCCACAATTGTGGACGCCCCAACCACGGTGGCTGCACTGGAAGATGGATGACTCCCAGCCTGCACAGTTCACATCGTCCAGGTAGATGCTGCCACTGCCTTGTCCAAAGGAGGCCCCTGATGTTGCAGAAACCGCATCTCCACATCCCAGCTGCCTGCACACCACCTGGGCATCGCTCAGGTCCCAGTCATCATCACAGACAGTGCCCCGGCCCCCAGAGTGGGAAATCTCCACGCGACCCTCGCAGCGGCTCCCGCCGTTCACCAGGCTGATGGTGGCACCTGGGAGAGAAGGAGGTGTGGAAAACGTGGGAAGAGATTTTAGCACAAAGGCATTTCCTCTTACCACAGAGAGAAATCACTCTATGAATTTCAGGCCACCACAACTCCCAATCTCAGCTGTATTAAACTGCTTTTCCTGCCCTCTCCTCTCTTATGGAGAAAAGCACACATCAAACTCTGAGGAACTACTTGTTTCTGCAAGAAGCAATGGCCATAAAAAACAGGAGAAATTCAGACCCACCTGAAGGAACGGAGATGGGGCTGAATGTAGTTGTGCTTGTGGCAGCTGTAGGGGAGGAAAGGAAAGAGGCAGGTGAGGCCTGTTGGATGGAGATCCATGTTTGCCTTTCTCCCAGTGCTGGGCACGTTGCTGCCAGCTTGGCACAGGAGCCATGGAGAGCCCGGGGGTGTACGCGAAACAGTCCCCATGGTGGGATGCACCAAAAACACAATCCCTCACCTATCCCCAGCCATGGAAGGTCACTTTCTGAATGAGTCCAAGCATGCAGGCAGTGAAACCCGTGGTACCTGAACACACAACACCAGCATCTTCACTGTGGCCGCAATTGTGGACGCCCCAACCACGGTGACTGCACTGGAAGATGGATGACTCCCAGCCTGCACAGTTCACATCGTCCAGGTAGATGCTGCCACTGCCTTGTCCAAAGTAGGCCCCTGATGTTGCAGAAACAGCATCTCCACATCCCAGCTGCCTGCACACCACCTGGGCATCGCTCAGGTCCCAGCCATCATCACAGACAGTGCCCCGGCCCCCAGAGTGGGAAATCTCCACGCGACCCTCGCAGCGGCTCCCGCCGTTCACCAGGCTGATGGTGGCACCTGGGAGAGAAGGAGGTGTGGAAAATGTGGGAAGAGATTTTAGCACAAAGGCATTATCTCCTGCCACAGAGAGAAATCACTCTATGAATTTCAGGCCACCACAACTCCCAATCTCAGCTGTATTAAACTGCTTTTCCTGCCCTCTCCTCTCTTATGGAGAAAAGCACACATCAAACTCTTAGGAACTACTTGTTTCTGCAAGAAGCAATGGCCATAAAAAGCAGGAGAAATTCAGACCCACCTGAAGGAACGGAGATGGGGCTGAATGTAGTTGTGCTTCTGGCAGCTGTAGGGGAGGAAAGGAAAGAGGCAGGTGAGGCCTGTTGGATGGAGATCCATGTTTGCCTTTCTCCCAGTGCTGGGCACGTTGCTGCCAGCTTGGCACAGGGGCCATGGAGAGCCCGGGGGTGTACGCGAAACAGTCCCCATGGTGGGATGCACCAAAAACACAATCCCTCACCTATCCCCAGCCATGAAAGGTCACTTTCTGAATGAGTCCAAGCATGCAGGCAGTGAAACCCGTGGTACCTGAACACACAACACCAGCATCTTCATTGTGGCCGCAATTGTGGACGCCCCAACCACGGTGGCTGCACTGGAAGATGGATGACTCCCAGCCTGTGCAGTTCACATCATCCAGGTAGATGCTGCCACTGCCTTGTCCAAAGGAGGCCCCTGATGTTGCAGAAACAGCATCTCCACATCCCAGCTGCCTGCACACCACCTGGGCATCGCTCAGGTCCCAGTCATCATCACAGACAGTGCCCCGGCCCCCAGAGTGGGAAATCTCCACGCGACCCTCGCAGCGGCTCCCGCCGTTCACCAGGCTGATGGTGGCACCTGGGAGAGAAGGAGGTGTGGAAAACGTGGGAAGAGATTTTAGCACAAAGGCATTTTCTCTTGCCACAGACAAATCACTCCATGAATTTCAGGCCACCACAACTCCCAATCTCGGCTGTATTAAACTGCTTTTCCTGGTTTCTCCTCTCCTACGGAGAAAACCAGTCATCCATCCCTAGGGCACTACTTGTTTCTGTGAAAAGCACCAGCCAGAAAAACCAGGAGAAATTCAGACTCACCTGAAGGAATGGAGATGGGGCTCTCTGTCGTTATTCTTGCAGCATCTGTTTGGGAGGAAAGGAATGAAAAAGGCAGGTGAGGCCTGTTGGATGGAGATCCATGTCTGCCTTTCTCCCAGTGCTGGGCACGTTGCTGCCAGCTTGGCACATGGGCAATGGAGAGCCTGGGCATGTCAGCAGAATGGTCTCTCAAGGAGGGACCAACCAAAAACATAATCCCCATCACACATCCATATCCAGCCAGGAGGGGACACTGCCTGAAAGAGTCCCAGCCTGCAGGCAGCCATACCAGTGGTACCTGAGCACACAACACCAGCATCTTCACTGTGGCCACAATTGTGGACGCCCCAGCCACTGTGGCTGCACTTTAAGGTGGGTGATTCTGATCCCATTGCAGCTCTCAGTCACAGCTGTATTCTGCTGTGCTTTTCCCAAGCTCTGCTCTCCCTTAGAGGAGACTAAGCCCCAACCACTGAGGCACTAATTGTTTCTGCAGAAAGCAGCAGCCAGAAAGCGCAGGAGAAATTCAGACCCACCTGAAGAATTAGAGATGAAGGGGTTGTCTGTAGTTATGTTGGCAGCATCTGTAGGGGAGGAAAAGAAAGAGGCCGGTGAGGCCTGTTGGATGAGGATCCACGCCTGCCTTTCTCCCAGTGCTGGACACGTTGCTGCCAGCTTGGCACACGGGCCATGGTGAGCCTAGGAGTGTCACCAGAATGGTCTCTCATGGTGGGAGCAACCAAAAATATGACCCTGCCCTCATCCCCAACAAATCATCTAATTCCAGCTAATTCAGACCACTCTCTGAAAAATTCATAGTATGCAGGCAGTCAAACCCGTTGTACCTGAACACACAACACCAGCATCTTCATTGTGGCCGCAATTGTGGACACCCCAACCACGGTGACTGCACTGGAAGATGGATGACTCCCAGCCTGCACAGTTCACATCGTCCAGGTAGATGCTGCCACTGCCTTGTCCAAAGTAGGCCCCTGATGTTGCAGAAACAGCATCTCCACATCCCAGCTGCCTGCACACCACCTGGGCATCGCTCAGGTCCCAGCCATCATCACAGACAGTGCCCCGGCCCCCAGAGTGGGAAATCTCCACGCGACCCTCGCAGCGGCTCCCGCCGTTCACCAGGCTGATGGTGGCACCTGGGAGAGAAGGAGGTGTGGAAAACGTGGGAAGAGATTTTAGCACAAAGGCATTTTCTCTTGCCACAGACAAATCACTCCATGAATTTCATGCCACCACAACTCCCAGTCTTGGCTGTATTAAACTGTTGTGTTCTCCCCTTTGAGCGAGAAGACTAAACACAAACTTCTGCCCCACTAACTATTCAGTGAATAGAAGTCACCACAAATATGTGGACAACAAAAATGTGAAGGAATGGCTAACTTTAACTTGTGCGGATCTTTGTCTGTTACATCTCTAGGAACGAAAGAAGAAGTAGCAAGCGAGCTCCTGGTGGATGAAGGAACATGGCCAGGTTACTCCCAAGACTGGGGTTCTTGGTGGTACCGTGGATCACGAGAGATTGAGAGCTTTAGGGTGTCAGCACAGTGGCCTTTCATTGTGGGATCAACCAGAAACATAATTCTACACTCATTCCCAACACACATCAAATTCCAGCCAACAAAAATGAAAAGCAGGTACCTCTCCTTGTGGGGCCCTGGGCAATGCTCTATGAATTTCAAGCTGCTACGACTCCCAGTCTCAGCTGCATTCTGCTGTGGTTTTCCAAGGCTCTGTTCTGCCTTGGAGAAGACTAAATCCCAAACTCTGAGGCACTAATTGTTTCTGCAGGAAGCAGCAGCCAGAAAACCCAGGATAAACTCAGACTCACCTGAAGGAGCAGAGGCGGTCAGGCTGGCTGCGGCACTGGTGGCATCTGCAGGGGAGGAAAGGAAAGAAGCAATTAGGGCTCTGTTGGATGAAGTAGGATGACCAGGTTTCTCCCAGTGCTGGGCATGGTGCTGCCACCCCGTCCAATGGCAGATGGAGAGCTTGGGCTTGTCAGCAGGGTGGTTTTTCATTGTGGGATCAACCAGAAACATAACCATCATCCCATTGCCAAATTCCAGCCAGCAAGGACACAAGCAGGCACCTTCCCTTGTTGGGACCTTGGCCATCTACAAGTTTCAGGCCACCAGGAGTGCCACCCTTGGCTTCAATTATCATGTGCTTTTCCTGGGCTCTACTGTCCCATGGAGGTAACCAAACCCCAAACTCTGCAGGAATTATTGCTTCCTCAAAAGCACTGGCCAGAAATTTCAGAGATTCAGACTCACCTGAAGGAATGGAGGACATTAACATGGACGTATCAGTGCCTGTGGCATATGGAGAGATGGGAGATGAAGCAGGTGAGTCCCTGGTGGGTGAAGAACCATGATCAATTGCCTTCCAGTGGTAGGGATTTTGGTCCAACCCTGACAAATTGGAGATGGAGAGCAATGTGTCAATCTCAAGGCTGATCTTTTGTGGAAGGAGTAAGGAAACCAAGAATTTTTGGACATGTATTCAAAACCCTTTTTTCCTATAAAATGAGCCCTAATTTTTTGGTTGCCCTGAGATGTTGTGGATTTCCCTTCACTGGCAACTTTACAGGTCAGACATGTCTCTGAGCATCTGTTTTAAACTGTCTCTTCTTCTTTTTGGAGGTTTAAGCCAGAGGATTATTTAAATTGCCTTGTAACTTGTAAATAAATAATTCTATAATTCTTTGACTGCATGAGTGCATTACTTTCAGATTCTTGTTGTACATGGCTGCTTTCAGAGATTTAATTTACAATACATCTGACAAACAAATTCATATCGGGTATGTTTTTCTCTAGAGAGCTGCATCTTCTCAGTTGCAGAGCGAAGATCTGGTCTCTGTGAAATAAGAGATAATTAGTAATGTCATATTCCACAAGGGTGTGGTAGCCTCACAAAATTATCTTTTCAATTAATAAAAGGATGCAAATAGAGACAACTGAAGGGAAATCTCCCAACTAGCAAACCTGCTTTTTATACATGCATGCTTGGATTAATGTCTGGTCAGACTAAAGAGAATAATTTGGATTTTTGACTAATACTTTAATTTTTTAGTTGCAATTCTTAATGTGTATTTGCTAGGAATGGACAGAATTTTCTGGGAGATCAATAAACCAAGCATTAAAGTCTTACTGATAACATGATAAAGTGAAATGCTGAAAATTTACAGGAAGAGGTGCCTGGTCATGAGTAATACAGATTATGTTCGGAACTCCGTTAAAGATGTGCTTCTAATTTGAAATACCACAGTACTTTCAGTTGTTTGTATACACAGGTTTATCTGTAAAATTAAATGAGTAATAAAAATCCCCAAAACAAGAACAAAGAAAACTTGCATAAATGTATTCATGATTTTAATGCAAAAATAAATCAGTGACCTGCTTATTCAGAGCAAATGATCTGATACAGCATTATACAAGTGCTGTGTCTTTCTCAGGCCTCTTTTATCTGAGTAGCACACACAAAGTACTTGGTAATTCCCAGATATATAGAAAGTGACTTTATGCAGTGAGACAGATATCAGACCCTTTTGGTTTCTCTGTTCTATGATTTCATTGTTTTAAATGTCTCTTATTTATTATTTAAATGTCTCTTATTCTAATTTCCTTGGACTAGTTTTCATTTGTTTATCTTTTTATAATTCAAGTCTTTTGAAAAGCAGTGGGCAAAATTAGCATTGCACCCTCTATCACCAATATTCCCATGGACATAATGAGGGTTTTTTTCTTTTTTATAGCTACAAAAACAGTGAACAAAGAGGTGTCTGAGTCAGAAGAAATTCCTAGCAGGAACATAAGACTTCAGATATTTTCTATGAAAGAGGAGTGAGAGTCTTACCTTTTTTATTAATTTGTTGGGTTTTTGTTGTTTTAGCTTTTTTTAAACACTGAGAGTGTTTAGAAAGTCCTTAGAAATACTAAATATTGGTTTCTGTGGAAACCAAACACTGTTTTATACTTTTACATATGCAGGCTGGATTGTTACAGTCCCCAGGTTTTTATTCCACCTGCCTGAAAGTCCCAAGTTAGTAAAATGCACACACCTGGGGCTTCCTGACACCCTACAACACAGCAACTGGCGTTATGTTGCACTCCCATTAAATTATATAAAGCTAAATAAGCATTTCCCACTAAATTATATCAAGCTAAATAAGTTTTGAGTGGTTCCACGTGCATTTGCAAGTAGTACTATAAAGCAAATATTCATTATAGCCGAAGAAACTGCAATCCCTCATAATTCCATACTGGAAGCCATAGATTTATAAGAACAAGGTCTCTCAGTCCTTTCTTGCTAGATTTATTTTTAAATTTGATTCAAACTTAGCTGTAAGACACTACTGCAAAACAATGATAATTTCATCGCATTAAATTCACTTCAACAAAAATAATACTTAATTGTGGCATTGATTGGTTTGTATTTTTAATAAGACAACCTGATGTTATCTAATTTCAATCTGTCTTCCTATCTTTCCAAAGGGTTGATTAAACTGGCCTCTGAGTGCCATGTATAGACCCAGAGTAGCAAAGTAACACACCCTTTTTCCTACCTTTTTGGGAAGAATAATTTTTGGGTAGATTAGGTGAGCTGGCATCCAGGAGTGCTGCATTTATCAGGAATAACCACAGCAGGTCCCTGGTGGCACCCATCTTGTCAAGAGATCCCAGTAAAACTGAGCATTAGATTTTATACTCTGCTAAAAACTGGGCTCCCAAGGTCAGCCTGGCCCATGCTGCGTCTGATTTATTAGGCAATATTTTTTATGATTAACTGATCTTTGCAGAAGGATTACAGAGGAGCGATAAAGTTTCCATTTCCTAGATAATTTGTGTTGCTAGGAAGAAAAGAAACTCTATGCCAGCCCTTTATTATACATTATCTTCAACTGTATGTGCTGGCCCAGGGTTACCTTTGGAACCAGACTGGTGAATACATGTGTTTCTTTACCTCAACCATCCCAATTTTATTTATTTATTCTTAATAGGTAATTGCTTGATTAGGCAGATTGTAAGGTATTGCAGGATGAAGCAGCAAATTCACAGTAGATTTTCTGATAAATTCTTCAGCAGAGAGTCCTGGTCTCAAAAATCATTATATCTTAGTTCTCCATTTGAAACTGTAGGTTTTTTCCCTGCTGTTTGTACACAAAAAAAACCCCACATCATAAATGGGATTAAGTCAGGAATAAAAAGTAAATTCATGCCATTTTTTGTAACAAACCCTAAGTGGACCTCACCTGCAGGGCTCTGTTGAGCTTGCTCTGGTTTACCAGGGTCTTCCCTCAGTCTACATCTTTGGTCCTCAGATGCATCTGCCAGCAGGACCCCCTTCAACCCCTTCAATCACAGAAAATAAGGATGAACTGAAATCAAAAGTCCTGTTGGGCTGGTTTCCTTGGTTGGTCTGTGTGAAGTCTTAATGGAGTTTATGATGACTTAGGGGAATGACAAGTCCTGTCTGCTGGGGTCATTTTATTGCATTTCTATTCTTTCTGCTCACCTGATGAGGAGAAATAGAGCTCAGCTAGAAACAGGCCGGTTTTTGGTCCAATATTCTTTTCATTACACCCATCCAGGATGTATCTCTCTGTTTATTTTGGCTACCAGACCAGCTACAACCAAACTGCAGTAGTTGGACATAACTCAATATTCTTGCTGGTGTGTTCCAACCCTCCTTGTGTAGAAAGGCACAGCTTGGGTCTAGAACAAGGGGAATAAAGAGTGCTCTTCCTGCAAAGGGTCACAGTGCTCAAATTGAGGAAAGAAAGACAAAAGGCCAGAGTCCAGAAACAGAATCAGAAGTTGTTAAAGCTGTTTCTGAGGAGAGCAAACAAACTGGAGGACAATGCTAAATACAACCGATTGTACTCACATGTTAATAAAGAAATGGAAGCCTGAGCATTGCTATTCACAGCTCTACTGCTCCTGACAGCCTGACGAGCAAAAACAATACCATGTGCTCAGTGGAGTCATCACACATTGTCATTGGGAGGGGCTCATGAGGTCAATTCTGCTTTAAGATTCTTGAAAAATGAACCAGACTTGTCTCAGTGGTGCCTGGTGGCAGGTTGGGAAGCAATGGGCATAAACTGAACTACAATAAACTCAACATGAGGAAAGAGAATTCCACTGTGAGGCTGGACAAGCAGTGGAATAGGGTGCCCAGAAATTTTATAGATTCCTCAATATATTATTCAAGATATTCACACCAACTGGGCAGTCCTGAGCAGCTTGTTTTCTTTGACCCTGCTTTGAGCAAGGGGATGGACTTGAGGGTATCCAGATTGTCCAACCATAGCTGCTATGAGACAATGTGAACAGAAAAGCTATGGATGTTATCAAGGACTTTCAGCAACAGAGAAGGACTGAATGTTAAATTAATCCACAATAATTAAATCTGCTAGCAAGTTTCATGAACGCATGAATGTCAGACTACTTCCTGGATCTCACCAGTGCATTTCTGGGAATTCCAGTAACCGTTTTTTAACTTATATGAGGACCTATGCCTTAATAACAGGCACCTTTGATTTGTAGAGGATAAAATTCCAATGTAATCTACAAATTATGCCTCAAATTATTTGTCTTATCTATTGCACATATTGAGATTAGAGCAGCAGGAAGTTTTGTGAAAAATGAAGTATTATAAAAGTCCACAAAAAACGCAAGTTATTGAGACTGCATTCCTGGTAGCAGAACACATATGTGTGTGTGTGTGTGTATATATATATATATATATATATATATATATATATATATATATGTACACACACACACATATATATATATATATATAGATATATATCACATCAGGAATAAATAAAACTTTTGCCTGGGCTCTTGACCACTGATTAGTGAGATAAAATGCATGGGATCAAATTTGTCTTACTGTGGTCAAAAGCCTTGAGACACAGGAAACTTTAAGACATTTGTCTAAGAATATCAACCTCAATTAATGTATAACCTGTTTTTTCAGAGGTCAGTGGCTTGCTGGAGCAAGTGTTCAATATAATATATTGAACATATAATATATTGAACATAATATATTGAACAATATCATATACTGTTATAATTGGATTAAAAACCAAATATTTTTTATGCAATTTCAATCAAAATGAGGCAACTGTTGAATTTTTCAATCACAGTTGTCATTTTTAGTGGCTCAGACCTGTTAAACGCTATAGAAAGCCCTGCTGTGTTCATTGATCAATCATTTTCTTTCAGTTTAACAGAGAATAAGAAGACTTACTTACAATAACACTCTGTACTGGTTTCCTGTCATATGCTTCTTGCAAGAGGGAACTTGAACAAAATCAGTCTCTGTATCTGCCCGGGAATGTTCTGCAGGACTTCAATTCCCATATCTGTCCCTTTTCATTTTGTGTTGCACCAGATGGGCCATACCCCACCAGGGAAGCACCCAGCACTCAGACTTTTTCTCTTAGTCTCCTTTGCTTTGTCCCCACAAAAGGAAAACTGTTCAGTTTTAAGCCTAAGAAAGAGGCAAAAATAAATATCAGTTGTTTTATGAAAAGCCACATTCAGGTGAAATCTATCTGTACACCACCCATGCCTGTGTCTGACATTCGGGTGGTGTCCTGGGTCTCACAGCCTCAAAACCCCTTGTATGAACAGACCTGCACTTCCCTTGGGACATGACACATGTGCATTTTTGTCACATAGTGAATGAATGTCCCCAGCAGCCAGAACTGCCTGTATTTGAAGGATTTCAATACAGGAGGGAGGGAGCGTGAGAATAACTTTGGTGGATGCTCCTTATTGGGCCATATCTGCGCCTGCCTTGGTGACCCTGCAGCTGAATTCTTTCCTACTGTGTTATTCCTGATCCTCAAACCTGGCTCTTAACCTCCACTCCCTTTTTATACTCCTCTATTCAAATCACCCTTAATTCTTTTAAGTGTTTTTAGCTGTAGTGTTCATTAAATGTTTCAGTTTCCTTTCTGAGTTTTACTGAGAGAAAAAACACCTGATTGGGGGAGTCTGGAACAAGTGGCTCCTGGAAGAGGTGGTGTGAACACCGAAAGCGTGTTGGCTTCAAGACTTCCAGCTCTTTTCAGTGTTAATCTGTTCACCTTCTTGCCCTGACCTTGCCTTTAGGCCAGCAGGACCAGCAGGAAGGAAAGGATGCTGCCAGTTGCCAAAGGGAGTGGCTCAAGGAACGTCAGCTCTCCACTTGCAAAAATGCCTAATTGCAGGAAAAACCACAGGGGCTCAAAAGAGAGAATCCACCAGAGGTGTTGTGCTGCTGCTGGGAGCTTTATGGTGGACATCTAAACCTAAGGGAGGTATAAAGGAAAGGAATATGCATTATTGTAGGGGGATACAGTATGCGTAAATGAAGGTGGTGTAGAATGTAATCTTATCCCCCAAAGAGTTGCAGCTGAACCAATTACTAAAGATTAGGAGCAGGCCTGATGTAAACAGGCCACACCTGTAGCAAATAAGAACAGTGTTATAAAAGAGTGGATTGGTAGGAACTAGAGTCAGATGGCTGCTGCAAGGACCAGGAGCAGTCAGTGCTTAGAGGAGATGCCTATGAGAAACGTTGAGGAGGTAGGAAACTCTGAGGCCATGGCGCTCTTGCACTATAATGATAACAGAACTCTTGATAGATAAGACAACACCTTCCTGTCTGTGTGAAAGGTATTTTCAAAGCAAGAAACAGAAAAGGAATCAGTCATTTAACAGTTCCACAGTAATTACTTCTCATCACCAATCAGTTTATAATCTGTTGCTCAACTTTTATGATACTTTAAAGCTGGTACAATCTGATAAACTTCAAAGTCCTTCTCCAGAAAGATAAAACTCACCTTATATACACCATTTTGTCTCAATGCTTTTGCCTGTTCTTTTACCTTTCCAAGAGTGTGTTTCTATGTCTGCCTTTAGCCAGCCTCATTATTTCTTTCTTTGTTCTCACAGCTTGGCAAGAATTACATATTTCTGAAGCCTTTTAATAACCCGTGAGTTTTGAAAATGTATTTGAAACTAATTCCTTGGCCACAATATTTCTGTTCATCCCATATACCTCCCAGAAATTAACAAAATTAAAAAGAAGTCATCTTAAAGCAATATTCCTTCTGCTTAAACACAGAAATGCAAAAAAAAAAAAAAAAAAGCTGAATTAAACTACTTTAAAAATAATAAACTGTATTTACTTGGAGTGTTAGTGGATTAAAAGAAAACTTGTTGCTAAATTTCTTTATATATAGTGTTTAAGGACATTTAAAAACTAATACAGTACAAATTACTTATTGTGACACGTGGTGTCATGTATCACAGTACTTTTGTTTCATGTCTATTTATGTGGAGAAACACCTGTGGTCCTCAGGGAAAGAAAAGCTACATTAAATTTACATAATATTCTTTATCCTAAAGAAGCCAACTGCACTGAAGGTCGTGATTCCCAAACATGTAAGTCTACATTTCTAACCAAGAGTGGATTTGATAATTTCCCTATTCAGCCCAGCTTCTGCAAAGTCTTCCCAGGAATTCCCTGGACAGCAGATATCTATGTGTGCTGCCCCATGCTTTGTCTATTCTAGGAACATTTTCTTTCAAAGCTCAAAAACCAGGAAAAACCCCGAAGAGCCAAAACGAAAAAGGCAGGATTACTGGTTTTGTATTTTTTCTAATCAAGGCCCCAGTAATTTGTATCCTTTGTATAAATTATGTGTGCCTTGATTTGTCATTTAAAGTAGAACTTGATTTTTGTTTGTATCTGTCACAAATCTTTAAACTTATTAATACTTTTTACATTCTTCCTTGCAGTAACCAAAGATCTAGAAGAATCAAGCAGTTTATCTTTGGAATGTGCAGCTCTAATAATCAAAATCTGCATCAAAGAAAAATTACCAATGAACAAAAGAAATTTCTATCTGCAGTCCAGTACTCAGTGCAACACAATCTAGTTTTCTGTTTTGCATGTTTTATTTTCTCTGAATCATACAGGTAGCAAGATGGAAAACAAAGTGTAGTATGTGCCATTTCCATTCACATTTACATTTTTTTCCCCACCTAACTGGGCAGGTAATTTCTGCCAGGGTGCTTTTTATGGTGTGAGGGATGCTGTACACCTGACCATGTGAGGCAGCAGTATTTACTGAATGAGTGGGCAATGACAACTGGAAATACATTTCACCTTACCCCCACTTTACAAGGCATTCTGTAACAATTCATAGACTGGGAAGAGAAGTTAGGTAATTTTGCCACAGCAAAGGAAACCAGTTTTACACATATACTGCTGTATGAAATATTGCATGATGGCAAATATGCATTGACATTTAACTGTGAGCCAAGAGAAACCATTAAAATAAAATATTTGAATTAACAAATGTTTAAACAAGTTATGTGCATAACTTTTCTACTATGACTAGTTTCCCAAATTCTTTGTAAACCACTGGGGCAGCTAAGTGTTTGCCCTAACCTCTGCATGATCAGGCCTCCAACACACTTCTGGAAATCCATCCTGAAGATATTTGCTGAACTACTCACTGCTCGAGTGAAGCTCTCAGTTTGTAAATTTCACAATGATGATACATATTGAGGGCAAACATACCTCAGTCCCCACACTGGAAAACTCCCCAGAACCAAGCCAGAAACCTGTGTCACACCCTCCCGCACAGTGCACAGCCTGGCACAACCAGGGCATGGCCAAGCAGCAGGTTTTGTTCTTTACCATTCAAAGTCAGAGATGAGGTCTGTTCAGTGGGCTCCATGCTGTGTTTGCTGTTATTTATATAACCAAGGATTTGTGGCCCAGAATTTGGCTGCACTGTAATTCACAGGCAGACACCGACTGTCCAAGGGCTCACAGCCTGCTGGAACAAGCTGGCAAGACTTGCTTGCCTAAGCCAGGAATTTCAGCAAACATCTCTTGGTTAGAGAAGATGAATTTTGTATTGGTCTATTTATCTAAATCCAATGGAAAGAATGAAAGGGGGAAAGGTGGTGGAGACATCTTAAAATGAGAGGATATAGAATATATTTTTATTACTTTCACTGATATTCAGATATATTAGACTGACTTCAAGCTCAACAAATATGGACCCAGATCAGATCCACAGAAATATTCAAAGTACTCTGGAAAGATTCTGCATTGTGTTTGCAAGTTAGAATTTAGTACATCTCATCTCTTGCTATATCCTATCCTCATCCCTGACCTAGATGCTTTTCTTGAGGATTTCGCTGTGCTGCAGCTCTGGCTTTGGTGTTCCCTGGTCCATGTGAATACAGCAACACAATGAATCTCCTCTGTCCTTCATAAGGATGGGTGAGTCATCCCTTCAGAAAGAAAGAGACAATAGCCATTGACTTATTCCATTGTTCTCTTTGTAGCTGCCACCCTACAGTGTAGCAAGATTGGTGTAGTTTTGAACCAAGAACTTGAGCTAAGAATAATAATAACGTGGGCTTTTACTGAAGTGACCAGAAATAAATGTCAGTACAACCCTTTTCAAATAAGATTTGGTGGAGCACTTCAGGGAAGCATGCTTAAAAAACAAACATATGAGAGTAGATGTAATTTATTAATAATCATCATTTACATTAACTAAGAGCACTTTAAGGACTACACCATTTGCCCTAAACTTAAAATTTTATATAGGACTGGAGAAGACTTATACATAGTCAAGGAATGGTGAGGACAACTTCAGGCCTTAATGCCAATGTGACAGGGCAAATACCTCTTTGGGGACATTGATATATTTTCTATTCATTCACCAGTATTTAATAGAGGGGGAAATTATGGAGCTGTGTGGGGTTTTGCTGCAATTTTGTAGGTTGTGGTTGCATGATAACAGAAGGTAGTCAGAAACCATTAGCTACTCCACTGGCTTAAGTCACAAATATGAAACCCTTGTGTGTCATTAAACTTCCATCCAGTTCAGTCCTTAGTCCATGGTATCTCCCAGCCCTCTTCCCCTTCAGGACCCTTCCACTGAAAAATTTCCTCCTGCTGTGGTGCAATTACTTCGTCACTGTGGCACACGAAAAGTAAAAGGCACTGCCGTCTGATCTAAGCTTTTTTCCCTTGGGAAGGTTTGAGCACATTTCCAGCTCCCCCTTCTTATGTGGTGCAGACCCTTCCCCAGTTCCCTGCCCTTCTCTGGACACACTCGAGCACCTCAGTGATAGTTTGCAGTGAGGGGCCCAAAACTGAACCTGGGGTTTGAGGTGCCACAGCAGTGCTGTGCCACCTGATGGCACTCAGGATTAGGTGTTGCAGGCACAGGGTGTTGTGCTGTGCTGATCTCACAGTAGATCAGGCTGTATTTTTCACTGGCAGAACTAAGATATGCATCTTGAGAAGAGGGATTTTATGGTTCATGTGCTGTGATTAAATAAGAAAGCCTAATATTGCAGGGTAGTGTCCTGGGTTGACTATATGATGTTTTTATCCCCAATCATCTGGTTTTGTTATGCTGAATAGTAAGTTTTGTATCTTTAAGACTTGTTGCAGAGAGTGAAGGGGGCAGAGAAAAAGCGCACAGTTTTTTTTTAGACACTGCTGTCACTCCTCCACATTCCTGCTCCTGACTGTGTTGTCTGCGGATGGACAGACAGTGGGACTCTTTTTTGAGAGCTCTTTTTTCAGAGCTCTTTTTTGGTTTTAGTTAGTTTATCTAGCTGAGGCAAAGAAGTTCCTTGGACTGTGGGGTTTTTTCCCTTTTCTTTGGAGCTGTTCAAACCTGCTCTTGCCTGAACACCCAGGGGAGCACCGGCAGCTCCACCTGAGGCCCACCAGGCCGGGTCTGACCTGCGGCATTCCCAGCACTGAGGGACTGATCAGAGACTGAGTGAGCTGATCTGCAACCTGGTGACGGGGTTTTCTCAGTTTGTCATCTCTTTTGGAGCAACAAGGGGTTTTATTGTTTCATATTGTTTTGGTTTTATAGTTTAATAAACAGTTTTTTTCCACTTTTCTCCAAGGAGGTATATTCTCCCGGACCGGTTAGGGGGAGGGGCCAATTGAATTTGCTTTCCTACCGGAGCCCTTTTGGGGGTTCTCTCCCAAATTCGCTCTAAACCAGGACAGGTGGCAACCTATCTGTGGGTTGTTAAACTTTCCCTGGTCTTTTGGCTTCTTCAATGTTGAGTTAGGTCATGCCCACCTCTTTTCATGAAGTGAGCCTCCACCAAGGAAAGCCAGACAAGCTTGGGTTTTAATCTTGAATCATCAATTATGTTACTTAGAACTATAAAATTTCTCAAACCACCCAACTACTCAGACAATGTGACCAGGTGTTTAGCAAGGTTTACATAATCTGGTATGGAATCACTTTCTTCATTTTCTGCTTCAAGAGAAGCCCATCCAGAGTGAGAGCAGTGACTGAGGGGAGCCCTCATCATGGTCTGAAGTTTCTTTGTGAGGGGACGTGAAGGACAGCACCAACTCTGGTGGCTAGTGACAGGGCTCAGGGGCATGGCCTGAGGTTGTGTCAGGGAAGTTTAGTTGGATTTCAGGGAAAAGTTCTTCCCCAGAGGTGCTGGCACTGCCCAGGCTCCCTAGGGAATGGGCACAGCCCCGAGGCCGCCAGAGCTCCAGGATCCTTTGGACAACAGTTCCAGGGATGCCCAGGGTGGGATTGTTGGGGTGTCTGTGCAGGGACAGGAGCTGCACTCATTGATCTTGTGGATCCCTTCCAACTCAGGATATTCTGTGATTCTATGAACTGCCAGGGGCTGACAGCAAAATTTAAATAATGCTCAGGAAACGTCAGATGGAACAGCAGTCGAATTCAGGTTTTCATGAATGACGAATGAATTCAGGTCTGGGAGAGATTAAAAGACTTGGTCATGTTTTATCCCTCATTGTGTTATGTCCCAAACCTTAAAAAATGCTGGAAAATACTGTTCTAGATTAACAGATTTCTTGCACTCTAATACATCCAGACTCAGGTGTATATTAATAGAGCTTGTTTATAGAGCCTAAACTGCAATTTCGACATTCCAGTTTTTCCATTACAAAAGCAAACAACAAACCAAAAGGTTAAAAATCACAAATTTCACTCCCCACAGAACTGCGGAGGTAGCATTTCTGTTATATGGGGACGACTGATGTGAAGTGGGATTAACAGGCATGAGTCAGAGAGCACATTCCTAATATTTATTCTAGAGCTTTTGGCAACCTTGCAGCATGGTTTCTTACAGAATTCAATTGGCATTTAAAGATGCTATCTGTCAAAGGACACAGTTTTACTCAGACCCAAGTTCATCCATTATCTCAGGTTTCCAAAGCTGTATTGGGCCAGCAACAACAATCACACTTTCTTTGTCAGAGCTGGCCTCTCTCTTGGACCTTCGAAGACAGCCTTGGTAGCATCTGGAGGAATAATCATAGGCCCTGCAGACCACCAGCTCACACTGCAGGTAAACCTCTGGGTTGCTCTGAATGAACTGGAAGGCGTTGAATTTAAACCTGAGGGTGTGTCTGAAGGGTGAGTAATACGTAGCATAGGTGGGATCTTTGGCACACCTAAAAAGAAACAAAAAAAACCCCCTCTCATGAATATACACTGCAGTCAGTCATTTACATGCAATAAAACACACATGAGAAGTGATTTTTAAGCATTGTGAGAACAGTTCAGAAAGCTGCAAGCTGGAAAACCAAAATGCCTTTTTTTGGCATAATTCAAGCACATTGCCTTTCCTCAGCCTGTCGTGTGTCTGATACCTGGTGTTTGTATGATTCTGTGAAGGTAAATTAACCTTACCTGAGGCATTTCACTATTACCTTATAAAAATTAATATTTATAATAATTAATAATTAATATATAATAAAATTTAATAATTTATAATTTAATAATGTAAGTTGATAATTAGTAATAAAGTAAAAAATAAAAATAAACTATTATAATTACAAAGATATAATAATTATAATATCCATCGTGAGCTTCCCATAGCCATTTGGTCTACTTTTTTATTTTAAGCTGTGGTGTGTTTGTTATATTTTGGGTCAATGCATCTCCCTTTTCCCAGTAAACCCTGAATGCTCTTGTCCATTAATTAATTAAAAGCTGCCATTATCGTATGCTATATTCACACTATTCCATTAAATTAAAAAATAAAAATTAATAGGAGATGCAGAAATTTGAAGGCAGTTTTATCTGAAATTGTAATTCATAAGAACTCACCCATTCTCGATTATAGCATAGGACTTTGTTGTAAAATTGTGGCGAGTGGGAGATGCCACACAAGTGTCCAGAAATAACTCCAGGGATGGGTCAGAGCTGTGCAGGGAAGCTTGTAGGAACAAATTCTGGTTGATGGCAACACGGTAGGGTGAGTCATACACTGGCCTTGAGAAGCTCGAGGAGTCATAAAATGTGAGGTTGACATCGTATCTCTCATACTGAGTTTCATTCACTTCAAAGTTGTCGTCCGCGACGTACATCGTTTTTGCCCATGTGTTCTGGAGCATCTTGCAGTTGACATGCAAGAGAAGATTTCTATTTCTTGTGATTAACGTACCAGAAGAGGACCCTCTAATAGTGTTGGAATAGCTGATTGTGTCATTGTTCCCCTGTTTGGCACATAAAATATAAAATTAACTCATATATTCAGGTACCCTACTATACATTCTGAACTTTGCTGTATCCTTACAGCAATGTGCACTGTAAAAACATTATTTCCCAGAAAGTCTGATGTGGAAAAGTCTGAATCTAGTAATTTCTGTTCTCAAGATAAGAATCTTCATGTGATATTCAGTGCCCACAATTTTGATCTAGAAAACTACTCACAATAAATGCAGACATAACAGAATTAAATACTACCTGTACAACATTAAGTATGTGAAGGTTCAGGTCTGGCACAATATTTAGCTGAAATCTGGCTATGACATTATTAGTCACATTTAGTGAAAGCTTTGAAACTTTTATAGCTATCACACTCAGCCTGGGACCTTGAAAATGCCAAGTATTTGTATCCTTCCACAGCTTATTCCTTTGGAGATGAATGACGGGCTGTAAGGGAATGCTCTGTTAGCAGAGGCAGGAAATGCAAGTGCAAATATCCTTCAGGAGAGAGGGAGACAACCCACAATCACCAGGACACTTCCAGTCCCTGCAGGTCTCAGGTAGCTTTCAATTTGGGCTGGTTTCCAAAGCAAATTCTCCTGTTTGAATTTTTATATCCTCCCGTTTTTGCCCACTTTGTTGAAACGTTCAGTCCTACCTCTCTGACAGTGCCACAGCGAGTGTACGGAATGTCGAATGACACAGAATTTGATGTGATGTTGGGTGTGCAAAGGGGGTCGTTCAGGGTCAGGTTCCAAGCAGAGTAGCCGTGGGACTGAAGGAAGTATCTGCTCACAACCACGTGCATGTAGTCTGGCAAACACAGCAGGGCTAGTGGATGGCAAAGAAAATATGTTACAAGCTCAGTAAAGTGACCAAAAAAGGTTGTAAGCAGTGGATCAAATAAACACCACCTTTTGCAGAAGCAGCTGATTTGGCAGAAGGAGCTCAGAATCCAAACCATGGACTTGAACCTCCACAAAACCACTACAGATCTAACTTAAATTTTAAAAATCTAATTTAAAACACTAACAAGATTAACAACCAGCGAACTAGATAATAATTGAAAAGCATGTTTCTGCTTTAAAGATGAACTTACTGGTGCTGTCATCAGCACGAGTGGAGTGATAGTTGGCCTGGAAGCCTCTGTACGTGTATCGGGAGTTGCTGTGGAAGCGGACGCTCAGCAGGTTGGAGGACGATGTGTATGTGGGGTAATAACCAGAACAAATCTTCCCAAGGAGAGGAGAGCTGTGCAGGGGCCCATCGTAGATTTCCACATAGTCAGAGAGGCATCTGCCACCTTCCATCCTGGCAAGCAATGAAACTATTTAGTTTGATGCTTCGTTTTTATGTTCTTTGGTTTTGTTTGCCTGTTGGTTTGGGTTTTTAGTCACATTAGCTCTTTATACCAGAAGTATACATTTGATTGATATGACTGTCAAACCTTTGGAACGGAAACTACAGCCTCCACTTTCTGTCTCAGTAAATGCCAGCCATGTTTTTTGACTAAATAAGCAAAAATCAATACATTTTCCCTCTCCAGATATACTAAAAGCTTTGATAAAGATTCTTGAAATCAAGTAGGTTTTTGCTTAGTTTTTGCTTAAGTCCAAGTTGTCACTCCCATATGTTCACCTTCCCAAATAATGAATTTCTACTTACTGAATATCTGTAAATGTAAGCGTGACACGAAAGTTGCTTTCTACTTCTATTTCCCACACGCAGTCAGCATTGTTTGGATAATTTCTAGGGTAAAATGGGCTCTGTAAAGTACCAGATGAAGAGGAGAGCAAGCCACCACAAGAATAATCTTCTGCAGAGAAAAATACAAGAAGAAAAAGATATGTATGCACTTTTAGGGTTGCGTTACGAGTACATATGTGTGACGTTTACATCTCAATGTAGAGATAGTGACTTCAATCAGCTCCAGTGGCCTCTCCATTGGGTTCATACACATCTGAAAGCAGGTTAGGAGATGCTAAACATGCTGAACAGATTTTATAATGCTGATCTGCAGTGCCTGCACTAGCAGGACACAAATATTTTCCACAGCACTGGACAGTTTTGAGGCTGGAATTGTGGAGATCAGCTCTTCCTTGAAAGAGGAACCCCCTATTACAATTGCTAATGACCAAAGGGAGGAGGAAAAAAAAATAAAATAATTTTGTTTTAAAAGCAAAAATTTGATAAATATCCAATTCATAAACTTACCCAAGCCCTCCAAACCTACCTGGGGTTGGTGATGCAGTAGAAGTATTGGGAGCTGTAGGGAGAGAGCAGCAGGTGATAAGAAATACAAAATACACTCAGCATTTTGCCTAAGAGAAACAGCCCTCTGGGGGTCAGCCCTCCCCAGCAGGGCTCCTGAAGGGACACTGCAACACCAGACCCACAATCACTGCCTGGACACACGGGGGGTCCCTGTGTGGCTCCAAACCCTCCCTCTCCACCCACCAGCCCAGGGTCTTGATCTCCTCTGTTAAATGTCAGTAGGGTGGGATGGAGTGGACCCTCAGCATGTCTGGGACCCTCAGCATGTCTGGGACCCTCAGCATGTTTGTGGTGACACCAAACTGGAAGGAGGGGATGGTCAAGCAGATGGTGCTGCTGCCATTCAGAGGGAGCCTGGCACTGCAGACAGAGCAGCAGCCAGCCTCAGCTGCCAAAAGGAGCTCTCTGCACTGTGGCTGAGCACATCCGCTGCCTTTATTTTGGAAAAACAAGAAGCAGCCTTTGGCCTCTGCAGCAATGAGTTTCCCAAGGCTGATCAATTCCTCTGCCTACAGCATAGAGCAGGAAAATTGATGATAGCTCAGTGGCAGCTCTGGGGGGAGGTGGAGAGTCCCATTGCGGCCCACCAGGAAGAGTGTCTGACAGCAGCTTCATGGCCATCCTCTCCTGAAAACCACCCTTGAGCCAGGATGCCTCTAAGTGTCCCCTCTAAGAGGGTCTGGATGCCCACAGGGTGCTGAGAGCCACCAGAAGCTCTTTGTGATTGTGCTTGAGCCCCTGCCCTGGCGAGGAGTAAAGGACGGCTCCAGTCTTACCCATGGTGGTACTGAAGGCAACAAATGAGGAGTAGTAGGCCTGGAAGCCCCTCTTGGTGATGCTGATGTCGCTGCGGAACAGGACGGTGAGCTGGTTCCCAGAGGAGTTGAAGACACGGTGGTCGTTCCTGCAAACACGGCCCAGGAGCCTGCTCTGGGGGGAGCCTCCATCAAACACCTCGATGGCATCGTAGGAGCAGCTGCTGCCCTCCAGCCTGCAGGGAGGAGATGTGGCCTCAGCTCTCCTCACAGAGAGCAGCATGTAGGAAAGGCATTTTGTGCTGTTCTTGTGAGCCAGAGAAGGCCTGCTGAAGATCAGGAAAGCCCTGTCTCTCTCTGGAGGAAGACACCAAGGTTGTCACATGTTGGATCCCAGGAAACTCCTCTGGCTGCCCTGGAGGACTCGAGCCCCTGCCCAGGGGGCTCAGAGCCCAGGACCCCTGTGCCTTTGATTGAGCCCTTAGAAAAAACTATTACCAACTTTATATGAAGAATTACAAGCCACAACAGTTTAAGCACAATGATAGTAAATTTTTCACAGGGTGAAAAATAGATTTTTGGGGGTTTTAGAATGGGATTCAGGGGACAAGATGGAGGAATCTGGGTGTGTCCAGCCTTTCTCCTTCTCCTTCTTGGTCTCCGTCTTCTGCTCTGATGTTGGCACTTTTGGATTGGTTTAGAGTAGAAGCTCACTGTCTAATGTAGGTAATAGGTATTGGAAAGTAATTGTAAATAGTGTACATGTAGTTATTAGTATAAAAAGATAACAACACCTGCGGCCGGGCAGAGTGCCTCTCTGTCTGTCTTGCTGAGAGAACCTCGTCTGGACAGGAGAAAAAATTTTATAGACAAGGAACAGTAAACAACTTTGAGACCAAGAAATGAAGAGTTCTGACTCTTTCTTCAACTGCCAAGCTGGGAAAAGGGACTTTCTGACACATCTTGGGGTCACTGTGACCAGCTAGAGACCCCGAGAGTCACCATGACAACGTGATGAAAGGGAGAAAGTTAAAAGACATGGACTCTAGCTGGCACACAGAATGATGTGGCTCCTTGTTCACATATTGAGAATTTTGTTTCTTTCTTATGACCAACGGGCAGTGAATGTGTCTGTTAAGTAAACGTAAATATCTTGAAAAACTACAAAAGCAACCTGTTGCTGTAATAAATCTCTCTTAGACACCCTTCTGATGGAGTCTTGGTGCTTTGCGTCGTGTCGTGCTCTGTAGCGACAGCAGCAGGCACAAAATCCCCAAGGAGTTTTCCTGGAGAAGGCAGTGAGAACCTCAAAGGAGAAAACAATTCTTATATCTAGTCACTGCTCCTGTTTTTGCACATGTGGAACGTGTTATGGAGATTGTTTACCCAAAGTGATTTGGTTAATTGGACATGGGTGAAAGTTGTTTTGAGTGATTAGCCAATCACTCAAAGCTGTGTCCTGGCTGTCTCAGACATGACTGTCTGTCTGGGTTTTTCTTTAGTATTCTTTAGTATAATATCTCTTTAGCATAGTATCTTTAGTAGTATAGTATCTTTAGTATCTCTTTAGTTATAATATAGTGTGAATGTAATGCAATATAGTTTTAATGAAGCAATTTGTTCAGCATTCTGAATCATGGAGTCAGAGCACGTTATACCCTGGCCTGTCTCTACTACAAGAGGAGGATCTGTCTGAGCACAGCTGCAGGGCCCAGCAGCCCCATTGCCACCTCACCCCAGCACTCGGGCTGAGGCTGCCAAGGTCCCACAGTTGGGACAAAGCCACCCCAGAGCCTGGCTGGACTCACTCCACATCCGTAAACTGGAGCTGGATCCTGCGGGCCGTGTCCCACGGACGGATGATCCACACGCAGTAGGCGTTGTTGGGGTAGGAGTTGGGGTATCCCGGGCTCTGGAGGGTGCCAGACAATCCTTGCAGTAAACCACCACAGGAGACGTTCCCTGAGGAAAAGAGCAGAGCCCAGGCAAGGGCAGAGAGATCTTATTCCATGGCCAGAATCCATCAGGGAAGGGCAAGGCCCTGCCAAGGAGGCTCTGCCACAGCCCCACAGAGACCCTCCCTGCCAGGCACCCCAAAACATCACCCCTGCCTCCCCCCAGCACAGCTCATACAGAAACCCAGGTCCATGGGCTTGGCTGTCCAGTGGGATGCCTGGGGAAGGAGAAAATCAGACCCATCAACTCCTCCTGACCCAAAGGTGCCAGAGGGGAAGTTGAGCTGGAGGCACCCGGTGCTGCAGGGAGGAATCAGCAGGATTCACTCCCAGCATTTTTCCCAGGAGATACAACCTGCTGGGAGCCAACCCTCTGCAGAAGCCAGGCTCTTTGCAGTGGTGCCCCTCAAGAGGCCATGGACACAAACTGAAACACAGGGGATTTCCTCTGAACATCAGGAGACACTTTTTTCCTGCAAGGGTGACTGAGCACAGACACAGGTTGCCCACATAGGTGGCAAATAGCCAAAAGCCCTCTGGTTATGGTCTTGGGAAGCCAGTTCTGGCTGATCCTGCTTTTAGCCAGGGACTAGGAAAATACAAGAGGAATACAAGAGGAAGAAGGTATTTATGCACCTTTAGTATTTTGTTTGGAGTATGTATGTGTGAATTTAATGTCTAAATGCAGAAATTGTGACTTCTGTCAGCTCCAGTGGCCTCTCCATTAGGTTCATACACATCTGAAAGCAGGTTAGGAGATGGTAACTGCACTGAACAGCTTTTATAATGCTGATCTGCAGTACATGCAGTAGCAGGACACAAATATTTTCCACAGCACTGGATAGTTTTGAGGCTGGAATTGTGGAGATCAGCTCTACCTTGAAAGAGGAACCCCCTATTACAATTGCTAATGACCAAAGGGAGGAGGAAAAAAAATAAAATAATTTTGTTTTAAAAGCAAAAATTTGATAAATATCCAATTCATAAACTTACCCAAGTCCTCCAAACCTACCTGGGGTTGGTGATGCAGTAGAAGTATTGGGTGCTGTAGGGAGAGAGCAGCAGGTAATAAGAAATACAAAATACACTCAGCATTTTGCCTAAGAGAAACAGCCCTCTGGGGGTCAGCCCTCCCCAGCAGGGCTCCTGAAGGGACACTGCAACACCAGACCCACAATCACTGCCTGGACACACGGGGGGTCCCTGTGTGGCTCCAAACCCTTCCTCTCCACCCACCAGCCCAGGGTCTTGATCTCCTCTGTTAAATGTCAGTAGGGTGGGATGGAGTGGACCCTCAGCATCTCTGGGACCCTCAGCATGTCTGGGACCCTCAGCATGTTTGTGGTGACACCAAACTGGAAGGAGGGGATGGTCAAGCAGATGGTGCTGCTGCCATTCAGAGGGAGCCTGGCACTGCAGACAGAGCAGCAGCCAGCCTCAGCTGCCAAAAGGAGCTCTCTGCACAGTGGCTGAGCACATCCGCTGCCTTTATTTTGGAAAAACAAGAAGCAGCCTTTGGCCTCTGCAGCAACGAAAGTGCCAGGGCTGATCAATTCCTCTGCCTACAGCATAGAGCAGGAAAATTGATGATAGCTCAGTGGCAGCACTGGGGGAGGTGGAGAGTCCCATTGCGGCCCACCAGGCAAAGAAACAGTGTCTGGCAGCAGCTTCATGGCCATCCTCTCCTGAAAACCACCCTTGAGCCAGGATGCCTCTAGGTGGGGCCAGAGGGTCTGGATGCCCACAGGGTGCTGAGAGGCACCAGAAGCTCTTTGTGATTGAGCTTGAGCCCCTGCCCTGGCGAGGAGTAGAGGACAGCTCCAGTCTTACCCATGGTGGTACTGAAGGCAACAAATGAGGAGTAGTAGGCGTGGAAGCCCCTCTTGGTGATGCTGATGTCGCTGCGGAACAGGACGGTGAGCTGGTTCCCAGAGGAGTTGAAGACACGGTGGTCGTTCCTGCAAACACGGCCCAGGAGCCTGCTCTGGGGGGAGCCTCCATCAAACACCTCGATGGCATCGTAGGAGCAGCTGCTGCCCTCCAGCCTGCAGGGAGGAGATGTGGCCTCAGCTCTCCTCACAGAGAGCAGCATGTAGGAAAGGCATTTTGTGCTGTTCTTGTGAGCCAGGGAAGGCCTGCTGAAGATCAGGAAAGCCCTGTCTCTCTCTGGAGGAAGACACCAAGGTTGTCACCTGTTGGATCCCAGGAAACTCCTCTGGCTGCCCTGGAGGACTCGAGCCCCTGCCCAGGGGGCTCAGAGCCCAGGACCCCTGTGCCTTTGATTGAGCCCTTAGAAAAAACTATTACCAACTTTATATGAAGAATTACAAGCCACAGAAGTTTAAGTAGAATGATAGTGAATTTATCACAGGGTGAAAAATAGATTTTTGGGGTTTTTAGAATTGGGATTCAGGGGACAAGATGGAGGAATCTGGGTGTGTCCAGCCTTTCTCCTTCTCCTTCTTGGCCCCCGTCTTCTGCTCTGATGTTGGCACTTTTGGATTGGTTTAGAGTAGAAGCTCACTGTCTAAATTAGTATAAAAAGATAACAACACCTGGGGGCGGGCAGAGTGCCTCTCTGTCTGTCTTGCTGAGAGGACCTCGTCTGGTCAGGAGACAAAATTTTGTAGACAAGGAACAGTAAACAACTTTGAGACCAAGAAATGAAGAGTTCTGACTCCTTCTTTGACCACCAGGCTGGGAAAAGAGACTTTCTAACACATCTTGGGTTCACTCTAAACAGCTAGATATCCCAAGAGTCACCATAACAACGTGATGAAAGGGAGAAAGTTAAAAGATATGGACTCTAGCTGGCACACAGAATGATGTGGCTCCTTGTTCACCTATGGAGAGTTTGTTTCTTTCTTATGACCAACAGGCAGTGAATGTGCCTATTAAGTGAGTGTAAATACTTTGAAAAACTATAAAAGCAACATGTTGCTGCAGTTAATCTCTCTTATACAACCTTCTGATGGAGTCTTGGTGCTTTGTGTCCTGTCGTGCCCTGTAGCAACAGCAGCAGGCACAAAATCCCCAAGGAGTTTTCCTGGGGAAGGCAGTGAGAAACTCAGGCAGTGAGAAATTCTTGTCTCTATTTGCTGCTCCTGGTTTTGCACGTGTGGAATATGTTATGGAGATTGTTTATGCAGAGTGATTTGGTTAAATGTGCCCAGGTGAAAGTTGTTTTGAGTGATTAGCCAGTCACTCAAAGCTGTGTCCTGGCTGTCTCAGAGAGTCACAGGTTTTTCTTTAGTATTCTTTCATATATTTTAGTACAATATATTTAGTATCTCTTTAGTTATAATATAGTGTGAATGTAATGCAATATAGTTTTAATGAAGCAATTTGTTCAGCATTCTGAATCATGGGGTCAGAGCACGTTATACCCTGGCCTGTCTCTACTACAAGAGGAGGATCTGTCTGAGCACAGCTGCAGGGCTCAGCAGCCCCATTGCCACCTCGCCCCAGCGCTCGGGCTGAGGCTGCCAAGGTCCCACAGTGGGGACAAAGCCACCCCAGAGCCTGGCTGGACTCACTCCACATCCGTAAACTGGAGCTGGATCCTGCGGGCCGTGTCCCACGGACGGATGATCCACACGCAGTAGGCGTTGTTGGGGTAGGAGTTGGGGTATCCCGGGCTCTGGAGGGTGCCAGACAATCCCTGCAGTAAGCCACCACAGGAGACGTTCCCTGAGGAAAAGAGCAGAGCCCAGGCATGGGCAGAGAGATCTTATTCCATGGCCAGAATCCATCAGGGAAGGGCAAGGCCCTGCCAAGGAGGCTCTGCCACAGCCCCACAGAGACCCTCCCTGCCAGGCACCCCAAAACATCACCCCTGCCTCCCCCCAGCACAGCTCATACAGAAACCCAGGTCCATGGGGTTGGCTGTCCAGTGGGATGCCTGGGGAAGGAGAAAATCAGACCCATCAACTCCTCCTGACCCAAAGGTGCCAGAGGGGAAGTTGAGCTGGAGGCACCCGGTGCTGCAGGGAGGAATCAGCAGGATTCACTCCCAGCATTTTTCTCAGGAGATATAACCTGCTGGGAGCCAACCCTCTGCAGAAGCCAGGCTCTTTGCAGTGGTGCCCCTCAAGAGGCCATGGACACAAACTGAAACACAGGGGATTTCCTCTGAACATCAGGAGACACTTTTTTCCTGCAAGGGTGACTGAGCACAGACACAGGTTGCCCACATAGGTGGCAAATAGCCAAAAGCCCTCTGGTTATGGTCTTGGAAAGCCAGTTCTGGCTGATCCTGCTTTTAGCCAGGGACTAGGAAAATACAAGAGGAATACAAGAGGAAGAAGGTATTTATGCACCTTTAGTATTTTGTTTGGAGTATGTATGTGTGAATTTAATGTCTAAATGCAGAAATTGTGACTTCTATCAGCTCCAGTGGCCTCTCCATTAGGTTCATACACATCTGAAAGCAGGTTAGGAGATGGTAACTGCACTGAACAGCTTTTATAATGCTGATCTGCAGTACCTGCAGTAGCAGGACACAAATATTTTCCACAGCACTGGATAGTTTTGAGGCTGGAATTGTGGAGATCAGCTCTACCTTGAAAGAGGAACCCCCTATTACAATTGCTAATGACCAAAGGGAGGAGGAAAAAAAATAAAATAATTTTGTTTTAAAAGCAAAATGTTGATAAATATCCAATTCATAAACTTACCCAAGTCCTCCAAACCTACCTGGGGTTGGTGATGCAGTAGAAGTATTGGGAGCTATAGGGAGAGAGCAGCAGGTGATAAGAAATACAAAATACACTCAGCATTTTGCCTAAGAGAAACAGCCCTCTGGGGGTCAGCCCTCCCCAGCAGGGCTCCTGAAGGGACACTGCAACACCAGACCCACAATCACTGCCTGGACACACGGGGGGTCCCTGTGTGGCTCCAAACCCTCCCTCTCCACCCACCAGCCCAGGGTCTTGATCTCCTCTGTTAAATGTCAGTAGGGTGGGATGGAGTGGACCCTCAGCATCTCTAGGACCCTCAGCATGTCTGGGACCCTCAGCATTTTTGTGGTGACACCAAACTGGAAGGAGGGGATGGTCAAGCAGATGGTGCTGCTGCCATTCAGAGGGAGCCTGGCACTGCAGACAGAGCAGCAGCCAGCCTCAGCTGCCAAAAGGAGCTCTCTGCACTGTGGCTGAGCACATCCGCTGCCTTTATTTTGGAAAAACAAGAAGCAGCCTTTGGCCTCTGCAGCAATGAGTTTCCCAAGGCTGATCAATTCCTCTGCCTACAGCATAGAGCAGGAAAATTGATGATAGCTCAGTGGCAGCTCTGGGGGGAGGTGGAGAGTCCCATTGCGGCCCACCAGGAAGAGTGTCTGGCAGCAGCTTCATGGCCATCCTCTCCTGAAAACCACCCTTGAGCCAGGATGCCTCTAAGTGTCCCCTCTAAGAGGGTCTGGATGCCCACAGGGTGCTGAGAGGCACCAGAAGCTCTTTGTGATTGAGCTTGAGCCCCTGCCCTGGCGAGGAGTAAAGGACGGCTCCAGTCTTACCCATGGTGGTACTGAAGGCAACAAATGAGGAGTAGTAGGCCTGGAAGCCCCTCTTGGAGACGCTGCTGTCGCTGCGGAACAGGACGGTGAGCTGGTTCCCAGAGGAGTTGAAGACACGGTGGTCGTTCCTGCAAACATGGCCCAGGAGCCTGCTCTGGGGGGAGCCTCCATCAAACACCTCGATGGCATCGTAGGAGCAGCTGCTGCCCTCCAGCCTGCAGGGAGGAGATGTGGCCTCAGCTCTCCTCACAGAGAGCAGCATGTAGGAAAGGCATTTTGTGCTGTTCTTGTGAGCAAGAGCAGGCCTGCTGAAGATCAGGAAAGCCCTGTCTCTCTCTGGAGGAAGACACCAAGGTTGTCACCTGTTGGATCCCAGGAAACTCCTCTGGCTGCCCTGGAGGACTCGAGCCCCTGCCCAGGGGGCTCAGAGCCCAGGACCCCTGTGCCTTTGATTGAGCCCTTAGAAAAAACTATTACCAACTTTATATGAAGAATTACAAGCCACAGAAGTTTAAGTAGAATGATAGTGAATTTATCACAGGGTGAAAAATAGATTTTTGGGGTTTTTAGAATTGGGATTCAGGGGACAAGATGGAGGAATCTGGGTGTGTCCAGCCTTTCTCCTTCTCCTTCTTGGCCCCCGTCTTCTGCTCTGATGTTGGCACTTTTGGATTGGTTTAGAGTAGAAGCTCACTGTCTAAATTAGTATAAAAAGATAACAACACCTGGGGGCGGGCAGAGTGCCTCTCTGTCTGTCTTGCTGAGAGGACCTCGTCTGGTCAGGAGACAAAATTTTGTAGACAAGGAACAGTAAACAACTTTGAGACCAAGAAATGAAGAGTTCTGACTCCTTCTTTGACCACCAGGCTGGGAAAAGAGACTTTCTAACACATCTTGGGTTCACTCTAAACAGCTAGATATCCCAAGAGTCACCATAACAACGTGATGAAAGGGAGAAAGTTAAAAGATATGGACTCTAGCTGGCACACAGAATGACGTGGCTCCTTGTTCACATATTGAGAGTTTGTTTCTTTCTTATGACCAACAGGCAGTGAATGTGCCTATTAAGTGAGTGTAAATACTTTGAAAAACTATAAAAGCAACATGTTGCTGCAGTTAATCTCTCTTATACACCCTTCTGATGGAGTCTTGATGCTTTGTGTCCTGTCGTGCCCTGTAGCGACAGCAGCAGGCACAAAATCCCCAAGGAGTTTTCCTGGGGAAGGCAGTGAGAAACTCAGGCAGTGAGAAATTCTTGTCTCTATTTGCTGCTCCTGGTTTTGCACGTGTGGAATATGTTATGGAGATTGTTTATGCAGAGTGATTTGGTTAAATGTGCCCAGGTGAAAGTTGTTTTGAGTGATTAGCCAGTCACTCAAAGCTGTGTCCTGGCTGTCTCAGAGAGTCACAGGTTTTTCTTTAGTATTCTTTCATATATTTTAGTACAATATATTTAGTATCTCTTTAGTTATAATATAGTGTGAATGTAATGCAATATAGTTTTAATGAAGCAATTTGTTCAGCATTCTGAATCATGGGGTCAGAGCACGTTATACCCTGGCCTGTCTCTACTACAAGAGGAGGATCTGTCTGAGCACAGCTGCAAGGCTCAGCAGCCCCATTGCCACCTCGCCCCAGCGCTCGGGCTGAGGCTGCCAAGGTCCCACAGCGGGGACAAAGCCACCCCAGAGCCTGGCTGGACTCACTCCACATCCGTAAACTGGAGCTGGATCCTGCGGGCCGTGTCCCACGGACGGATGATCCACACGCAGTAGGCGTTGTTGGGGTAGGAGTTGGGGTATCCCGGGCTCTCAAAGGTGCCAGACAATCCCTGCAGTAAGCCACCACAGGAGACATTTCCTGAGGAAAAGAGCAGAGCCCAGGCATGGGCAGAGAGATCTTATTCCATGGCCAGAATCCATCAGGGAAGGGCAAGGCCCTGCCAAGGAGGCTCTGCCACAGCCCCACAGAGACCCTCCCTGCCAGGCACCCCAAAACATCACCCCTGCCTCCCCCCAGCACAGCTCATACAGAAACCCAGGTCCATGGGCTTGGCTGTCCAGTGGGATGCCTGGGGAAGGAGAAAATCAGACCCATCAACTCCTCCTGACCCAAAGGTGCCAGAGGGGAAGTTGAGCTGGAGGCACCCGGTGCTGCAGGGAGGAATCAGCAGGATTCACTCCCAGCATTTTTCCCAGGAGATACAACCTGCTGGGAGCCAACCCTCTGCAGAAGCCAGGCTCTTTGCAGTGGTGCCCCTCAAGAGGCCATGGACACAAACTGAAACACAGGGGATTTCCTCTGAACATCAGGAGACACTTTTTTCCTGCAAGGGTGACTGAGCACAGACACAGGTTGCCCACATAGGTGGCAAATAGCCAAAAGCCCTCTGGTTATGGTCTTGGGAAGCCAGTTCTGGCTGATCCTGCTTTTAGCCAGGGACTAGGAAAATACAAGAGGAATACAAGAGGAAGAAGGTATTTATGCACCTTTAGTATTTTGTTTGGAGTATGTATGTGTGAATTTAATGTCTAAATGCAGAAATTGTGACTTCTGTCAGCTCCAGTGGCCTCTCCATTAGGTTCATACACATCTGAAAGCAGGTTAGGAGATGGTAACTGCACTGAACAGCTTTTATAATGCTGATCTGCAGTACCTGCAGTAGCAGGACACAAATATTTTCCACAGCACTGGATAGTTTTGAGGCTGGAATTGTGGAGATCAGCTCTACCTTGAAAGAGGAACCCCCTATTACAATTGCTAATGACCAAAGGGAGGAGGAAAAAAAATAAAATAATTTTGTTTTAAAAGCAAAATGTTGATAAATATCCAATTCATAAACTTACCCAAGTCCTCCAAACCTACCTGGGGTTGGTGATGCAGTAGAAGTATTGGGAGCTATAGGGAGAGAGCAGCAGGTGATAAGAAATATAAAATACACTCAGCATTTTGCCTAAGAGAAACAGCCCTCTGGGGGTCAGCCCTCCCCAGCAGGGCTCCTGAAGGGACACTGCAACACCAGACCCACAATCACTGCCTGGACACACGGGGGGTCCCTGTGTGGCTCCAAGCCCTCCCTCTCCACCCACCAGCCCAGGGTCTTGATCTCCCCTGTTAAAGGTCAGTAGGGTGGGATGGAGTGGACCCTCAGCATCTCTGGGACCCTCAGCATGTCTGGGACCCTCAGCATGTTTGTGGTGACACCAAACTGGAAGGAGGGGATGGTCAAGCAGATGGTGCTGCTGCCATTTAGAGGGAGCCTGGCACTGCAGACAGAGCAGCAGCCAGCCTCAGCTGCCAAAAGGAGCTCTCTGCACGGTGGCTGAGCACATCCGCTGCCTTTATTTTGGAAAAACAAGAAGCAGCCTTTGGCCTCTGCAGCAATGAGTTTCCCAAGGCTGATCAATTCCTCTGCCTACAGCATAGGGCAGGAAAATTGATGATAGCTCAGTGGCAGCTCTGGGGGAGGTGGAGAGTCCCATTGCGGCCCACCAGGCAAAGAAACAGTGTCTGGCAGCAGCTTCATGGCCATCCTCTCCTGAAAACCACCCTTGAGCCAGGATGCCTCTAAGTGTCCCCTCTAAGAGGGTCTGGATGCCCACAGGGTGCTGAGAGGCACCAGAAGCTCTTTGTGATTGTGCTTGAGCCCCTGTCCTGGTGAGGAGTAGAGGACAGCTCCAGTCTTACCCATGGTGGTACTGAAGGCAACAAATGAGGAGTAGTAGGCCTGGAAGCCCCTCTTGGTGACGCTGCCGTCGCTGCGGAACAGGACGGTGAGCTGGTTCCCAGAGGAGTTGAAGACACGGTGGTCGTTCCTGCAAACACGGCCCAGGAGCCTGCTCTGGGGGGAGCCTCCATCAAACACCTCGATGGCATCGTAGGAGCAGCTGCTGCCCTCCAGCCTGCAGGGAGGAGATGTGGCCTCAGCTCTCCTCACAGAGAGCAGCATGTAGGAAAGGCATTTTGTGCTGTTCTTGTGAGCAAGAGCAGGCCTGCTGAAGATCAGGAAAGCCCTGTCTCTCTCTGGAGGAAGACACCAAGGTTGTCACCTGTTAGATCCCAGGAAACTCCTCTGGCTGCCCTGGAGGACTCGAGCCCCTGCCCAGGGGGCTCAGAGCCCAGGACCCCTGTGCCTTTGATTGAGCCCTTAGAAAAAACTATTACCAACTTTATATGAAGAACTACAAAGAACTACAAGCCACAACAGTTTAAGTAGAATGATAGTGAATTTATCACAGGGTGAAAAATAGATTTTTGGGGTTTTTAGAATGGGGTTCAGGGGACAAGATGGAGGAATCTGGGTGTGTCCAGCCTTTCTCCTTCTCCTTCTTGGCCCCCGTCTTCTGCTCTGATGTTGTCACTGTTGGATTGGTTTAGAGTAGAAGCTCACTGTCTAATGTAGGTGATAGGTATTGGAAAGTAATTGTAAATAGTGTACATGTAGTTATTAGTATAAAAAGATAACACCACCTGGGGGCGGGCAGAGTGCCTTGGACTGTCTTGCTGAGACCACCTTGGCTGGGCAGGAGAAAAAATTTTACAGACAAGGAACAGTAAACAACTTTGAGACCAAGAAATTAGGAGTTCTGACTCCTTCTTTAACTGCCAAGCTGGGAAAAGAGATTTTCTAACATATCTTGGGGTCACTCTAACCAGCTAGATATCCCAAGAGTCACCATAACAACATGATGAAAGGGAGAAAGTTAAAAGACATGGACTCTAGCTGGCTCACAGAATGATGTGGCTCCTTGTTCACATATTGAGAGCTTGTTTCTTTCTTATGACCAACAGGCAGTGAATGTGTCTGTTAAGTAAATGTAAATATCTTGAAAAAGTACAAAAGCAACATGTTGCTGTTATAAATCTCTCTTATACACCCTTCTGATGGAGTCTTGGTGCTTTGCGTTGTGTCGCGCTCTGTAGCGACAGCAGCAGGCACAAAATCCCCAAGGAGTTTTCCTAAGGAAAGGCAGTGAGAAACTCAGAGGAGAAGAGGAAACAATTCTTGTCTCTATTCAATGCTCCTGGTTTTGCACTTGTGGAACGTGTTATGGAGATTGTTTATGAAGAGTGATTTGGTTAAATGAGCCCAGGTGAAAGTTGTTTTGAGTGATTAGCCAGTCACTCAAAGCTGTGTCCTGGCTGTCTCAGAGAGACACAGGTTTTTCTTTAGTATTCTTTCATATAGTATCTCTTTAGTATAGTACCTTTAGTATCTCTTTAGTTATAATATAGTATTAATATAATATAATATAGTTTTAATAAAGCAATTTGTTCAGCATTCTGAATCATGGGGTCAGAGCACGTTATACCCTGGCCTGTCTCTACTACAAGAGGAGGATCTGTCTGAGCACAGCTGCAGGGCTCAGCAGCCCCATTGCCACCTCGCCCCAGCGCTCGGGCAGAGGCTGCCAAGGTCCCACAGTGGGGACAAAGCCACCCCAGAGCCTGGCTGGACTCACTCCACATCTGTAAACTGGAGCTGGATCCTGCGGGCCGTGTCCCACGGACGGATGATCCACACGCAGTAGGCGTTGTTGGGGTAGGAGTTGGGGTATCCTGGGCTCTCAAAGGTGCCAGACAATCCATACAGTATGCCACTACAGGGCATGTTCCCTGAAGGAAAAGAGCAGAGCCCAGGCAAGGGCAGAGCGATCTTATTCCATGGCCAGAATCCATCAGGGAAGGGCAAGGCCCTGCCAAGGAGGCTCTGCCACAGCCCCACAGAGACCCTCCCTGCCAGGCACCCCAAAACATCACCCCTGCCTCCCCCCAGCACAGCTCATACAGAAACCCAGGTCCATGGGGTTGGCTGTCCAGTGGGATGCCTGGGGAAGGAGAAAATCAGACCCATCAACTCCTCCTGACCCAAAGGTGCCAGAGGGGAAGTTGAGTTGGAGGCACCCAGTGCTGCAGGGAGGAATCAGCAGGATTCACTCCCAGCATTTTTCCCAAGAGATGCAACCTTCTGGGAGTCAACCCAATGGTAAGCTAGGTGAAATAGGCTGTGGAAACAATCCCACATTGAATTAGAACTTTTGGTCAAAAAACTTCCCAAGGCAGGATCTGAACCCCAAGAATTGGAAATCCTTAGTTCTTTAACAATGGATTTTTGCTTTACCTTCATAGCTAGTGCTTGGCGAATAGGTGACCCTCCAAAGTACAATGTTACTCCCCATTATTTTGCATACAGAAACTTAAGTTTTTAGTGTAATTTTTCGAACAGCTACAATGTGCTTTCTGAAGCTGACCAATATCCACGACAATTACCCAAGGGATATAGGTTCATTTGTAGAGACAGGGCTTGGCAAGGCATTCCAGCACACCTTGAAGGTGGCCCTTGTAGCATTAAGATGCTCACTGTAATTGCGCCTTCATCTAATGCAGTCATGAAAAAAAACCAAAGGAGAACAGGAGCTGTTCCTCATTATGAGGAGAACTGTCAAAGTTATTTCAAGCCTTAGAAAGCTGCAAGAAGGGTTTCAGCAATTATATTTTTACCCCAATTGGCTTCAACACTGGCATTGAAACAATTAGATCTGGTTAGATGTTAGATGAGCAAACAAGCTAATGCCGCATCCTCTGCAATTAGTGATATGTTAATCGATGTTGATAGTGTTAGACATGCTACCCTTCAAAATAGAGCAGCAATTGATTTTCTTTTACTGGCACAAGAGTATATTGTAAGGAATTTGAAAGATTGTGTTGTATGATCCTGTCAGATCATTCTGAATCCATTCACAAAAACATACAAAAACTGAAAGATTTGACAGCTCAAATTAAAGAGGATAGTGGATCCTGGTTAGATGATCTGTTCCAAGAATAGAGCTTTGCACCTTAGCTAAAGCAACTTTGCAAGACAGGTCTCTATATATTGGGTGTTTTGGTAATGATATTGACAGTAATCCTCTGCATACTTCAGTGGGTGTGACGAATGATGAACAAAACAGCTAGAGAAGTTTTTGTCCTACAAGAGAGAGAAGTAAGAAGTAAGAAGCACAGAGAATGTTCGAAATCTCACGGAAATGACAGATGAAAGAATAGAAATAGAAGAAAATTTTGAGTTAAGACCTTAGAATCGACAAGAATTTTTTGAACAATGACTTGTAACTATTGTCAGACGTGATTCATATCTTTTTCACTGACTGAGCCTTCACAGCATTAAGTTGCTGTACTGTAACATAGCAATGCTTAGCGTCAGCAAGAACAGGCCTCAAGCAGATAGTATGCAACAATACTATAGTAGAGCTATGAAATGCGAGTAGCAAACGACACAGATACGAAAGTTTCTTTTTAAGTCACCAGAGAGGGGGAATTGTGGGAATTCATGAAAATCAGAGGGTTTAGAGAAGTGGTAAAAAGGACAGGCCTTATGCAGCAGAGTTTTGAACAGTGCTAAGGCAGCAGAAATAAGATTTCTAAGCTGTAGCGCAGACGTGAGAAATAGAACAATAGGCTATGTCATTTGGCTTTCTAAATTGCAAAAAGTATATTTAATTATATCGTTAGAAGGTTAAATATGAATGAAGCTCTGTGCTTTTGCTCTATGTGATTGGCTGAGACTGAGATTGAGACTGTGTTATACTATGTTGTAACACTAAGTTTGTTTGGCTTTCTGCCAGATCAGAGAGCTGGCGCATCTTTCCTCTCCATTGTCACAACAATGAAATGAGATTGAAGCTGGAAAAATAGAAGCTCAATACGCTAGTTCCAGTTGCCCCATCCGATTCGTGTCTGTATATGAACTGCCGCTGCGCCAAATGTGAACATTTTAATCATACTGATTTCTTCCCAACCATAAATACTGTGACAAAAACATAAATCTATCACTATTATATAAAGTAACAATCTGATAAATTCTACTTACAAGTCGTGGGAGGGGTAGTTGTTGTGGGAGGTGTTCTTGTTACTATAGAAGACAAAGACAAGATAGCATATGTGAAGGTTAACAAAGCAAATTAAACATGAAACATCCTCAAACCCTGTTTCAGCCTCAAGCAATTTGCCACCAACAAACTTTAAATACAGGAGATTTCTGCCTATTTTAGTCAACTTCAACAGTGTTTTCTCCCATTGACCATCAACACTCTTTGTGAGCCCACCAGAACCTGCTAGTGGCCCAGAGAGTGCCTTGAGGCGGGACCAGTTTTCTCAGGTCCCCCAGCTCCCTGAGCTGGAAGAGAGGGACAGGGAGCAGAATGAATCCCCCATAATCCAGGGGGAAATCTATACACCACTTGGTTATTCACAATCCTCTGGGGCTGGATGGGATCCACTCAAGGGATCCCATCCTTCCTCAGCCTGGAGGAAAGAAGGCTCAGGGGGGACCCAATTGCTCCCCACAGCTTCACTGAAAGGAGGTGGCAGCCAGCTGGGGTCACTCCCTTCTCCCCTATAACAGGACAAAGCCTCAAGCCAGACTGGGGATAAGGAGAAATCTCCTCCTGGGAAGAACAGGCTGCCCAGGGCACTGGTGGAGTCACCATCCCTTGAGGGGATGAGAAACACATGTAAATGTGGCTGTACATATAGACATGTAAATGTGTGGGGCTGCTGGGTTAATGGTTGAAATGATGATCTTAAAGGTGTTTTTCAGCTGGAACAATTCTTTGATTCTGTCTGCTGGTTTCACCTGACCTGATCAGGAGATGATGGCTCTGGTGCTGATATGAGAATAGGCTGTGACAAACTGCCTCTTTCTCCAAATCAAGCAACAAAAGCCTCCACAGAAATGAAGAGGACATAAAATATCTGGGGAGGTGGTCAGAACAAGGCCAGTGACAAGGGAGGCTGCACATCTCATTATTTTCATTGGGCACAGCTGCAGGTTGAAAGGGAGTCTCCAAAAGCTCCCTGTCCCAGGTTCTGCTGACATTCCCACCACATCCAAGCTCCCTCTCATTCCCTTCCATCCCCAACACCACTGATTCCACCAACACCAGGCTGCTGGTTTCACCAACTGGGACAAAGAAATGTTTCCCTGCCAGGGCTGATGGAAAGCCTCCAGGTGGCACCAAGATGTAGTATATGGTGAGGAAAATTCATGCTATTAATATATTAAATATTGTAAAATCCAAGCAATGTCTTTTGACCACCTAGCTGAGATCTGAGCCTTTTTTTTATTCAATTAGTTTCCGCACAACCTTGGGATAATATCGAGTTTGTAAACCTATGAATGGAACCTTCCTGAGGGATGATCACCGCCTTCCCTGGAGTGCAAGAGTGACCTCGCACCTCAAAGATTGCATCCACTACCCTGAATACCGGCGCCCCCCTGCTGCCTATGAATCCCGAATTCTCCTGAGTGCTCAGACCACCTTTAGACACCTGGAACTGGACTTTTGTCTAACCCTGCACATGTACGGCCCCAGTTCTGCATGTGAAGGGACATAAAGGAACATTCATTCATTTCTGCCTCAGGCAGAATAAACTGTATAAAAGCTCGTTGCAACAAGCAGCCGGTTTGAACCGAGGGGGAGACTCTGACATTTTTGGTGGTCAGATCCAGGTTCACCCAGCACCGATCCTGGGGTTGATGCTGCCCTTGGCTGGCGTGGTTGTTTTATCTTCCTGATCAAAATCCTGTTTTGCTGACAATCTAATAAATCATTGCTATATTTCCTTATAAGTTTGGCTCCCGATTGAATAATTTATAACAAACAGATCAGAGGTGTCCTGCAGGATAGGGCTCTGGCACGCCCAGAAAGGTGATGGATCTCTTTCCCGCTGATTTTGGATGGTGTCAATTATCTATCACTCTTATATAAAGTAACAATCTGATAAATTCTACTTACTAGTTGTGGACTCAGTAGTTGTTGTGGGAACTCCTGTTGTCACAAGAGAAGAAAAAGATAAGATTGCATATGTGAAGGTCAACAGGGCTGCAGTGCCAACTGCACCAGCGCTTACCCAAGGTCATCCCCACTGCAGCACCATCAACACCAGTGCCAAACCTCTCCCACAGAAGAAGTGGCTGCTCAATCCCAAATGATCCCAAGCAATCCCACATCTCCCTGAATGTTAGGGATATTAGCCAGGGTCTGTGAGTGCAGCCTACACTGAGCATCCCATAGAAAGAAAAACCCACGGAAAACCCACATATGAACAGAAATCTCTGGTTACCTGTTGTTGGAGGCACTGTCATTCCGGAGTCTGGAAGGAGAAAATCAGAGCGTGTGAGGCACTAGAACTGCTTGGTTTGTCCTACATGTACTTAATTTAATGGAAAGTTATGGAGGGACCCACGGGGAGGAAGGCCTGACTAAAAACCACCCCTCTCTGTCACTGGTGCGCCAGGGTCGGGGCAGGAAGAGGTGAGAGGCAGGATCATAGAAAAGGCAAAGAAGGCTTTATTGAAAAGAACCTCATTGTTTATATAGAGCGGTACGAGAGGTTGTATTCTATTGGCTAACTAACAGAAACATCTTTCTCACTCACTGTCCTTGAGAGGAACAGAAAAATTAAGTAGAAAAACAGCAGCTGCAAATTGTTTGTAGTCAACAGGTTATCACATCTTTCCAGCTCCCTAAAATTTCTCACAAGCCGCTGTGAGAAACGCTTGCCGTTTCTCTCTCTCTGTCCCGTGGCCCTCATCCCTCTCCTCACACCCTGCTCTGTGCAGGAGTGATGCCCAAAGCCCACATTTCCCAGCTACAGTCTGCAAACATGAGATTGATGCTCCCTCTGCATCAGGCACCTGTATCCATGACCTGCTGCTGCTCTGCTGAGCACAGAGCAAGGGCTGGGCAGCCTTCATCCCACCTCCATCCAGACTGATTTTCTTCAGCTAAATGGCACCAAAACACGGACACCCACCTGAGCAGATGACAGAAGCAGCTCCAAGGTAACATGCACCGTACTGGTATTTGTAGGGGCAGTACCACAGGAGCTCCTCACTGCCCGTACAGTTCATCTCAGTGAACAGGTAGGAGGAGTGGGAGTCGCTCGGAGGGAAGGGGTACATGATGGCAACAGGGAAGCCACAGCCCAGCTGCCTGCACACCACCTGGGCATCCTGCATGTCCCACAGGTAACCGCACACCTTCTCCCCAAATCCAAAGCTGTAGATCTCCACATTGCCTGCGCACTCGTTGGGGCCGCCGCTCAGCCTCAGGTGGATCTCTTGGAGAGACACAAACCCCTTGGTCAGCACAGTGGTGCTCTGGCTCCAGGGAATGACATCCCACAGCCTCCCTGGGCATGGCTGCATCCACCTGCAGCACAGCCCAGGGCTGGAACCCGGCTCAGCTCCCATGCTGTGGGATGGAGAGGTTGGGGCAGGCACGTGCATCCCTGTGCTCAGGGCAGGTACAAGAACCATGGCAGACAGACTCACCTTCAACTATGACTGTAACGGTGGAAGAGAACAAGCAGAGAAAAAAACACAGAGAGAGCAAGATGTGAGAGAGAGCAAAATTTTTTGGGAGTTGTGAGTGTTTCTACCCTTCCTCTAGTGAGTCAAAATCCCACTGAACGGCACAATTGACACAAGACCATTTTCATTCTACTAAGGAGGCTGATTGCTGGAGAGCAAAGCCATCCCCAAATTCCTCCATCCCAGATAATTTCCTTTTCATGTATATTCGCCGTCCCCACCCTAAAGAAAATGTGAGCTTTTTAATCATACTGATTTCTTACCAACTATAAATACTGTGACAAAAACATAAATCTGTCACTATTATATAAAGTAACAATTTGATAAATTTACTTACTAGTTGTGGTCTCAGTAGTTGTTGTGGGAACTTCTGTTGTCACTAGAGAAGAAAAGATAAGATAACATATGTGAAGGTCAACAAGGCAAATTTAACAGGAATCTGCCTCAAACCCTGTTTCAGTCTCGAGCAATTTGCAGCCAACAAACTTGAGATGCAGGAGACTTATGTCGATTTTAGTCAAGCTCAGCAGTGTTTTCTCCCATTGACCATCAACACTCTTTGTGAGCCCACCAGAACCTGCTAGTGGCCCAGAGAGTGCCTTGAGGCGGGACCAGTTTTCTCAGGTCCCCCAGCTCCCTGAGCTGGAAGAGAGGGACAGGGAGCAGCATGAATCCCCCATAATCATGGGGAAACCTAAACACCACTTGGAGATTCCCAATCCTCTGGGGCTGGATGGGATCCACTCAAGGGATCCCATCCTTCCTCAGCCTGGAGGAAAGAAGGCTCAGGGGGGACCCAATTGCTCCCCACAGCTACACTGAAAGGAGGTGGCAGCCAGCTGGGGTCACTCCCTTCTCCCCTATAACAGGACAAAGCCTCAAGCCAGACTGGAGATAAGGAGAAATGTCCTCCTGGGAAGAACAGGCTGCCCAGGGCACTGGTGGAGTCACCATCCCTTGAGGGGATTTTAAAGACATGTAAATGTGGCTGTACATGTAGATATGTAAATGTGTGGGGCTGCTGGGTTAATGGTTGAACTGATGATCTTAAAGGTGTTTTTCAGCTGGAACAATTCTTTGATTCTGTCTGCTGGTTTCACCTGACCTGATCAGGAGATGATGGCTCTGCTACTCTCATGAGAACAGGCTGTGACAAACTGCCTCTTTCTGCAAACCAAGCAAACAAAACCTCCACAGAAATGAAGAGGACATAAAATATCTGGGGAGGTGGTCAGAACAAGGCCAGTGACAAGGCAGGCTGCACATCTCATTATTTTCATTGGGCACAGCTGCAGGTTGAAAGGGAGTCTCCAAAAGCTCCCTGTCCCAGGTTCTGCTGACATTCCCACCACATCCAAGCTCCCTCTCATTGCCTTCCATCCCCATCACCACTCATTCCACCAACACCACGCTGCTGGTTTCACCAACTGGGACAAAGCAGGTTTTCCTTGCCAGGGCTGATGGAAAGCCTCCAGGTGGCACAAAGGGATCAGAGGTGTCCTGCAGGACAGGGCTCTGGCGCGACCAGAAATGTGATGGATCTCTGTCCCACTGCTTTTGAACTGGGTCACAAATCTATCACTATTATTTAAAGCAACAATTTGATAAATTCTACTTACTAGTTGTGGTCTCAGTAGTTGTTGTGGGACCTGTTGTTGTCACTAGAGAAGAAAAAATATGATAACAAATGTGATGGTCAACAAGACAAATTGAACATGAATCACCCTCAAACACCCTTTCAGTCTTGAGCAATTTGCAGCCAACAAACTTGAGATTCAGGAGACTTATGTCGATTTTAGTGAAGGTCAGCAATGTTTTCTCACATTAAACATCAACACTCTTTGTGAGGCCTCCAGAATCTGCAAGTGGCCCAGAGAATGCCTTGAGGTGGGACCAGTTTTCTCAGGTCCCCCAGCTCCCTGAGCTGGAAGAGAGGGACAAAGCACAGAATGAATCCCCCATAATACAGGGGGAAACCTAAACACCACTTGGAGATTCCCAATCCTCTGGGGCTGGATGGGATCCACTCAAGGGATCCCATCCTTCCTCAGCCTGGAGGAAAGAAGGCTCAGGGGAGACCCAATTGCTCCCCACAGCTACACTGAAAGGAGGTGGCAGCCAGCTGGGGCCAGTCCCTTCTCCCCTATAACAGGACAAAGCCTCAAGCCAGACTGGAGATAAGGAGAAATCTCCTCCTGGGAAGAACAGGCTGCCCAGGGCACTGGTGGAGTCACCATCCCTTGAGGGGATTTTAAAGACATGTAAATGTGGCTGTACATGTAGATATGTAAATGTGTGGGGCTGCTGGGTTAATGGTTGAACTGATGATCTTAAATGTGTTTTTCAGCTGGAACAATTCTCTGATTCTGTCTGCTGGTTTCACCTGACCTGATCAGGAGATGATGGCTCTGCTACCGATATGAGAATAGGCTGTGACAAACTGCCTCTTTCTCCAAATCAAGCAACAAAAACTTCAACAGAAATGAAGAGGACATAAAATATTTGGGGATGTGGTCAGAACAAGGCCAGTGAAAAGGGAGGCTGCACATCTCATTATTTTCATTGGGCACAGCTGCAGTTTGAAAGGGAGTCTCCAAAAGCTCCCTGTCCCACGTTCTGCTGACATTCCTAGCACATCCAAGCTCCCTCTCATTCCCTTCCATCCCCAACACCACTGATTCCACCAACACCACGCTACTGGTTTCACCAACTGGGACAAAGAAATGTTTCCCTGCCAGGGCTGATGGAAAGCCTCCATGTGGCACAAAGGGATCAGAGGTGTCCTGCAGGACAGGGCTCTGGTGCACCCAGAAAAGTGATGGATCTCTTTCCCGCTGATTTTGGATGGTGTCAATTATCTATCACTCTTATATAAAGTAACAATCTGATAAATTCTACTTACTAGTTGTGGACTCAGTAGTTGTTGTGGGAACTCCTGTTGTCACAAGAGAAGAAAAAGATAAGATTGCATATGTGAAGGTCAACAAGGCTGCAGTGCCAACTGCACCAGCGCTTACCCAAGGTCATCCCCACTGCAGCACCATCAACACCAGTGCCAAACCTCTCCCACAGAAAAAGTGGCTACTCAATCCCAAATGATCCCAAGCAATCCCACATCTCCCTGAATGTTAGGGATATTAGCCAGGGTTTGTAAGTGCAGCCTACACAGAGAATCCCATAGAAAGAAAACCCCATGGAAAACCCACATATGAACAGAAATCTCTGGTTACCTGTTGTTGGAGGCACTGTCATTCCGGAGTCTGGAAGGAGAAAATCAGAACGTGTGAGGCACTCGAACTGCTTGGCTTGTCCTACATGTACTTAATTTAATGGAAAGTTATGGAGGGACCCACGGGGAGGAAGGCCTGACTAAAAACCAACCCTCTATGTCACTGGTGTGCCAGGGTCGGGGCAGGAAGAGGTGAGAGGCAGGATCATAGAAAAGGCAAAGAAGGCTTTATTCAAAAGAACCACGCGGTTTTTTATAGAGTGGTACGAGAGGTTGTATTCTATTGGCTAACTAACAGAAACATCTTTCTCACTCACTGTCCTTGAGAAGAACAGAAAAATTAAGTAGAAAAACAGCAGCTGCAAATTGTTTGTAGTCAACAGGTTATCACATCTTTCCAGCTCTCTAAAATTTCTCACAAGCCGCTGTGGGAAACGCTTGCCGTTTCTCTCTCTCTGTCCCGTGGCATCCACCCCTCTCCTCACACCCTGCTCCGTGCAGGAGTGATGCCCAAAGCCCACATTTCCCAGCTACAGTCTGCAAACATGAGATTGATGCTCCCTCTGCATCAGGCACCTGTATCCATGACCTGCTGCTGCTCTGCTGAGCACAGAGCAAGGGCTGGGCAGCCTTCATCCCACCTCCATCCAGACTGATTTTCTTCAGCTAAATGGCACCAAAACACGGACACCCACCTGAGCAGATGACAGAAGCAGCTCCATGATGGTAACAGCCATCATACTGGTATTTGTAGGGGCAGTACCACAGGAACTCCTCACTGCCCGTACAGTTCATCTCGGTGAACACTTCGGAGGAGTGGGAGTCGCTCGGAGGGAAGGGGTACATGATGGCCTCAGGGAAGCCACAGCCCAGCTGCCTGCACACCACCTGGGCATCCTGCATGTCCCACAGGTAGCCACACACCTTCTCCCAGAGTCCAAAGTAGTAGATCTCCACATTGCCTGCGCACTCGTTGGGGCCGCCGCTCAGCCTCAGGTGGATCTCTTGGAGAGACACAAACCCCTTGGTCAGCACAGTGGTGCTCTGGCTCCAGGGAATGACATCCCACAGCCTCCCTGGGCATGGCTGCATCCACCTGCAGCATAGCCCAGGGCTGGAACCCGTCTCAGCTCCCATGCTGTGGGATGGAGAGGTTGGGGCAGGCACGTGCACCCCTGTGCCCAGGGCTGGGACAAGAACCATGGCAAAGAGACTCACCATCAGCTATGATTGGAACTGTGGAGGAGAACAAGCAGAGGAAAAAAAAGACACAGAGAGCAAGAGAATTAGGACAAAATTCTTTAGGAGTTGTGAGTGTTTCTACCCTTCCTCTAGTGAGTCAAGATCCCACTGAAGGGCACAAGTGACAGAAGACCTTTTTCATTCTACTAAGGAGGCTGATTGCTGGAGAGCAAAGCCATCCCCAAATTCCTCCATCCCAGATAATTTACTTTTCATGTACATTCCCATCCCCACTCTAAAGAAAATGTGAGCTTGTTAATCATACTGATTTCGTCCCAACCATAAATATTGTGACAAAACAATAAATCTATCACTATTACATAAAGTAACAATCTGATAAATTCTACTTACAAGTCGTGGACTCAGTAGTTGTGGGAGGTCTTGTTGTCACTACAGAAGAAAAAGATAAGATAGCATATGTGAAGGTCAACAAGGTTAATTTAAAATGAATCTCCCTCAAACCCTATTTTAGTCTCGGGCAATTTGCAGCCAACAAACTTGAGATGCAGGAGATTTCTGTCTATTTTAGTCAACTTCAGTAGTGTTTTCTCCATTAACTGACATCACTTTTGTGAGCCCACCAGAACCTTTAAGTGGCCCAGAGAGTGCCTTGAAGTGGGACCAGTTTTCTCAGGTCCCCCAGCTCCCGGAGCTGGAAGAGAGGGACAGGGATCAGAATGAACGCCCATAATCCAGGGGGAAACCTGTAACCACTTGGATATTCACAAATCTATGGGGATCCACTCAAGGGAGCTGGGTTGGGTCAAAGCAGGTTTTCCCTGCCAGGGCTGATGGAAAGCCTCCATGTAGCACCAAGTGATCAGAGGTGTCCTGCAGGACAGGGCTCTGGCACACCCAGAAACGTGATGGATCTCTGTCCCACTGCTTTTGAACTGGGCCACAAATCTATCACTATTATATAAAGTAACAATTTGATAAATTTACTTACTAGTCGTGGTCTCAGTAGTTGTTGTGGGAACTGTTGTTGTCACTAGAGAAGAAAAAGATATGATAACATATGTGAAGGTCAACAAGGCAAATTGAACATGAATGACCCTCAAACCCTGTTTCAGTCTCGAGCAATTTGCAGCCAACAAACTTGAGATGCAGGAGACTTATGTCGATTTTAGTGAAGCTCAGCAATGTTTTCTCTCATTAAACATCAACACTCTTTGTGAGGCCTCCAGAATCTGCAAGTAGCCCAGAGAATGCCTTGAGGTGGGACCAGTTTTCTCAGGTCCCCCAGCTCCCTGAGCTGGAAGGGAGGGACAAAGCACAGAATGAATCCCCCATAATACAGGGGGAAACCTAAACACCACTTGGAGATTCCCAATCCTCTGGGGCTGGATGGGATCCACTCAAGGGATCCCATCCTTCCTCAGCCTGGAGGAAAGAAGGCTCAGGGGGGACCCAATTGCTCCCCACAGCTTCACTGAAAGGAGGTGGCAGCCAGCTGGGGTCACTCCCTTCTCCCCTATGACAGGACAAAGCCTCAAGCCAGACTGGAGATAAGGAGAAATCTCCTCCTGCAAAGAACAGGCTGCCCAGGGCAGTGATGGAGTCACCATCCCTTGAGGGGATTTTAAAGACATGTAAATGTGGCTGTACATGTAGACATGTAAATGTGTGGGGCTGCTGGGTTAATGGTTGAAATGATGATCTTAAAGGTGTTTTTCAGCTGGAACAATTCTTTCAGTCTGTCTGTTGGTTTCACCTGACCTGATCAGGAGATGATGGCTCTGCTACCGATATGAGAATGGGCTGTGACAAACTGCCTCTTTCTCCAAATCAAGCAACAAAAACTTCAACAGAAATGAAGAGGACATAAAATATTTGGGGATGTGGTCAGAACAAGGCCAGTGACAAGGCAGGCTGCACATCTCATTATTTTCATTGGGCACAGCTGCAGTTTGAAAGGGAGTCTCCAAAAGCTCCCTGTCCCACGTTCTGCTGACATTCCTAGCACATCCAAGCTCCCTCTCATTCCCTTCCATCCCCAACACCACTGATTCCACCAACACCACGCTGCTGGTTTCACCAACTGGGACAAAGAAATGTTTCCCTGCCAGGGCTGATGGAAAGCCTCCATGTGGCACAAAGGGATCAGAGGTGTCCTGCAGGACAGGGCTCTGGTACGCCCAGAAATGTGATGGATCTCTTTCCCGCTGATTTTGGATGGTGTCAATTATCTATCACTCTTATAAAAGTAACAATCTGATAAATTCTACTTACTAGTTGTGGACTCAGTAGTTGTTGTGGGAACTCCTGTTGTCACAAGAGAAGAAAAAGATAAGATTGCATATGTGAAGGTCAACAAGGCTGCAGTGCCAACTGCACCAGCGCTTACCCAAGGTCATCCCCACTGCAGCACCATCAACACCAGTGCCAAACCTCTCCCACAGAAGAAGTGGCTACTCAATCCCAAATGATCCCAAGCAATCCCACATCTCCCTGAATGTTTGGGATATTAGCCAGGGTTTGTAAGTGCAGCCTACACAGAGAATCCCATAGAAAGAAAACCCCATGGAAAACCCATATATGAACAGAAATCTCTGGTTACCTGTTGTTGGAGGCACTGTCATTCCGGAGTCTGGAAGGAGAAAATCAGAGCGTGTGAGGCACTCAAACTGCTTGGCTTGTCCTACATGTACTTAATTTAATGGAAAGTTATGGAGGGACCCACGGGGAGGAAGGCCTGACTAAAAACCACCCCTCTCTGTCACTGGTGTGCCAGGGTCGGGGCAGGAAGAGGTGAGAGGCAGGATCATAGAAAAGCCAAAGAAGGCTTTATTCAAAAGAACCACGCGGTTTTTTATAGAGTGGTATGAGAGGTTGTATTCTATTGGCTAACTAACAGAAACATCTTTCTCACTCACTGTCCTTGAGAAGAACAGAAAAATTAAGTAGAAAAACAGCAGCTGCAAATTGTTTGTAGTCAACAGGTTATCACATCTTTCCAGCTCTCTAAAATTTCTCACAAGCCGCTGTGAGAAACGCTTGCCGTTTCTCTCTCTCTGTCCCATGGCACTCATCCCTCTCCTCACACCCTGCTCTGTGCAGGAGTGATGCCCAAACCCCACATTTCCCAGCTACAGTCTGCAAACATGAGATTGATGCTCCCTCTGCATCAGGCACCTGTATCCATGACCTGCTGCTGCTCTGCTGAGCACAGAGCAAGGGCTGGGCAGCCTTCATCCCACCTCCATCCAGACTGATTTTCTTCAGCTAAATGGCACCAAAACACGGACACCCACCTGAGCAGATGACAGAAGCAGCTCCATGATGGTAACAGCCATCATACTGGTATTTGTAGGGGCAGTACCACAGGAACTCCTCACTGCCCGTACAGTTCATCTCGGTGAACACTTCGAAGGAGTGGGAGTCGCTCGGAGGGAAGGGGTACATGATGGCCTCAGGGAAGCCACAGCCCAGCTGCCTGCACACCACCTGGGCATCCTGCATGTCCCACAGGTAGCCACACACCTTCTCCCAGAGTCCAAAGTAGTAGATCTCCACATTGCCTGCGCACCCGTTGGGGCCGCCGCTCAGCCTCAGGTGGATCTCTTGGAGAGACACAAACCCCTTGGTCAGCACAGTGGTGCTCTGGCTCCAGGGAATGACATCCCACAGCCTCCCTGGGCATGGCTGCATCCACCTGCAGCATAGCCCAGGGCTGGAACCCGTCTCAGCTCCCATGCTGTGGGATGGAGAGGCTGGGGCAGGCACGTCGCACCCCTGTGCCCAGGGCTGGGACAAGAACCATGGCAAAGAGACTCACCATCAGCTATGATTGGAACTGTGGAGGAGAACAAGCAGAGGAAAAAAAAGACACAGAGAGCAAGAGAATTAGGACAAAATTCTTTAGGAGTTGTGAGTGTTTCTACCCTTCCTCTAGTGAGTCAAGATCCCACTGAAGGGCACAAGTGACAGAAGACCTTTTTCATTCTACTAAGGAGGCTGATTGCTGGAGAGCAAAGCCATCCCCAAATTCCTCCATCCCAGATAATTTACTTTTCATGTACATTCCCATCCCCACTCTAAAGAAAATGTGAGCTTGTTAATCATACTGATTTCGTCCCAACCATAAATATTGTGACAAAACAATAAATCTATCACTATTACATAAAGTAACAATCTGATAAATTCTACTTACAAGTCGTGGACTCAGTAGTTGTGGGAGGTCTTGTTGTCACTACAGAAGAAAAAGATAAGATAGCATATGTGAAGGTCAACAAGGTTAATTTAAAATGAATCTCCCTCAAACCCTATTTTAGTCTCGGGCAATTTGCAGCCAACAAACTTGAGATGCAGGAGATTTCTGTCTATTTTAGTCAACTTCAGTAGTGTTTTCTCCATTAACTGACATCACTTTTGTGAGCCCACCAGAACCTTTAAGTGGCCCAGAGAGTGCCTTGAAGTGGGACCAGTTTTCTCAGGTCCCCCAGCTCCCGGAGCTGGAAGAGAGGGACAGGGATCAGAATGAACGCCCATAATCCAGGGAGAAACCTGTAACCACTTGGATATTCACAAATCTATGGGGATCCACTCAAGGGAGCTGGGTTGGGTCAAAGCAGGTTTTCCCTGCCAGGGCTGATGGAAAGCCTCCATGTAGCACCAAGTGATCAGAGGTGTCCTGCAGGACAGGGCTCTGGCACACCCAGAAACGTGATGGATCTCTGTCCCACTGCTTTTGAACTGGGCCACAAATCTATCACTATTATATAAAGTAACAATTTGATAAATTTACTTACTAGTCGTGGTCTCAGTAGTTGTTGTGGGAACTGTTGTTGTCACTAGAGAAGAAAAAGATATGATAACATATGTGAAGGTCAACAAGGCAAATTGAACATGAATGACCCTCAAACCCTGTTTCAGTCTCGAGCAATTTGCAGCCAACAAACTTGAGATGCAGGAGACTTATGTCGATTTTAGTCAAGCTCAGCAGTGTTTTCTCCCATTAACCATCAACAATCTTTTTGAGGCCTCCAGAACCTGCAAGTGGCCCAGAGAATGCCTTGAGGTGGGACCAGTTTTCTCAGGTCCCCCAGCTCCCTGAGCTGGAAGAGAGGAACAGGGAGCAGATTGAATCCCCCATAATCCAGGGGGAAATCTATACACCACTTGGAGGTTCCCAATCCTCTGGGGCTGGATGGGATCCACTCAAGGGATCCCATCCTTCCTCAGCCTGGAGGAAAGAATGCTCAGGGGAGACCCAATTGCTCCCCACAGCTACACTGAAAGGAGGTGGCAGCCAGCTGGGGTCACTCCCTTCTCCCCTATAACAGGACAAAGCCTCAAGCCAGACTGGGGATAAGGAGAAATCTCCTCCTGCAAAGAACAGGCTGCCCAGGGCACTGGTGGAGTCACCATCCCTTGAGGGGATTTTAAAGACATGTAAATGTGGCTGTACATGTAGACATGTAAATGTGTGGGGCTGCTGGGTTAATGGTTGAAATGATGATCTTAAAGGTGTTTTTCAGCTGGAACAATTCTTTCATTCTGTCTGTTGGTTTCACCTGACCTGATCCGGAGATGATGGCTCTGCTACCGATATGAGAATGGGCTGTGACAAACTGCCTCTTTCTGCAATCCAAGCAAAGAAAACCTCCACAGAAATGAAGAGGACATAAAATATCTGGGGAGGTGGTCAGAACAAGGCCAGTGACAAGGCAGGCTGCACATCTCATTATTTTCATTGGGCACAGCTGCAGGTTGAAAGGGAGTCTCCAAAAGCTTCCTGTCCCAGGTTCTGCTGACATTCCCACCACATCCAAGCTCCCTCTCATTCCCTTCCACCCCCAACACCACTGATTCCACCAACACCACGCTGCTGGTTTCTCCAACTGGGTCAAAGAAGGTTTTCCCTGCCAGGGCTGATGGAAACCCTCCAGGTGTCACCAAGTGAACAGAGGTGTCCTGTAAGACACGGCTCTGGCACACCCAGAAACGTGATGGATCTCTGTCCTGCTGCTTTTGGATTGCCTCACAAATCTGTCACTGCTCTGCAAAGTAATTGTCTGATAAATTCTACTTACTCGTCGTAGACTCGGTAGTTGTTGTGGGACCACCTGTTTTCACAAGAGAAGAAAAAAAAAAGATGGCATATGAGAAGGTCAAGAAGGCAAATTTAACATGAAAATTTCCTCAAACCCTGTTTCAGTCTCAAGCAATGTGCAGCCAACAAACTTGAGATCCAGGAGATTTCTGTCCATTTTAGAAAACCTCAGAAGTGTTTTCTTCCATTAACCATCGACATATTTGTGAGCCCACCAGAAGCTGCAAGTGGCCCAGAGAGTGCCTTGAAGTGGGACCAGTTTTCTCAGGTCCCCCAGCTCCTGGAGCTGGAAGAGATGGATGGGTAGCAGAATGAATCCCCCATAATCCAGGGGGAAACCTTTACACAAAACCATGTTCATCAAGAACCTCTTGGTGCTTGATGGCTCTGCTACCGATATGAGAATAGGCTGTGACAAACTCCCTCTTTCTCCAAATTAAGCAACAAAAACCTCCACAGAAATGAAGATGACGTGAAATATCTGGGGACATGGTCAGAACAAGGCCAGTAACAAGGGAGGCTGCACATCTCATTATTTTCATTGGGCACAGCTGCAGGTTCAAAGGGAATATCCAAAAGCTCCCTGTCCCAGGTTCTGCTGACATTCCCACCACATCCAAGCTCCCTCTCATTCCCTTCCACCCCCAACACCACTGATTCCACCAACACCACGCTGCTGGTTTCTCCAACTGGGACAAAGAAGTGTTTCCTGCCAGGGCTGATGGAAAGCCTCCAGGTGGCACAAAGGGATCAGAGGTGTCCAGCAGGACAGGGCTCTGGCGCGACCAGAAATGTGATGGATCTCTGTCCCAATGTGTTTGAATTGCGTCAATAATCTATCACTGTTATATAAAGTAACAATTTGATAAATTTACTTACTAGTCGTGGTCTCAGTAGTTGTTGTGGGACCTGTTGTTGTCACTAGAGAAGAGATAGATAATGTGGCATATGTGAGGGTCAACAAAGCAAATTTAACATGAATCTCCCTCAAACCCTGTTTTAATCTCAAGCAATGTGCAGCCGTCAAACTTGAGATCCCAGAGATTTCTGTCTATTATAGTCAATCTCAGCAGTGTTTTCTCCTACTAGCCATCAACACACTTTGTGTGCCCACCAGAAGCTGCAAATGGCTCCGAGAATGTCTTGAAGTGGGACCAGTTTTCTCAGGTTCGCCAGCTATCTGAGCTGGAAGACAGGGACAGGGAGCAGAATGAATCCCCCATAATCCAGAGGGAAACCTGTAACCACTTGGATATTCACAAATCTATGGGGATCCAGTCAAGGGAGCTGGGTTGGGTCAAAGCAGGTTTTGCCTGCCAGGGCTGATGGAAAGCCTCCAGGTGGCACAAAGGGATCAGAGGTGCCCAGCAGGACAGGGCTCTGGCTCGCCCAGAAAGGTGATGGATCTCTGTCCCAATGTGTTTGAATTGCTTCAATAATCTATCACTGTTATATAAAGTAACAATTTGATAAATTTACTTACTAGTCGTGATCTCAGTAGTTGTTGTGGGACCTGTTGTTGTCACTAGAGAAGAAAAGATATGATAACATATGTGAAGGTCAACAAGGCAAATTGAACATGAATCACCCTCAAACCCTGTTTCAGTCTCAAGCAATTTGCAGCCAACAAACTTGAGATGCAGGAGACTTATGTCAATTTCAGTGAAGCTCAGCAGTGTTTTCTGCCATTAACCATCAACACTCTTTGTGAGCCCACCAGAACCTGCAAGTGGCCCAGAGAGTGCCTTGAGGTGGGACCAGTTTTCTCAGGTCCCCCAACTCCCTGAGCTGGAAGAGAGGGACAGGGAGCAGAATGAATTCCCCATAATCATGGGGGAAACCTATACACCACTTGGGTATTCACAAATCTTTGGGGCTGGATGGGATCCACTCAAGGGATCCCATCCTTCCTCAGCCTGGAGGAAAGAAGGCTCAGGGGGGACCCAATTGCTCCCCACAGCTTCACTGAAAGGAGGTGGCAGCCAGCTGGGGTCACTCCCTTCTCCCCTATAACAGGACAAAGCCTCAAGCCAGACTGGGGATAAGGAGAAATCTCCTCCTGGGAAGAACAGGCTGCCCAGGGCACTGGTGGAGTCACCATCCCTTGAGGGGATGAGAAACACATGTAAATGTGGCTGTACATGTAGATATGTAAATGTGTGGGGCTGCTGGGTTAATGGTTGAACTGATGATCTTAAATGTGTTTTTCAGCTGGAACAATTCTCTGATTCTGTCTGTTGGTTTCACCTGACCTGATCAGGAGATGATGGCTCTGCTAGCAATGTGAGAATAGGCTGTGACAAACTGCCTCTTTCTGCAATCCAAGCAAACAAAACCTCCACAGAAATGAAGAGGTCATAAAATATCTGGGGAGGTGGTCAGAACAAGGCCAGTGACAAGGGAGGCTGCACATCTCATTATTTTCATTGGGCACAGCTGCAGGTTGAAAGGGAGTCTCCAAAAGCTCCCTGTCCCAGGTTCTGCTGACATTCCCACCACATCCAAGCTCCCTCTCATTCCCTTCCACCCCCAACACCACTGATTCCACCAACACCACGCTGCTGGTTTCTCCAACTGGGTCAAAGCAGGTTTTCCCTGCCAGGGCTGATGGAAAGCCTCCAGGTGGCACAAAGGGATCAGAGGTGTCCTGCAAGACAGGGCTCTGGTACGCCCAGAAATGTGATTGATCTCTGTCCTGTTGTTTTTGGATAGGGTCACAAATCTATGACTATTATATAAAGTAACAGTCTGATAAATTCTGCTTACTCATCATGGACCCAGTAGTTGTTGTGGGACCTCCTGTTTTCATAAGAAAAGAAAAGGATAATATGGCATATGTGAATGTCAACAAGGCAAATTTAACATGAAACTTCCTTAAAGACTGTTCCAGTCTCGAGCAATTTGCAGCCAAAACACTTGAGATCCAGGAGATTTCTGTTGATTTTTGTCAACCTCAGCAGTGTTTTCTCCCATTAACCATCAACACCACGCTGCATGTTTCACTAACTGGGTCAAAGCAGGTTTTCCCTGCCAGGGCTGATGGAAAGCCTTCAGATGGCACCAAGAGATCGGAGGTGTCCTGACGCCCAGAAATGTGATGGATCTCTGTCCCACTGTTTTTGGCTGGGGTCACAAATCTATCACTTTTATATAAAGTAATAATCTGATAAATTCTACTTACCAGTCATGAACTCAGTAGTTGTTATTTGACGTCTTATTGTCACTAACGAAGAAAAAGATGAGATGGCATATGTTACGTTCAACAAAGCAAATTTAACATGAAATTTCCTCAAACCCTGTTTCTGTCTTGAGTACTTTGCAGCCAACAAACTTGAGATCCAGGAGATTTATGTTGATTTTAGTCAATCTCCACAGTGTTTTCCCCCATTAACCATCAACACTCTTTCTGAGCCCACCAGAACCTGCAAGTGGCCAGAGAGTGCCTTGAAGTGGGACCAGTTTTCTCAGTCCCCCAGTCCTTGAGCTGGAAGAGAGGGACAGGGGGAGAATGAATCCCCCATAAAGCAGGCTTAAACCTGTAACCACTTGGATGTTCACAGATCTGTGGGGCTGGATGGCTTTTAACACCTTAAAGAGGAAGGGGTGGAAAGACAGCAGCTGTGGCAACACTTTTTGATGTTTTTTGCATCCCTGCATAGAGGACACAGCAGCAGCTGCTGAAAAAGAAAGGGTTTGTCTCTGCCAGCACCCTGCTCATTCAGGGAGGTCTCACCTGGAAAGGGGGAAAGTGATTTTGGAATAGGAAAAGCCTATTTCACCCTGTTTGAAATATCCTCCCTCCCATCAGACCCACCAATATTTGTATTGGTCGCTAAAGGGGTGGAAGTGGCTGGGCTGATCATTGACTCTGCAACCAAATTAAATTACACTCCTAACAGGAATTAGTCTCTGGGAAATTAGACTAACAAAAATTACCATTATAATTTCCATTATAATCTAATCAAATACAAACCACATGGTTTGTACACCTCACCCCCTTTAAAATAAACTTGTATATATAGTCCAGAAAATACTTTTTAGTCTTTAAAGCCATTATCCCAATATAAACAATAGGAAAATGTTATAATTGGCTTTGCAGTATATTCATTTTAATTTAATTTACTAGGCTCTTTACAAAAAATAATGGGAAAGAAATGAAATTCATTAGGCAGTTTTGATAACATTGATTTGCTCAGCTCATAGGTTTGCCCTGCTCATGGTTTTCAAGACAGCTGAGCCATGCTGGTAAATCCTCTTTTACCATCAAATCCCAACGTTAGCCCAAGGTGAAATAAAGCTACAAAGGTGATTGGAAGTCTTTACCTGCATCCACCTGCATGTGAAGAATTACCATCAGCACCCAGGGCAGGATCCTGGTGGCAGCCATCTCCTTGGAGCTGCCGGAGCAGGAGGACACCACAATTTATAGGCAGAGTTCCCAGAGGGTGCAGCTCAGCAGCCCAGCCTCTCCTTTCTCTAGCCCAGTATCACATTCCCCTCTGCTCTCACTTCCTTGGCTTCCATCGCCACATTTGATTTGTAAACCAATATTTACAGGTTCCTGGTTCCACAGCAGGACAACACCTGGCATCTGATCAAAAGCAGAGATCAAAGGGGCTGCAGTAGCTGCTGTTTTTCCAGCCCATCCTTCCTTGTCTGTGGTGTTCTCTTGCTGTCACTTATGTAACCTGTCCCTTTACTTGAGCTGTAACTGACCCAAAGCTGCTTTTTAGGCTGTTGCAAAATGTGTTTTTCTTTTTGTGACTGAACACAAAAAGTGGAAGGGTGGGACTACAGTGGGAAACAACCCTTTGCACCCTGTCCTGGAAGATGTCACAAAAACATGCAGTAAAAGTGAGTGCAATCTTCTTTTTCTGTTCATCCCTCAGTGTGCTCTATCCTCACCACGGCAGTGAGTCAGGATTGCTTAAGCTCTGCAAGTTCATCAAAAGTAATTTTTTGACTTTTGACACAAACCCAAGCGAAACTTCAGTGGTCATACACTGATCATTGTTAAACTGCACAAAACCTTCCCAGAGAGCAAGGGTTCTAAGTCTGGGGATGGGGGCAAATATAGAAAACAAGTGACAATTCATCCCAAATTCTCTATTTCTGAAGCTCTTAAGAGCTTGGCAGAGTTCTTTACACAGTTGTACCCCCGAGATTTACAAAAGATTTAAGGTAATAGAAAAGTAAGGGCACCCAATGGAACTTAAAATGGATTTTTACAAAGATAAAGTATTTCAGGCCATGATGAAGTTTCAGTGGATCTGAGTGCTCATCAAGGAACCCACATTTGCACAGCAAATTTGGCAATACTCGAACACTGTTAAAACCTGAGAATCACAGAGCTACTTAGCCTGGAAGAGCCCCTGATCCAAGACTCAATTCAAAGCAAGGTTATATTCAAAGTTCAATCAATCTTTAAAAAGTCTCAGGGTCTTAGTAAGTTGTGTAGCTCAGAATTCTGCATTTCCTTTTCTAGAGAGAATGTGCAGAAACTTCTAGTAGATAAGAATTTGACATCCTGGTTGTCCCTGCTGTTAGTTTTGGATTTATTACTGATTGGCAAACAAATTACTTCTCAGAAACTCAGGAACAGGTTTCTTGTGCCTCCTGAACCATGCAATGCAACTGTCTTGGACAGCAAATGACCAAACTCAACCTCACACAGCACAGGAGAGCCCAAGGAAGATCAAAAGGAGAAAGGAGGCACAAACTCCATGGTGAGGATGGGGGGAGAAATGAAAGGATTAGTTTGTTAGACATGCAAGCAGTTTGTTGGCTCTATAAACACAGGGATTCTTTTATTCTCATGGCTTTGCTGGGCCAGTGGAGGATGTGGTCTTTGGAGGGACTGGAGGAGGTTGTGGCTTGGTAAACACAGTGGGGCAGCTGCTGCAGACCTGGAGAGATGAAAGAAGAATACAACCAGAGTAAAACCATTCAAAAATCAATGAAAATTGTACTATTTGAACACAAAAAGAGACCATGTGAGACAACCCCACACTCAAGGTGACTGGTGCACACAGATCCCAGTGGCAATCACCAATGCATGGCCATCCCACCCCAGGAGTGGCATTCTCTGGGGAGCATCTCAGTTCCTCAGATAAAAGGGAAGTGTGGTGGGTTGCCTTTGCTTGGCTGCAAGACACCCACCCAGCCCCACTCTCATTCCTCCTGCTCAACAGGGCAGAAGAAAATAGGGTGAAGAAGTTCGTGGCTTGAGATAAGGATGGGGAAATTACTTATATATCACAAGGGAAACAGATTCAGCTTATAGAAAAATAACTTGATTTCCAATTAAAATAGACTTGTATAGTGAGAAACACATATAACTTGAACAGCACCTTCCCCACTCCCTCTTCTGCCAGGCTCAAGGTCACTCCTTCACTCCACTGCTGTTCTTTCCCCCTCTCTGAGTGGCACAGGGGGCTGTGGTCAGTCCCTGGCAGTTTGTCACTGCTGCTCCGCCCTCCTCACTCTTTTCTCGTGCTCATTTGTAGGCACTTCCCCTGTGCTACAGTCCTGCAGCATAAAACAACAGCTCATCCTTCAGGATAATGCAGCATCAGCTCTCCATGGCCACAGGTCCTTCAGAAAACATCCTTTTGATCCAGCACAGGGGCCTCTGTGGATTGTGGGGATAGCTCTGGCACAAGGAGAACCTCCTCCTCCTCCATCTCCTCTAACTTTGGTGTTCACAGGGGCTGTTCCTCATGCTTTCCACCCCAAATCCTCATTTCCTGCATGGCATTTCATGCTTTCTTAGATACAGTTTAATAGTTAAATACAACTCAGCCATGCCCTGAGGTGGGACAGTTGCAGAGCTGGCTGGAACACACCAAAGCACCAGAGCTGCTGGGTCAGTAGTCAAGACACCAGCTGGCACCTGTTGAACCACCCCCTCCATTTAATTTCATTTGCTTCATTTGCAGTGGTCACTAAAAAAATTCACAGAATTCACAGAATGAATTCACAGAATGACCAGGTTGGAAGAGACCTTCAAGATCATTGAGTCCAACCCAGCCCCAACCCCTCAACTCAACCCTGGCCCCCAGTGCCACATCCAGGCTCTGTTAAACACACCCAGGGATGGGGACTGCACCACCTCCCCGGGCAGCCATTCCAGAACTTTATCACCTTTCTGTGAGCAAAAGAGCCAGCAGCAAAATGGTGCTCTGCTACTGACCTGGTTTTTGCACCAAATGACTTTTCTTCCCACCAGCTGGGATGGCTGGTGGAGTGGGGGATTTTCTTGACTCTTGGCTCATTTAACCAGAGCTGGAACTTGATGGGAATGTGTGGAAATATGAGTTTCAGTTTGGATCCATGTTTTCTTTAAAAGTCAACTATGCAATGAGATGCTTGTCCTTTGGATAGGAGAAAGGATGCAAATTGCTCGCACTTTTAAAATAATTGTTATAAGCAGTCAGCTCCCACTAACTCCTTCAAATTCAATTGTTACCATAACTTCTATTCTAGCATCAGTGTTGCTTCTCCCCTACAAGGGGGCATGGCAAGGGCCAGAAAGCAGGTACCAACCACTCATCCCAAGCTGAAACAACCTCCCTGGCACACAGTTCCCTGCTCCCTGTCCACTCTCCCCATCTGTTCACTTTCCTTGCACCTCTGTGCAAAGCTTTGTTTGCACAAGTGACACCAAAGCAAATTGTGAGGCAGGAATGGTTTCATTGCATCAGGAAATCAAGATTTATGATTGAGCTATGTTTGCTTGGGATGGGGAAGATGAAATGATTTAATCTGGCACTGGACACAGCCTTGCTGCCCGGCCGTGGGAACACCATTCCCTTCCTGATAGGCCTCCTGCCATCCCTCATGATACTCAGGATCTATTGTTGGGAAGGACAAAAGTTGGACAAGAAAGTCTCACAGATATGTGTGCTTAGCAGAAAGATTTCTAAATGTGGAATCTGATGGAGGAATAGAGATGGAAGCAAGTTTTGATATAGAAGAAAAGAATTGTGGAGCCAGTCCTGCTGGATAACCAAGGAGGCAAAGGGTGTGTTAGTGAGAAGGGGTTTTTATGGCTTAGAGCAAAGGATAAACCCACCCCAAACAAGAAGATGTTTTTACCAAGCAGAAAGATTTCACAGGCAAACAAGTCAGCAAAGTTGCAAGTAGAAAAAAAGGTCTCAGAATTTTCCACTGCAAGAAAACTGAATAACAACTTCTAGCTTAAACTGTAATGTATTGACTTTTAGTGACTGGAGAATAGTAACATGAATATGGTAATTATAGCAGTTATGGTAGGCTATAGATAAAAGCTGAGGTATAGATTGGTTCTACTGTGTTAAGATGCTCAGCAAAGAAAAGTATCTAATGCATTGTAACCAAAACCAAAGGGTGTCCAGGCCTGCCTGCAGCTGGAGCTGACAGCTGTGGGCACAGCTCTGTCACCCATGACCCTGGACTGCTGTAACCTCTTGGATGGAATAAACTGCATTTTGGAGAGCCGCCTAGAGTCCCACATCCCTCAATTCAGCTCTTACAATCTGTGACATTCCAGAGCAGTAACCATGCTCCAGCCAGGAGTAGAGTTGAAAAATAGGGAGAAAAAAGCACAAATTCAGGCTGAATTCAGCAAAGAATTGCATTTGACCAAAATACTAAAGTGTCTAAAATTTCTGTTCTGGAGCTGTCATAAAAAGATGTTTCAAGTAAAGTCATAGAAAATTGAACCAATCTATTATTTAAAGCTTGAAGAGCCTCAGACACAGTTCCTTTGAGCCAGTGAAATATTGCAGCTGAAACATTTATTAGGCAACCAGCTCTGCTATTTTTGAGTTGCTCTTCCATGTTCGGAAGAGATGTTGAAGAAATTTGGATTATTTGGGAAAAGCACTAGGCAGATGAAAGGACACTTGTGCCTTGTCTCATGTTGTGCTGCTGTTGGTTGCACCTCATCTTCTTCCAACACTCCTCCCTCTCCCAGACCTCCAGTGGCTCTAACCCACCCCAATTAATAAGCACCAACTTCTTGGAATGCAACAAAATTTGTTTACCAAATATGAGATAAGGGAAATCTTTGACCTTACAGTGAAGGGACATGGTGCAGAACAGGAACCCTTTGATCCCTGTTTGCCTTCTGGTAGCAGATACCCCAATATTTTACACACCATATCAGAACACAACGTATTCCTCTGTATGAACATAAAGTCACCACTCCTTAAACCAACACACTCAGGTCTGCAGCTGTTAAAATCAATAAAGGGTCAACAGCAATGGAAAAATAAATGAAAACTATAATTTTTGAGAATTTCCTTGTCATTAGGATGTCTTAATACCCAAGATCTACATAAACAGCTACTGCAACAGAGACAATAATGAGACCTAGAGCAGGGACTAGGACTGAAGTTTCCACACTTCCAAACTACCTTTAAAATTGCAAAAAGCTGCTCCTTACCCTGCAATTCTCCATGCCTGGCACTACAGAGGTAGAAGCAGAGACCTCTCCCACCCTGGCCATCTGGCAATCAAGTGTTTAGGTTGCTTTTCTGGGATGAGAGTGATGGATTTGACCTGGGGCATTTCTTTGCTGAACAGAATAACTCTTAAGCCATTTTAAGATGGGAACCACCTCTGCTCAGAGAGAAAATATCTTCTGCTTTCCTCTCTGAAGTAGCCTCATCTGGCACTCGCTGGTATCCACCACCATTTCTGACCTTTTTGACAGTTGCTAAATGTCCCAGTCTCAATAATTAAATTTAAATACCTCCAAGGTTTGTGGCAACTGATGACAGCAAGAGATAAGGGAAGGGCAGTTCAGCTCCCATCCATCCCAGATCTCCCCTGGATCTTGCTTTATGTTTGTTGAACAAATTTGATCTTTTACCTAACAAACCGCAGAAACTGAAAAATGCACTGCTGCAATTTCCAGGAGGAGGGTGGGTCTGAAAGATTTTATTGTTTGCTGAACCAAGAAAGGAAAATAATTGGAGGAATGATCCATTAAACCACAATCCCATGAAATTTCACTGAAGAGTAAAAATGTTGCCATAAACTTAAGGATAACCAGAAGCACTTGACAACTATCACAGCTCAAAAATTCACATTTATTTGTAACTAAGAGCTCCAGACCCAAAGCTGGTGTTCATGCTCACAACCTGCCATGAGTTCCTTTACCCCCCAAATGCTAAAACATTTTGTTTTGTCATTAAATAAAGCTTAATGCTGCTATCAAACAAATATTGACAATCTTCCCACGTAGTCACCCCCTGCATAAAGAAACAGTGCTATGTGTTATTAACACATACTTTTGCCTATACATCTTGGCCAGCTTCCTAAACAATCTGTCCCACCTGGTTTGGAGTTTAGGACAATGGTTTCATTAATTCAGCTGGGCTGGTTGCTGCTGGTTACAAACCTTGCAGAGCTGCCTCCTATTCCCAATATGGCCTGAAATTGCTTCAAACACTTCTGCCACCTTGATAAAATAAATAAGACCACAGCCAGACTAAAAAATGTCAAAGCCAAGGGCATATGTATTAAAAAGGAGACTGTATCTGTAAAGTCATTTAAAAGACAAAAAGGAAAGGACAAAAATGCCCTTCATGAAGGGAACAGCTGTACCAGCACAGACATGAGACTGAGTTCTGCAGTTGTATTTGGAGGTAAAACTGACTTCCAACACCAAATGTCAGAAATTCAGACATTTAAGGCAGATTCCTGGGAGCCTCCCACTCAGAGATCCAAGCAAGCCCCTTGGATAGCTGCAGCCTGGCACTGATGCTCCAGTGGAGACAGCCCAGCTCTCCCTGCCCTTCCACAGAGCTTTGGGATCACATCAAGGCTCTTTTCTCCCTTAGGTTTCTGTGCCATTTCCCATTCCTTGTTCTTCAGAGACACTGCCCAGTGTCTGGAAGTCATTTTCTGTGGCCATTGTTGAAAATAAAACAATTCTATTTATTTGCTGAAGCAGATTCTCCTGGAAGCACAATTTCCCTGCTGTGGCTGAGGTTTGGCAAGGATCTGATCCAGAAACAGAAAATGCCCTAAAGCAGATCCCAAACAGATTGCAAGACTGCAAGAATTACAACCTCCACCTTATAAAATACATACAGGCAGCTCATCACAATAATGAAGTGCCAGGCAAAACTTGGAGGCAAAATCCTCTCAGAAAACCACATTTCTTATCCACAGCCAGCCCTGCCACCTTCCCCAGTGCACCAGCCATCTGGTCAGCATCCTGCTGAAATACTTCACTTTCAATGACACCTGAAACAACAGGGCACCTTTTCCACATTCCCATTCAGGATCTGCCACAGAATGGCTCAAACAACAGAAAAAGGAAAAATTCCTTTAATAATAAACACAAGGCTGTCTCACTCCTGCGAGCTCAGTGCTGACTGTCCATCTTGTTGGCTTTCTGAGCAGCACCCACTTCCATAGCAGACCCTAAATCCTCTTCTCTTGGACATGGGCTCACCTCAGAAATCTTCTATTCACCCTTCTGAGTCCCTGTGGCCCAGGAGAAATGCAGGCAAAGAGAACAGATTTAAGGAAATTAATTGTCATAGATCAGATTTTAATGTGGCCATCCCAAAATCCAGAAGCTTACCTCATCTGAAAGACTGCATTTTTGTTCCAAATATTAATAATTTTGTTAAGTGCAAATGTTTGGTAGGTTGCTGTAATTTTTCTCCTCTAATGAGTGCAAGTTTCAGGTTTAAGTAATAACAACATTATTAATGTAATGTAATTTGTGTATGTCATTTTGGATTCAAGGGGTTTGCACAGGCAATTATTATATTTGAATGTAATAAATAATGGTTGATTCTAAATAGCAGGATCTGCAATTACATAACAGGTGGTTAATAGCATGTTATAATCACTTGAAAGTTATATTAGATAGATGTAAAGATTTGCTTGTGGTAGGTAACACCTGGATAGATGACATCTGGATTTGGGTAGATGAAATAATCAACCCTTTCTATTTTAGAAACAAATCTCCTACCACTTCTGTTTAAACAAGTCTGAAGCACTTCAGTGATGAAGATGAGAAAGTAAATTATGTCTTAGTCAATCTTCAGGCTGCAATTTCAAACTCTCCCAGCCTGAAACCAGAGCTATAAAATGAATCTAATTCTATATAACATCACTCCATGCTAGTTACAGATAAATGAAGTGCTGAATCTCCTGAGTCTCCTCCATCTGCTGCAAGTGATGCTGTGGCCAGGCTGGGCACCTCAAAAAGTACCTGGACCAACTGAAAAGATGTGCCCAGTAATGAGGACAAGGATAGAAAATACAACCTGAAAGAGAATAAAACAATCCCTGAGGACAATTGTCCTCTCTGTCTTCAGGACAATTGTGCCAAGAGTGGAGCTGCAGCATCCAGGATTTGGGTAACAAAGCAAATGTGAACAAACATTAAAACCCTTTAGCCGAGGATAAATAAAAGCAAAATTATTAGATTGCAAAACAAACCCGAGATGTGTGTCATAGCTTCAGTCTATCATTATCTTTTCATTATTATTAGCTGTTCATGCAAATGTGACGTTTTCATGGCTGTAAACCCTTACACGAGTAAAATATTGATCTCCCACTAACCACACAGGTGAAATGAAACATTCTTTTGCCAACTCCTCTTCTAAAGGAAGGTTTCCTTTCAGGATCCTGACCTCCAAGTCAAATGCTGATTGAGATGTGAGGAAATGTAATTTATTCCTGTTAACTACAGCTGGGTTTTATTACAGGTTTGTTTTGCACCGGAGAGTGGCAGCTAGAGCTCCTTTTCTGTTATATTTCCCTGTTTCTGGTTGATTTGCAGGTTGGTGGGTTAATTTCTTTTTCTTACAAGTGCAAAGAACTTTCAAGCAGTCACAGCAGGCAGAAACATTCTGGTTTTCCAAATCAGACAGTCGACTCTCCTTCCTTGCCAGACACATGAACTTACCAGAGATGAGATGCAGACAAAATCTACTTTTCCTTGCCAAAACTACCCAGTTCCTTGGAAATTGGGATAAATTTTTATGAGAACAGCTTTCAGCACTTCTTTCTGACCAGACAGCAAGTTCAGGCTTCCATGGACATCTTCCTTTCCCCCTGCATCCCCCTCCTCCTGCAGGAGGTCACTCAAATCACAGGGACAGGTCCAGACTCAGCTCCCACAGAGGCTGGGATGAGTTTTTAGCTTCAATTCGCCCTCTTGTGGACTTACCTGCCCGCAGGTTCCTATGAACAGGTTCTCCTCAGAAGCTGTGGCTGCCCCTGGATCCCTGGCAGTGCCCAAGGCCAGGCTGGATGGGGCTTGGAGCACCTGGGATATGGAAGGTGTCCCTGCCCATGGGATTAGATGGTCTTTAAGGTCCCTTTTAACCCAAGTCATTCTCTAATTCTATGAAAAATACTTTTTTTTTTCCCCTGGAGGGCAGCAGCTGTGGGTCAGGCCTGAGGGCTGCTGATTCTCTCCCAGCTTTCAGGAGCTTTGGGAAAGGGGTTGTCCAGGCAGACACAGCAAATCCTACAGTCCCTGCATGGACACAGCCTGAATTACCATCAATAACACCCCACAAATGTATTTTCCTCTGTGGAGGGGTGGTCTGCACCACTAGCTCCATTTCAGAGGGGAAAGGCAGATTCCACTGCACTGCTGTTACCACAGTTCATCTGCCTCAAATATCCACATGGCAAACTTTCTGAAAATCACTGTGGTCTCTGCATAAACACTGAACAGAAAAGGAATGAGCAGAAAAAATATTTAATCTTTTTCTCCAGCATGCTATGCAGTATTTTCAAGCTCCTAAATTGAATTCTTTACCACATTAAGTAAATTTGACTCGTATGCTTTAGCTCTGACTCATTTTTCTTCTAATCAGTTGTTAATTATTACCCACTTCCTCAGAAAGTTTTTGGGGACAGATGCTGCAGTACCATGACTACTAAACAAAACCCTGAAAATTGGAGGAAAACTTCCCAGCAGATGTAGATAGCTTAAATTGATGTTTCTTTCTTTGCTTTCTCTGCCCTGTTAGTGAATTTACATATGCACTGGTTTTAGCAGCAGTTTTATGCAACAAATAATCCTTAACTGATCTAGTTATTGCATATTTACAGAGGAATGGCACAAAGAGGATGAACTGGCTTAAATCCTGGGGCCAGAGTGTCCAGCTCTGGCTTCCCTGCCAGCATCTTGCACAAGAGATGGGGTTTGGGGATTGAGGGGACCTAAAAGGACTCACACAGTGACCCACCATCACCCAGACCTGAATTCCCACTGCTCTCATCATTCCCTGCTCTGGGTTGGTCACTTCTGCCTTCATCACTTCTGTTTCTCCTGGGTGTTTGCAGCTGCAGCTTTAATCAGTTTAATAGATAATCAGTACAGTCAGTTCTGCAGAGCTTTTCTGACATACAGTAAGAACCTCTTCATAATCTAATCATGCCTTACTAACGTCCCTCTCACCTCTTTGGAAAAATGTGGTTTTAAAAACATCCTCAGCTACCTTAGCATGAATACAAAATAGTTCTAGGTAAGGAGGGGAAAAATAAAAGAAGTTCTCTGGCAATGAAATGACAGAATTTTACTTCTTGGCATCTAAGGCACAGAAACCAGACAATTGTTAGTCATGACCATTTTTTATAGCTCAAGACCTTTCCCTTATGGAATAAGTGAACTTGCATTTCAAAACCACCTCCAAGTGTAGCACACGTAGCCATCTACTCAGCATCACACACAGCAACTCCAGTTTCCATTTCAGAGGCTCCAAAATACTGAAAATCAAGCCAGAATGTTCAATTTCCCTGATATAGCATCCAACACTTCATAAAACTTCCAGGAAACCGATATTTAAACAAACTGTGCCAAAGCTATTCTGTACAAAGTATTTTCAAGTGCATTTTGGAAAGAACTGTCTGCTGAAGCAACAAAGAATAGGAAACATTCCAGATCTATAACCCTACAATACATCAAAAATAAATGATAATCAATTGTATCTAAAGAAAAACTGTGCTTCCACATCTCTGCTAATCAGTAATCATAGTTCAAATATTTAATAATCATTTGGAGAATACTTTATAAGAAACCATCTGGGTAGCTGCATGGTTGGATACAAGGAAAGCAAATTCCAAATATTTTCCATATGATATTCATGTGGTTACCAATATCCACTGCACAGAAATTAATTACAAATTAAGAGAAGGTAAAATAGAAAACCACTTTCAAAGTGAATGGCTGCAATGTGAGACCATCTCACATCCCACTGGATGGAGCTCAGGGCTAGAATTCTGGTCAAATATTTCACTAATCCCAGTGACCCAGGAAAACCATTTGCAGAATTTCATTTGCTTCTTTCCTAATGCCCACACAAAGAAAATTAATGAGTTTGCATATTAAGAGACCACAACAACAAGCAATAGCAACAAAGAGAATCAATCAGCTCTGCAAATTGTGCAAGCGCTTGTTTTGAAATAAAAAGGCAGATGAAAAATAACTTTGGTTTTACAAACAATTTCCTGGCTTTGGGGCTTTAGTTTAATTTTTGCTAGTTGGGTTAGGTGGAGTAGTAGAGAAGGCAGGTGATTTTTAAACTCCTTTTTGCTGAGAGCTGTGTGTCACAGGGCACAAACAGACTGCAAAACACACTGGCACTTCAACTGTGAGCTGAAACAAAAATCAACATCAGCAACATGAACAAAGATGCTACAGAACACTTCTGCAAGGTCATTCTTTGCATTTTTGGGGCTAGAAAGGATTGCAGACTGGCACTGCTTGGGCAGATTTTCGCATGTGTAATTTTCCACAGCCATGGCACAAGGTGGCAATGAGATGTTCCATCCTGTCAGGAGACAATACTGCACTGAAAGGCACACTGCAATTAATTAATGCCACACACTGTGCAAAATTACAGTGATCCAGGTGAGTAAGGGCAGGCACTGGCAGCTGGGGATGGGAAGGCTCCTTAAATTGGGATAAACTGAACCAGAACTGAAATACAGCTGGGAGGAGAAGGAGCCCTGTCAGGAATCCAGCTCTCGAGGATTTATTGCTGCATTTGGGTGGAATACAGCCCTTTCTTTAAAAACCATGAACTGCCAGCTACCCAGCTGGAGAGGTTTACTAAAACATTCTTTTTCTAAAAGAAGAGCCTGTTGAGGAATGACAGTCACCAAAACTTGTCTACAGCCCTTGGATTTATTCTCTGAAATGCATGTTACAACAGAGGAAAGAAAAGGCTGCTTAGCCTATTATTTACCCAATGAGTAATTACCTTGTAATTATGTGTAGCTGATTGTTCTCCTTCACAGCAAGACAAACCCACTCACCACCTCCAAGCTTCAAGGGCATCAATAAACATATGTATGAAGATTAATGCCTGTCAGAGGAATGCCCTATATCCCAGAGTCAAAACCAGGTCCACACACACACCAGCACTCCAGATTTGGATAAACCAGGCCTGTTTTAAAGAGCTTAATGCCAGGTCCAAATGGTTACAGACATCCTGATATCTGAACCAGAATGGTATGAAATCTGTGACCCACCATGTGGCAATTTCTACAGTGGGCAAACAGATTCCAGGCATTGGTGGGGTTGTAATTGAAACAGTAAGGAAAATGCATTAACATCTGGAAGACAAAGGCAATACAATATGACAAATTCAACCCAGCCTTGCTGAGGAGAACAGATTGCACAAAAGCACTAACACAAGGCACATTCTGAAAAATAAATTGTGATTAAATGATGATTAAAGGGAGACCACCAGGCAGATGTGCCATGCAAAGAAAACCACTCCATAAGGGGAAGCAAAATGAGTCACTCACAAGAGGTACTGTTGAATTCTTTTAATAACACTAGGAAAATATCATAGTATTAAAGTCCTGCACGGGGTCCTCGGGAGGTTATTTGGGTTGGGATTCCTTTTGTGTTTATAAACCAAACTTTATTTCCCAATTGTGTTTCCTTTTAGGCTGACTACTCCTTTACAATGGCATTTCCAGTTAAAACACAGCTAACCTATAAATACCTGAATGCCACAACACACACTGTGTGCGTGGGTTGTGTTTTGTTTAAGTCTTAGAGGAAATGACAGGAAATCTACTCAACACAGGGAAGCAAATGTTGTTCCGTTAAGCAGGGGGATGTAAAAGCCAGTAAAGAATACATTGCATACATAATACAGAAGGAAAAAAAAAATTATCATCAGGAGTATGTGAAATTACGCTGATTTTGCACCTTAAACCTAGTAGAAGTTACTCTGTTGGCCAATACTAATCCACTGAACAAGCAGAATGTTGGTCAGAAGTCTAACGTTTTCCTGTACCAGCACAGAGAGAGTACAAGCAGTCCATTGCTGTTAAAAGAAAACATGAAATCCAGCTCATGTTTCTGGTTAGGGGTCGATTTCCTCGGGAACTACTGTGAGCATCACATCTTCGTTGCCCCTGCGCACCACCATGTGCAAGGTACTGTCCTTTTTAATGATGTCACTGACATCACTGGCTGAGCTTATGGACTGCCCATTGATGCTTATAATCACATCGTTGTCCTTCAGGCCACCACTGAAAACACAAAGCAGCAATGTGTTAGAATTGCAGTTTTATTTTTAGGGGAAAAAAAAAAAATTCTGGATTATTATTATTATTATTTCCCACCCAACAGCAGACATGGCAGCCATGAGGAAAGCAATCAGAATTTATGAAGCAGTGAAGGTTACAATGAAGTGCAGAAACCTCAGGATCTGATGGATGTACTAGTTTGATGAATCCCATGTTTCACTGCCTTCAAAGGCATTCACTGTTGCAAATAGCAGTTAACCCTGAAATAAAGATCTTAGGTGTTCATACCTAAAAATAATTCTAAAAATTTCTAAAAATAATTCTAAAATATTGCAACAAAGCAGATTGATTTTAGAGGGGAGATTGCCCAAGCTTTTGTTCCTGAACACACAGAGAAGCAACCCGAGTGGCACTGTGTGCTACTGAGGGATTTCAGCCCCTGGCAGCCACTTCACCCACCCTTCATGGTTTAAACCTGAGCAGGGTAACACATGTAGCTAGCTATCTAGTTTGGTCAAAAAACTAAAAAATCAGATGTCACTTAAAATCAGATGTCTCCTTCCTCTGCTGCCCATAGCAGCCAAAATCCCTTTTTCTGACCTCCAAATCTGAACCTTCCTGACTCAAAGCAAGCCAGGGCAGAAGCAGGGCTGTGTCTCTCCCCAGGCTTGGCTGGAGCTGCTGCCAGCACCAAGAAATGGCTGGTGAGGGATGCCACAGACCACAACATCTTGCCCAGTCTTGCACAACGATCTGGCTGCAAGGGATGGAAAAATCAACCAAGACAGATCAGACATGATTCAACCCTTCAGAAGCATAATCCTTCACAAAACCACAGACCACTCATCGGCCTCTTCCACCCACAGAAGGCGCCTGACACGAGTGTCTCCTGCAAGCAGGGTGCCCTTGGCCAATGGTTACAACAAATCTGGTTGCCTACAGGAGGAATGGCTGAAAACATGTCCCTAAAGGAGGCCATTGCATGGTTTTTCATGCAGCCTCTCCATGTGACTCACAGCCAGGACGGGTCACTGCAGCTCTGCTCCTGTGGCCCACCAGGACATCTGTGACACCGTGATATTTTCTGAAAAATCCCTTCACCAGGATTTCTTCTCCTGGGAAGATGAGAAGCCTCAGCTTCTCCATGATTTGCTCCTCTGGAATGTGGTCTGGAGGTTGTTTATCCAAACACATGAATTGTTTTTAATTAATGACCAATCACCATCAGCTGTATCGGACTCTGCCAGTCACGAGCCTTCATTATCATTCTTGTTAAGCCTTCTGATGTAACCTTTCCCTTTCTTCAGTATAGTAATATAATATAATATAATATAATATAATATAATATAATATAATATAATAATAATTAACCCTTCTGAAAACATGGAGTCAAATTCTCATCCCTCATCTCGTCCTGGGGACCTCACAACACCACACATCTACTCAATACGTGCTGGACAGATCAGCATAAGAAAGAAAACCTCTGGGAATGGGGGGACAGAGCCAACATGGGCTGCATTTTAACTGCCAGGCCATTCTTTGGATGGAGCACCTTGATTTGGGTCTCCCTTCACATTAGGTTACATTGCCTCACATTTCTTCTTCCTCTCCAAAGTCCCTCTCCCACTCTCTGCTATTATCCCCACTCCCAAAATTACTTTTCTGCACCTTCAGGCTGAACCTGAACACCAAGGCAGCAACTCCAGCCCCACACTGGAGCAGCCAAATCATTCCTACACATTCCTTCACACTGCAGACACTAACAAGGATCATCTACAAACACAGCAGAAGTTCAGAGAGCACACTGGACAGCTAGCTCTGTTATCTTACACCCAAACTGTCCCAAAAAACACCACCCAGCCATCCTTGCAGTCCTCCCAAAAGGCAATGTATGCCTGCCCCAAGCAGCTTTCTGCCTCCATGCCTTTGGTGCCACATAAGGCTCTTTTGCTGCCACAAAGATTTACTCCTCTCTCAAATGATCCCAGGTTTCAGAAAATGAATAAGGTTTCCCATTTCCTGCCCTGGATTACTGAGCAGTTTCCTATCAGGCAAACCCTGAGAGAAAAGTGTCTCCAGCAGAAGTCAGCCAGAGCAGTGCCAGTGACCACAGCCCAGTTGCCAGGCAGGGGCACCAACCAGCAGGGCCAGCTTCTGAGCAAATCCTGACCAACAGGAACAGAAAAAGTCACTTCTCCAAACCCAAAAGCTCTTCCAGTAATGTGGCTGCTGACAAAGCTCTCGCATGGAAGAGTGCCTGCTGCCAAGGGAGGATTTCAGCCCCAAGGTGTGCCAGGGGAGATGGTGGGTTTGGCCTGCACTGAGGTGGACATTTCTTTCCAAGTGGGCCCAAAACCTCCTCATTTGCTGTCCTGCAGTGACCAGCAGGGCCATGGAGAGTGTGCAGGAACAAAAGTATCTATTCAGCACTGGCACTGGTACAGCAGATGCCTTGGAAGCAACTGCTGAGAAAAAGGAAAAAGGAGTTTTCACACCCCCTGAATGCCTTCCCTTGGGCCTGGAAGGCTGACAGGGCTTCCCTGCAATGCCCTGAGATACAGTTACAGGATTGCCCATCAGGGACCAGAATGAAACCACAAACCCATTTCCAGCAGACAAGCTAACAGCAATCAGATGGGCACAGCCCTGTTAATTGAGCATAATGAAGAAAGCCAGTGAAGCAGGGAACAGCCTCCATCGTTACCCGCTCGAGCCAGTGGTAGTGGTTTGGAGAAAAAAGCACTTCAACCTACGCTTCAGCTGGTGTTTCTGGAATGACTTCAATGACATAGGCCCCAGAGACAACATCAGGGAAGTCTTTATGGCGATCCTTCAGCTCTCTAGCTTTGCTGAAAAATGAAGAAATAGCAAAAAAAAATATTTTGTCAAGACAGGAAAAAACCCCCCCACGCATTTTGCTGAAGTCACTTAACACAAGTTGAGCTGTTTTACACACATTGGTCTGCCACTTCAGCATTCATTTTAACCCTTAGATGCATATTTCAGGAATTATTACATATTTTTTTTGCAAGCATGCAGCTTTTTAATGTCTATTTCTGGTAAAGGCAACCATTTCAATAGATACAGACAATCAGAGTTCAAACATTTCAAAGCTTTAGAAACTGCAGATTGTAGATTCACAAACTGGTTTGGGCTGGAAGGGACCGCAAATCCCATCCAGTCCTCACCCCTGCCATGGGCAGGGATAACTTATACTAACCCAGGCTGCTCCAAGCCCTGTCCAACCTGGCCTTGGGCACATCCAGGGATGCAGGGGCAGCCACAGCTGCTCTGGGCACTCTGTGCCAGGGCCTCCCACCCTCACAGGGAAGATTATTTTCCTAATATCCCATCTAAACCCACTCTCTGTCAGTTTGAAGCCATTCCCCCTCATCTTGTCACTCCAGGCCTTTTGTAAATAGTCCCTCTCCATCTTCCTGTCAGGCTCCCTTCAGGTCACAAAGCTCTTCTACTCCAGGCTGAACAATCCCAATTCTCTCAGCCTTTCCTCATGGCAGAGCTGCTCCACCCCTCTGATCATCTGTGGGACCTCCTCTGGACTGGCTCCAGCAGGTCCAGGACCTTCCTGGGTGAGCGCCCAGAGCTGGATGCACAGCCCCAGCTGGGGTCTCCTCAGAGCACATTAGAGGGACAGAATCACCCCCTGCAACCCTGAACACCTAAAACAGCCCCAACCCCACGTGTTTCAATGCTTTGTTCTACCTGTGGATCCTGCACAAGGGAAAACCTCTGGTTATCTTTACAGGACACGGCACTACCTGCTCATGAGTGTCTTATAGCCAGAGCATGAATAAGCAAGTCCACACAGAAGCTTCATTTGACATTAAGTGAAGAGTTTAATGAAAATAACTTTATAGAAATGTAGGAGCGCACGTGGCTGACGTAGGCCATGAAAACGTACAACAACATGGATGCAACCCCAGGACAGAGCCACAGTCACCAGCTACTCTCTTCTGAAGCATTAAGGAGAAGAAAAAGCCAGGAGTTGTTTAAGAGCTAGCTCACAGGAGAGTCTAGAGGAGAGTCCCACCAGGTGGCAGCCGCAGAGGAGGAGGTGGCCAGGGCTGGCTGGGTTTGTCACCAGCACACATCCAAATCCACGTCCCCAGCTGGATCCAAATGCATGCAGAGACCACGCTGGGAAAGGTGAGGAGCCACCCTGGGTACTTACCTGGGGGTTAGGGACATCATTCGTATGCCAATGTATTTCTTTTTGGTTACAGCTTTTCCTGCAAAAAGGAAAAGGGGTCGTGATCAGTTGCCCTGACCCAAAGAGCCTCTGGCTTTCAAAGCTTTATCTTCCACTTTTTCAGACTGTCACTATATGAAACAACATGAGCTCACACACTGCTGCTCTCAAGGTGAAAAAAGGGAATTTTTTTTCTGACTCCAACATTTATAGATTTCCAAGAGCGACTGTGGATTGGAGGGTGACAGTGCCACCTCTCCCATGGCACTGGACAATCCAACAGTCCATCAAATTTCTCTTCTTCCATAAAAGAATGGAAAACAATAAGTTATTTACAGAAAGTGTGTGAGAAAGTTTGTTACAAGAATGTAAACATCAGAAGGCTTAGAGAATCTTAAAAAAATCAAAGTGACAGTTCAGAGTTTTGATATTTATATTTTTTTTCTATTTTTTATACGCTTGGCTTGCTTGATGGTAGCATATGTTTTATAGTTATGGATAACTTGAGAAATACTGTTTATGGTTAAATTTACTTTTTGGTTTTGTGTTTACTTATAGCTGGCATTTTTATTTTGATGGTCTGAGGTATTATGAGTTTATTGAGTTAGGAATAATTTTTTGTGTGTATGTTTTTAATTTAGGTCTATTTTTGACACTTTTGCAGTTTGGTTAAATTGCTTATTGTTTTGGTGCTTTTTATTAGCTTTACTTTTGGGGATATGAGCACTTATATGGCAGACTTTTACAAGTAGTTTTTTTTTATTTTGTTAGCGATATTTTTTTACTCTTCAGCAGCCTAAATTGTTTGTTTTTTTACACTGCTAGTTAGCTTTTCTTTACTTTTTTAGCCATCCTTACAGAGTGTTGGCTACTATTTATGAATTACTGTAGAAATAGAGTTTTGGCTACTTTTTTTTTTTAAATCTTAATGCCAGCCAGGCTGCTGGCTTTCTGGTTTATCACTGTTTTCACAGAATGGTTTGGGTTGGAAGGGACCTTTAAGGTCATTTATTTCCAACCCCCTGCCATGGGCAGTGATGCCACCCTCTAGAGCAGGTTATTTTCTGGTTTTCCTGTTCCCAAGTATCGTACCTTTAGCTTGTCTGTCATGGGATTCAGTTAGGAACTTCTTTATTTTATCAGATGGGATAGCAAATGAGATTCCTGCTGTAACTTTTAATGTGTTAATGCCAATGACTTCACCATCCTGGAGGGAAAAAAAAAAAAAAAAAAGCTATTATTGGCAAATATGGAACATCTCAAAGAGAAATGAGAGAAATGGATTGTCTCATCCGAGCAGTCACAAAGACAAATTCCCATTTTGTAGCTGGTCTTCAATTTTCTTTAAGTTTCAAGTGTAATTTTTTGAGTCTATTGATAAAACACTACTTAGGAATTTTGGAAAATCAGTGTGATTATTCATCTTGCTGCAGAAGAGATAAAACTAGGCAATTCTTATGCTTGCAGCAGATGAGCAACACATTCTGCAGCTATTCTGTGTATATTTCAGCAAGCATCATATAATGCCTGGCACCGACTGCTCCTGAGACACTTACATAATAACTTAAAGAAAAATACACTTTGCCAAAATCAAACTGTATTTTCCTGGCAATAAAACTCCAAGAGCTTTGGATGAAACATCTCTGATGTCATCTCTTTTGAAACCTCAGCAGTTTCATTCTCTGGTTCATCCCAGACAAAAACTCTCTAACTACAGGTGGTTTTAAGTGAATGTGTGCTGTGAATTGGGTGGGAAAAAACATTGCCAAATCTCCTCCAAGGCAGAAACTCTGAGTAGTTCTGAGTTTCAGTCTGTGCCATGCCTCCTGAGGACTCAACCCCATGCACCCTCAGGAGACATGAGAGCTCTCACTCAGTTTTGCAACTGCTTCAGTTCATTCTACAGTATTGGCAAATAAACCCTAGTATCCTGAAAATATATGGATTTTTTGGGGAATCCAAAATGAAAGGGTAGACACATTTTGGAAATATTTAGCTGAGTTTCTGTGTGAAAAGAAAATAATTGCCAGCTGCAGGGTAAACAGCAAGGGCAAACACCTCACTGTAAAATGTGTTTTTTTCCTTTTTGCAGGGCTTGAGCAAAAACAACATTACACTTGTTTGAAACTATGCAAACCATAAACATCCTAAATATTGAAATCCAAATGTAGCTTTTTGCCAACATAAACACAGACAACTGATTAGTAAGAACCATGTGAATTTTGTGTAGTCAGCCAGATATCGAAAGCTGCAAATCCCACATCTGGTGGGGGGAGTTTGCTTTTTTTTTTGTTGTTGGTTTGGGTGGGGTATATTGTTTGGTTTTATTTTTTAAATTAAACAGAAATAAGCTTGACACTAAGCAAACTTAGAGAAACTCTTACCAGATTTACTAGGGGTCCTCCAGAATTCCCATACTGAAAATAAACATAAGTTAAGAACACATTTTAGTATTTAGCTCCTAATTTGTTGCAAGCAAAATACAAAATAAATTTTTGCAATATTTCTGTAGTACTGCTTCCATTGTCTATTAAATTCATGCAATAGAAGAGTTTTAAATAAACCATAAACCACAGTTTAACATCACTCTTTTAGCTGAGCTTTGCAAATACTTTTGTTTTCCTTCTCCTGCCAGAGTAAGTTAAGAAATCCAAGGTTTTCCTTTTGTTGTTTTAGTGCCACACTAGAAACTGAGAGGATTTTAGGACAGCTCTGGGAGCTGTTAGTGAAGATTTCTTACAAGGCCAAGATCTGAAGTACAAAAACTATTGTTTTGCCTTAATGCAGAAACAAACTTGAACCCTTAAACGAAGCTTGGCTTCTTCTTCAGAAAACAAGATGGATTTCCAAAAGATAGTTATTTGCCAGAGAACATTGCCTCCTCCCTTGCAATCTGCAAGGATTTTGAAGTGAAGGCAGATACTGTGCCTGGTGTGGCTCCTTGGGGGGATTTCTCCGTAACACCAAGCGCTGCTGTGGTGCAGATGTCCAGGTTTACAGGGAGAGAAGAAACGCTCCCTGCTCCTCAGAAGGGCATCCCAGGAGGGATTTCTGCTGGGGAAAGGCCAGGGCTGAGGGCAGCAGCCTGGAGGGGACGTACATTGATGATGGCATCTGTCTGGATGTAGTCCATGTCGGAGTTGCGCAGCCCCAGCTCCTTGCCGCCGCGCTGCGTGGTGCTGACGATGCCCGTGGTCACCGTGTTCTGCAGGGAAAAGGGGCTGCCAATGGCCACCACAAACTCCCCTGGCCTCAGGTCTGCAGACTGGCCCAGCAGAAGGACTGGCAATTTACCCTGAAAAATAAAAAAGAAGGAAAAAAAAGAAAATTCGAATGTTAAGGCATTGCTCCGCTGGCAGAACAAACGTTACGGAAGGGTGAATGCATTCACAGGGTAGAGGAAAAGAGGGAGAGAGGCTTTCATCCCTCAGGGATTTTGTTCTGTTTTCTTTGAGTATTTTGTGTGTGGGTTGGTACAGAAACATCCAGTGTGGGCTCTTTACACTGCAGAACTTTTTCCACAACAGGTACCCATTAAATGAAGAACAATTCAAAGACCAAAGGAATATTTATGCTCTGCTGTACAAAGCAAACATGTGATGATACTAGAAAGGAGCCACATCCAACACTTCTTGAAATAATTAGCAAACAGCTGCTGAAATAGAAATGATATTGTTTGAGAGTGAACACTAAAGAATCATGAAAGCAACAGCCCAAGAGTCTTAAACATGCATGTGTACAGTTAAAAGCATTTTATGTTCTGACAAGACACCAGCTAATGATTCATCTAAATTTCTTTTAATAAAGTATCTCTTCTAAATAATTATATTCCCTCCTACATACAGTGATGTCCTCCTCTGAAGATGTTAGGATTGAAGGACCTGATGTGATTTTTCTGTTATGACAGTGGAGGATACCATTATACTTTCCTTTCAAGATCTTATCACTAAACACAATAAATATTACATAGTTGAAGACATTCCCACTAAAACGTTATTAAAATCCAGCAAACACTGCATTGTACAGCAATTAAAAATAAAAAAGGGGAGGGGAGGTTGGATCCACACACTTGTTAATGAATCAAGGGTGTTCTGAAACAGATCATAGTTCAAATAAATACTTTTTTATTCATCACTTGCCTGTACAATACACATTGAGTGCCATTTCTCCCTTTCTTCACACTTTTAAAAGCCTATCTCTACACTTACAGTGAGGTGACATGTTTTTAAATATTTTTATCTGTTGTCTAAATTATCCTGGTCCTCTCCAGGTAATTTAACCATATATTTAACCCATGGTCTTTAACCATGTCACTAGACTATTTCTATTAGCAGCAATGAACACGTATAAGTGCTGGTTTAGACTTAAGGATTTGAAGGATTAGGTTACTGAACCCAAAAATCAAAACAGAATTCTGGAGGCATTTATCTTTTGCTTGGCAAAGCTAACTTGAACCTAGCTTTCCTCTAAGCTTGACCTACTTCAAGTTTTGGCAAAAAGGGAAAATATTGAATGTTTAATTTGGAAACTCATTGCTGGCTCAGGTTTTGTTACCAGCAGTTTGAAAGCCTGACTCAATAATTCATTCATAGGGACAAAAATTCAGTGTTATAAACTAACCCAAATTCCCATCACTTTGTGTTTTTCACCTACAGTTTATTTCAAATATCCTAAGAGACAGACAATGCCTCCAAATTAGAAAACAAAAAATAATGGCATCGGTTATCACTATATGCTGCTGCAAATACAGGAGTCATGGTTTTAATGTTTAACAAGACTGGTCTTGTGTATCCTTTATCCAGCTTTGTTACAATCCCACCAGGAAAGTTTTACCCAGATGAGCAGATTGTTTCAATAAAATTCATTGCCAGCTCCCAGACAGGGTAAGATGCTTTATGCAAATTTATCTTTCGGTCTCCAGACAGCAAGAAAATAATTAAACCAACAGAGTGAGCTGGGAGAGCAACAGAATAGGCAGCAGAGAAAGCAGAAAGCATTTCCATGTCTGTTTGCATTCAGAGGAAAGTTATCACAACCAGCAATGCCCTACTAATAAATAATAATAATGATAAAACACAGCCCTTATCAGTGCCACAGCCACAGATAAACCCAGCTGTGGCTTAGCTCTGGGAAGGATCCAGCAGCTCTGCCCTGTTTCCCCATCACTACTGCAGAGGCAGCAGCATCCCAGGGCAGCCCCTGATCCCAGGCACAGCTCCAGGATGATTCCAGGGCAGGGGAATCAGGCAGTTGTGCTCAGCTCACACAAACAGCCCCATCTGGGTCATGTTTGGACACAGGGAGCACCCTGGCCCTTCCTCCTCCCACCAGATGCTATTGAGCTTACGCAGCATGTGTTTGCAAGATGTCATTGGTCAAAGCCAGCATCTTCTTTTGGCACTGCTCTTCCTTCTTAAAAAAAACCAACAAGCCTCCCCCCCCCCCAAAAAAAAACCAAAAACACCCAAAAAACCAAACAAAAAAAAACCACACAAAAGACAAAAAGTGGCTTTTGTTTGTGTCTCAGTGCACTGAACACAGATACTTCGCAGAAAAAGGGGACATTTATCAGCAAATGAAACAGAGACAAGCAAAAGAAAACAGAATAGTTTTTCTGTTTCATTACCAGGAAAAAAAAAATTAAAGGCTGGTCGTGTACAAAGTTAAAATATTTATACAAAGTTCCTGAGTTGTAACAACAGTCACAAAGCCAAAATTGCATCTGGCAGCAGAGAGAAAGTACAGGAACGGCCTGTGACTAATACAATTGTGATTGTGCTGAGTTTTCAGGGCTGTGCCTATACTAGCCAGGCTTCAGTTCAAGCTCTGATGCTGTATGGATTGGCTGCAGGTCACCCCTGTGATTCAACATGCCTTCTGGAAAGTCTGGCTAACCTTTCCCTTGCTAGAAACAAAAATCCGTTGCAAAAACTCCTGGTCCTGCAGACATTATGAAACACAGCTCTGGAAAACGTGTCCTGTATTCCCTGTGATTTCCTGGTGTAGGGCAGGACTGGCACACCAAAGGCACTGCATGTAAATGTATTGATGCCCCTACAAAACAATGCCATGAAGAATTGGTTATGGTAAATATATGTGCTGTCATGGCTTTAAATTTGAGGAATTCTCTCTAAAATAGCTTAAAACATTGCCACACTCATGATTAAATTTTGAGTTATAAAAAAACAAAAACAAACTCAAGTATTTATTTACATTCTTCACGTGGTTTTGAAATGAAACCAGTATAAAACCTATGAAAATCCCATGATGGGGTGGGACAAACATCCTTTAGCAGCCCAGGAGGAGCCCTGGCAGTGCCAGGCAGGCAGTGCTGTACCAGGATCGTGTCAGAACATCCCCTCTGTGCCCTCACACCCTGCCCCTGGCAGGCTCATCCCAGGGAAGTTCAGGAATCCTGGTGAAATGAGTGTGAGTTCAGGGCTCTTAATAACTATACTTAATAAATGTGCATTCTTCAATCTTTACATAATGTCTGATGGCCCTCAGGATGACATAAGCACCGCTCCAACTCGTGATTCTCCTGCTTTGACTGCAGATTTGCCAGTGCAGTTAATTAAAAGTGCCAGGCAAAGGACCATGCCTTGCAGCACAGGCAGCAGGGAGCCAGGAACACCCAAACCCTGCTCTCCCAGTGACTCACTGCATGGCTTTGGGCAACATATAATACCTTTTCTACCCCTGTCTTTTCTAACTCTTGCTTTGATGAAGCCTTGGGGCTCTGCTGGATCCCTGTTTACTCAATAAAACAAATCTGCAGGCAGGCATTCTGCAAGCACACAGAAATAGGACCAAACATGCAAACCCCTAAGTGGCACATGACTCACTGTTTACACCCAGGCAGAGAAGGAGCCATTAATTAGGGTTAATATTTTAAGACATTCGCATCCCAAAGGGCCTCAGACGTTTTTATATATGGATTTGACTCCAACCCTGGATAAACACAACTCCCACGACATGGAGAGCTGCACACCACCACAAGAAATGGCTCCAGCCAACAATAGGACACAGCTATTGTGGCATGAGAGGAGAGGTAGAGATCAGCATCATCAGCCAGAGGGACTCGGAGAAACATGGAATCGTTTAGGTTGGAAAATGTCACAGACATCTTTTATGGAAAATCCTTAGGATTTCTCCTCCTGAGAAGCTGAGAGGCCTCAGGAACAAAATGTAGACATTGGTTATCTGCTTCTGTGGAATGCAACAGGTACATCTGTGATTGGTCTCATGTGGTTGTTTCTAATTAATGGCCAATCACAATCAGCTGTTATCATTCATATCAATCACAAACCTTTGTTATCATTCTTTCTTTGTCTATTCTTAGCCAGCCTTCTGATGAAATCCTTTCTTCTATTCTTTTAGTATAGTTTTAATATAATATATATCATAAAATAATAAATCAAGCCTTCTGAAACATGGGAGTCAGATCCTCATCTCTTCCCTCATCCTAAGACCCGTGTGAACACCGTCACAGGAAAGGCCTCTGAGATTATGGAGCCCAACCCCTAACCCAGCACTGCCAAGGCCACCACTAACCCAGTGTCCCCAGGTGCTGCATCCACATGGCTTTTAGATCCCTCCAGGAATGGGGATTCCAACACTACCCTTCTATGAGGAAATGTATCCCAAAATCCACCCTGGGCCTGCCCTGGCCCAGCCTGAGGCCGTTCCCTCGGCTGTCCCTGTTCCCTGGCAGGAGCTGTGCAGAGCCACAAGGGCCCCTTGATCCCCCTTTTCTCCAGACTGAGCCCCTGCCCAGCTCCTCAGGGATTCTCCAGCCCCTTCCCAGCTCCCTCAGCCCCTCCTGGGGCTCCAGAACTCTGTTCCCTTCCCTGGACACCCTCCGGCCCCTCCATGTCCTCCTTGCAGTGAAGGGCCCAAAACCACCCCAAGATTCAAGGTACAGCCCCAGCAGGGCCAGCACAGACGTTCCCCTGGTGTCCTTTAACAGCACAACTTGAGTCAGATAAAATAAGTGAAATCTGGACAAAACAGCTCCAAAACTAAGAGAGGAGGAGGCAGAAAACCACCACCAGGCACTGCCACGGAGAAATGGAAACCAGGAGACAGCCAGCCATAAGCAGGAGGTGTTTTGGTTTGAGCTTTTTCATCCATGAAATAAGTGAATGTGTCTCCATGCTGGCACAGAAAGCAAGTAAATCCCTCCTCTGTTCTGTAATCCCCTTCATTTGTGGATGGAAAGTCAAGAATTTGCAGGAAGCACTTTGCAGTTCAATAAAGGGATGAAGAGGAGACAAAAGCTCTGAGTTCAATTTGTGTTAACCAGCGACAGATCTCCTTCATGCTTCTTATTTTTAGGTGGGAAAGGCACAGATGAACACTAATTCAGCAGTGAGTGTAACTCTGGCAAAACATGTAACTGTCCTGGGAATTGCATTTCTGTTCTGACTAATTCAGCTTTCAGAATACGTTATGGCAAAACAAAACCACCAGTCATGAGCACATAAAAATATAGAATATCATCTACAATCTAGAAACTGCTTGACAGAGAGTCAAAGAAAACAAAAAACCCAGGCTGAACACATTACAAGCCTTCAAAAGTATTTCATCTATAGTTAGAAAAGCAAAACTGAGTCTCCTTATCTAAATATGGAGCATGGGAAGCTTGTAGGAAAAAAAAGAAGAAAAGGATGAAGTCTTGTTTTGATATGTCACCAGCTTTTCAATTGCCTGGCAAGAGATTGCTGTTCTCCCTTAAAAATAAAATACAAATGAAATTACAATTAAATAAAATAAAAATAGCAATTAAAAATATGCTGGTGCTGGCAGACCCACCCTGGAGATGTGAATATTTTGCTGCATGGGAAGTTGGACCAGCACATTGTCCCCACAGTGAGGGCTACTAGAAGCTGAAGATGGCAGGAAACCACTGCTGCCTAAACTGATGAATAAACTGGAGTTAAGATCCAAGCTTTTTACAAGATGTTTCATTCTTATGGGTCCTGAACACTTCTGGAAGCAATATGTGGGCTTCCTCAGCCTCTCAAGAGGAAGCGGCATATTACCCAGCCACAGATTTCAAAGTGAAATAGCATTTCAGAAAAGCCACTTACATCTGGCGTCCAAGTAGTTTGTTTCTTCAAAATGTGGGCTGTTAAAATATTGATGCACAAACAGGGAAGTTTGCTTTCCTGCCTCCTCCAGTTTGTACACACAGGGGAAAATCAAATCCCCTCTGACCACAAAGATACAGACATTCATTGCCTCAGGAAACCACCAGGGCAACGAGGGCAGGAGGTCTTGTTGATTTAAAAGTGTCAAACAGAGTGTTTATTAGTAAGATGCAGGAGAAACCTTAAGCTGAAGGTTTCAGCTGAAGGGCTGAAATGTCACCACAAATTAGAGATGGGTCACAGCCCCACAGCTGCTGCACCATGCAAATGCCAAATCCTGTCTGGGGTGAAGAACCAGGAGCTGGCCACACTGAGAAGTAAAAATCTTCAGGGCCTGCCTTGTGTTCCCTGTGTGATTTCAGGGTCAGTATCTCATGGCTGGGTTTTGAGCATGTAGAAAGAAGAAACATCTCAAAATAAAGCCATTCACCCTGCTCCCCCCTTCATTTTTGTGGACAGAGCTCTATTTCTAGGGCTGAAAAGGGTCTCCAGAAAAAGCCACCTCCACCTTCCACTACTTTGGGCTTCCAGTTTCCATTTGGGTTGGGTTCTTTTATAATTCTGCCTCCCATTAACCCTGATACTGACCATTAAACCACCCTGAAATTTCCTCCCATCCTGCTGGTGTTTATTTGCCAGCAGCTGTATCACACATTCTGATTTAACAAGGTAGTTATTTGCCTCGAGATGGATCCCACAATGCAGCTCTGCCAGCAAAAAAAGCATCTGCTCCCTTTGGGGTGTTGTGCAACAGTTCTGATGGGTTTCACACTTGCTGCAGTATCACACGTGCCACGCAAAACACATTATTTATTTCACCAGTCCCTGCCTATGCTGCCAAAATCCAGCTTTTTCTAAGGAAATCTTATGAATTTAGCATGTTCATATCCAAATTGTCTGCAACTGCACTGCTCCTTTCTAGTGATGTGCTCTCCTCGTTGCATTTGGAAGGATATTTAGATTGGATTCATGGCTACCACATTGATTCCAATCTTACTTCCTGCTTTCAACACTCCAGCAAACTGCTCTGTGTCACCACAGACACGAGAAACACTGGTGCTCTCTTTTATAGACTGTAAAAACAAGCACATTTTAGGACTGGAACAACTGCTCCAAGGTTTCTGTTCCTCATTGACTGCAAGATGTTTTTCCACGGAGAAGAATTTAATCAGGGAAACGGTTCATCCTCAGTGCTGCCCAGATTTTACCACCCTTTTCATTTCCTACTGCACTCAGCCAAGCCAAATTAGTTCTGGTAATGTCTCTGACCAGATGTTCACACCTTAGAGGGAAACAGCATCCAGGCTGCTGCAAAATCTGAGCAGCTGTAGGAATACCAGCTGAGAGCCTGATCCCAGCTCTGTTCCTAATCACAGAGCATTCTTCACCCTTCAGATCCTGCCTTAACATGCCACACATAAAAAAGAAGAAAAAACCCTTCTGGATCTTTGATGTCACCTTCAAATATTTTATTCCAATTTAAGAACTTCGCCTCTTACTTCAGAAAAATTCTTAAGGATGGTTTCCATGCCATTTCCAGATTTTTAAGGGGTCATTTGTACCACCCTACTGACTTCTTTAGCCAGCAAATACATTTCAAATTCAACAAATTATTACCCTTGGGATTTTAAAAAGTCTTTCATGCATCTGAATGACTGCAAGGCATTCCAGCACAAAAATGAAAGCTCAAACACTGAACTTGAAAGGGTGTTTAAAAATGCCCCATAAAAGTTCAATCTGAGAATAGATTTCTCAGCTGACCACGTTTCCATTTTAACTTTTATTTTTTTTGTGAACACATAAAACATTGGTTTTAATTCTCAAATGCAAAGCAACACCTGTCCTGTGAACAGAGGTGCCTCAGTCCTCACCTTGGACTGGGATTGCCCAGTGCCATGTTACCAGAGCTGGCTGGAAATCTGGGTCTCCCATCCCTTTAAATTTCCTCCCCAATAATTTTGATAATTCTCAAAATCATCCTGAGCTGCAATGGGGGAGGCCAGGAGGAGAGCACCACCCACGGTACTGCCTTGTACAGCTGATAAGGTGCTTCCAAGGGCAGCTCAGACCAACTCCAGCCCTGTTGAGCTGAACCTTCCACACACTCACAAACCTGTGAGCTTTCCACCACAAGCCCATCTGGATGAATTATCTTTTCCCCAAGCTGCTTCTAGGTTCTCCCTTCTCACAAGCAGCTTCCCAGGACAACTAGGAGCCATTTCCTCAAGGCATCAACATTCAAGCACATGCCTGCTCTTTTCCTGAGTCCTCAAACTGCCCATCACACCAGTTCAGTGTCTCCTCTCTGTCCCCTCTCTCCTCTGGAGTTCAGGTTCCTGCTGCTCCAAGTCCTCTCCTTCTCACCACGTCTGCTCTCCCCTCCACCTTGTACTTCCAATTTTCAAGCATTTTTCTGGTTGCCCTTCGCTCCCTGCCCCATCCTGCTCACCCCAATGCTGCCAGTGCTCGTGCTGGGGGATCTTTCCCTTTGTTTCTTACTGCTTTTTCTTATTTTAAGATAAAAAATGAGAAAACAAGCGACGTCATGAAAACAGAGAAAAAAAGCAACACGGCAGAAATATTATTGGTTCTGTTTGGTTTTTCTGCCTGGTTGCTGTTCAGAAGCTTTTAAAAAAGAAGGAGATTTGAAGTTGTAAAGGTGGCAAGGGAGCAGCAGGAGCACTCCATCCCTGGGGTCATCCAAGAGCTCTGCGTTAGGCGCTGGCTTAGTCATGAACTCTGGCACAAACACTTCTGACCTCGCTGGGGAATAGCCCTGAACTAAAACAACGCTGCAAGATCTACACATTTCTGAGTCATGTGTTTCCAATGAAGCATTCCTGCCCCTTAAACTTGGAGGTCATCAACTGACAGAGCAAACGAGGGGAGCCAACGTGAGCAGCACCCCAAAGAGCCACGTCCAGCTGCTGGCAGCTCCATTACACAGCATTTCCACACAATATCCTTCTTGCTACGTGTGCAGAACCTCCTGACAGCTTTTCTGCTGTGGCAGGAGGCACAGCAATGCTGACAGAGGAGCATTTGATATGGAGGGGGATCATAGATGGGAAGCTGCTCAGAAAACCTCTTGCAGTGTAAGAACATCTTTCCAAGCTGGCTTTAATTTCCATGCTCAAGATGCTCCCCAAGGTATTTTCCACTTTAGAATCTGCATCAGCAAGGGAAAAATGTGTCCTCTAAAAGCCATTTGTGACTTCAATATAGGCACTCAAGACAGAGTAGCACAAGCAAAACACCTCCATTTCTCCTCTGAGACAGAGCTATATAAGATAAAAGGTGTGTGCAAACTAGCCAGCAAACTGGGGTGTTGTTTTTTTATTGCGAGGATGCATAAAAAGTGCTATGTAATACTTTCACTACACTGAGAGGTGACAAAATTACCACTGCCACCCACAAACTTGGCTTTTAAAAAGGTGTATCCACCTAGTTCATACATTCTCAACAACCCAGCCCAGTAAACAACTTGTTTTTCCTTCCGACCTGAAAATCAGCAACACTTTTTGGAAAGGAGGGCGTTAAATTAGAGGAACAAAATGTGTCTTGCTTCAACGACTCACCTGAGAATCTATTTTAATTAGTGCAATGTCTGATTTTTCATCAACATCTTTAATTTTGGCTTCGTAAGTCTCCCCGTTCTTGAGCTCCACCTTCACCCTGTTCTTGTTGGTGACCACGTGGGCGTTGGTGACAATCAGCCCATCCTCAGACACAATGAACCCCGAGCCACTGGCTACAGGAACCTCCCTCTTGGAAAATGGAAGTCTAAAAGACAAGGGAAATAAAACATTTATTGCTGCAAAAAAAGATGAAAGGTCACAAATAATTCCAAATAACACACAGCCAAAAGGAGTTTGGTGAGTTCCTAATGTTTTAAGATATCTGCTGTTGCTCTCATTAAGAAGATAAAGCACATCCATTACTTTAGCTAATTATTTTTCCATGACTCTTAAATTATCTTTAATTCTTAAGCATGACAAATATTTATTATCGCAAAACCTCTTTGCTATTTCATGCCATCCATCAACATTTCTGTCCCACTGGCAGCTGTTTTCAAGAATTAAATAAAAAAGAAAAAAAAAGAAATAAAACCAAGACTGGGCATCTTGTTTACTTGCGAAATAATTCAATGTGAACCACAGCAGGGGCGATCTTCTCCACCACATCTGCAATAAAGTTGTATTTGTGCCTCAGGCTGTTGGGATGTTCTTGGCCTGAAATAGAAACACAGGACGTGTCATGAGTTCCTCAAGTGACTGCAGGAGGGCCATTGCAAAACACCTGAATTAAAAAAAGCTCTGAGTGGGTATCTTTCCCTTCCTTAAAAGCTGTCTGCAGCATGACCCTCGGCCCTAGATTCCCTCCCTGCTTCTCTGCACAGAGGTGGAGAGCTTTGTCCTTCGGGGAAATGAGCCATGAACCTCCTGGTGTGGGGTGCACCCCACTGGGCCATGGGCCTCATCCCTCTGTGGGGCACAGGAGGAGCACAGGGCTCATTCCCTGTCTGTGAAAGGGATTTTTGTACTCAAGACGCCTCCCTTGCTGCCCTCTTTTTCTGGATGGTCTACTTAGCCTGGATGGTCTTCCCAGATTAAACAAGCCAGCTCTGTTCCTCTGCCAAAATACGCCTTCCTGGAGGGTTCTGCAGTCTCAGGCTGCTGCTTTTGTAAAATGCCGAGGACACAGAGGTCCTGACCCCGGTGTGAGCCCTCAGCAGCTGCTGAGAAAGTTTAACTTGGGTACAGGATTGGGCTTCCTTTCCCACCCGTGTCCCCACACGGCCTGACCCAGCAGCCCCTGCCTGGCACCTACGTGCGGAAGAACCTTCCACACACTCACAAAACCCCACTCGGGGCATCCTACCCACCCTGAGCTCCACCAGCTCCACGGATCCCACTCTGAGCTCCATCAGCTCCATGGATCCCACCCTGAGTGAGCTCCACCAGCTCCATGGATCCCACTCTGAGTGAGCTCCATCAGCTCCATGGATCCCACCCTGAGTGAGCTCCATGGATCCCACCCTGAGCTCCACCAGCTCCACGGATCCCACTCTGAGCTCCATCAGCTCCACGGATCCCACCCTGAGTGAGCTCCACCAGCTCCATGGATCCCACCCTGAGCTCCACCAGCTCCACGGATCCCACCCTGAGTGAGCTCCACCAGCTCCACGGATCCCACTCTGAGCTCCATCAGCTCCATGGATCCCACCCTGAGTGAGCTCCACCAGCTCCACGGATCCCACTCTGAGCTCCATCAGCTCCATGGATCCCACCCTTAGTGAGCTCCATGGATCACACCCTGAGCTCCACCAGCTCCATGGATCCCACCCTGAGTGAGCTCCACCAGCTCCATGGATCCCACCCTGAGCTCCATCAGCTACACGGATCCCACCCTGAGCTCCACCAGCTCCATGGATCTCACCCTGAGTGAGCTCCATGGATCCCACTCTGAGCTCCATCAGCTCCATGGATCCCACCCTGAGTGAGCTCCATGGATCCCACCCTGAGCTCCATCAGCTCCATGGATCCCACCCTGAGCTCCATCAGCTCCATGGATCCCACCCTGCTCTGGAGCCACCCCCAGGGCTGTGAAATAGATAGGACAACACAATGGTTCCACAAAGCTCTGCATTCCTGGGCAGTGCTGCAACAAAAGCTCGTGGTCACTGGGCATTCAGCAGGGGCCAGTGGGGTTTTCAAATGCCTCTGGATACCCAGCTCACATTGCGGCAAACAGAAAACCTGTCTGCACCAAGAGAAGTTTAAAAATCTCTGGGGAAAACTCACAGTTCTGACACAGCTCCTCCTTCTCAAGCGGTTCAGGGGCAAAACATTGCTTTTTAAACTTGGGAGCAGCTATGCAAATTGGGAACACCCCAAAGAGTTATTTTGTGTTCCTTCAGAGGCGAGAAACACCCTTTGTTTTCATTTCAGCTTTATCTGGTGCATCCATCTCCTGTTATACATGCACAAGCCAAGCCTGTTACAGGCTTTCAGAGGAGTATTAATGGGCTGTGCTGCTCCCATCCATCTTTGCCATTTGGCTCCTAAATCCATGCAGAGATTAAAGCAATAAGCAGCTTGTGGATGCTGTAAGTGCCTTTGACTGTGTAAGAGGACAATTTATTTGCAGAATCATAGAAGGACTATCCCATAAACCTATCCCAATACCAAAAAACCCCGAATGCCCTTTGCTGTTGGAAACACCAGAGAGGAAAGCCATGCAAATTTTCAAGAACACACTGGAGGCAATAATGATTTGGGAACAAAGTGCCCCTGCTTTTAACACTAACCAGACACTGGTTTGGTTCAGGGGTGAGCATGTTCCAGGTGAGTTCCCAATGCCTACAGCACACACTGTCCCTCAGGAGAGGGGTGCATGCTCCTCTCAAACACCATCTGTCACTCAGGGACAGGTTTTTTCCTTATTTATACCCTGTGAAACATCTCAAGGGCTTTTAAATGCAGCCAGTCACAAGCAGCAGCCACATAACCCACTGTGCTCTTTCAGAAATGTTTATCTGCCTTATGAAGCAGCAACATCGATCAGGAAACTTTTGTCCTCACCTCACTGTTTTCCTCAAGAGAATTCAGTGCTGTCTGATTTACACATGAGCTGCTGCCCTTGGGCTTTTGTCCCAGAGGACATTTCTCTGACTGAGAAATATCAATTTACCAAACGATTTATATTCCCCACTTGAAATATTCAATATCAAACAAGTCATGCCCTTGCTGTAAAGCTGACGATTATCACAGGGGCAGTTCTGGGAAGCTGCTACAATAAGAAATGCAGCCTGGAATTATCTACTTGCATTAAATAGGTGCTTGGACAGATTATCAGGTGAGATTAAACGTGGTGCTGGGCTAAAACTCCACAGGGCACTGCTGCAGCCATGGATCTGCTTTTTGATCACTGCTTACAAAATGATTTCATCTCAGCTGCAATGCTGTAGACATCCAAAGGTCACATCCTGCCCTTGGGAAAGAAAAAGCTCCACGGATGAGGGAGCTACACAGGCAAAACAAAGCTTTTTTTTTTCCATGCCTTCAATCTTTTTTACTTTTAGCCATTGAAGAAGAAAAAGGATGCCCAGGCTGTACATGGTGAGACTGCTAATACCTCATCTCAGAGCTGCCTTCCCTTGGAACTGGGGCCTACAAAAGCCAGGATTTCAGAGGCAACAGTATTTTGTCCATGATCCACCCCCTCATGCAAAACTAAACTGCAGAGTGAAAAAAAAAAAAAGTTCAGAATTTGCTACTTTTGAAAAAGTTAGATAATAAATACTAATTCATGGCATACTGACCCAAAAAGCTCCCAGCAGCTGGCCACGCCTGCCTGTTGCTTATGCATTAGGAATTCCTGCATTGTGTAACACGGTTTTGCAACTGCTCTTGAACCACTGCCCATTTAAATGGAAAACATACCTTTTTAAAGCAAAAAAACAACAGTCAGAGCTCTGATCTTGATGGATTCATGGATGAATGTTAACAAAAAAATTCCTGTAAACTGGTCTTTACCATCAACATAAAATCTGAATGCTGCAGTAAAAGTATTGATACATTGAAAATTCTTTTATCACTGAGATAAAGAATAATGGAGGGCAAAAAAAAAGCTGATTTCTCTTTGGGATTACTGAGCTGCACATGGGGAGCTGAGAGCTGCGCTGATCTTTCCTACAAGAAACCACCTTTGTGTGTGCAATTTACCTAACATTTGAACCTAGGCAAAAAGGACCACGTGGAAGCTTAAATGGCCATAAAAACACCAACACTACAAATTTAATATGGGCAGATGCTCCTTTCTCAACCACCACAGGGCAGTTTCCAGCAGTGAAACTGAGAACATCACCAGGTATACTTCCCTCTTCTCTCTTACACATCTATTTTCCAGCTGCACCAAGAGCTCAGGGCCTTTTGGTAACAAATATGTTTTTGGTTTTGGTTTGGGGGGATTTTTTTTGTGGGGGTGGTGTTGTTTTGGTTTGCTTCTAAATCATTGAGAACTGGGCTTGAATAAAGCTCAAGTTCCTAAATACCTTCAGGCTCTGATGTTCAAATCTTCCCAGACTGCTCCTCTGTCTATTTATATGCTGTGATTATTGCGTTTTGTAATGTTTTTATTGAACTATTGCACAATGCCCTAAAATGCCCACAAGCACGGCTAAGAAACCTTTATTAATTACATTATAAAGATGATTGTTGTGAATTCAGTTAATGACAAAAAAAAAAAAAAAACCAAGCCAAAATATAAATAGGTTATAGCATGAAAAATTCCCAAGGCAACTAAATTCTTCAAGGACTTCAAAGGTGTGCTGGCTGCCAGCCCTGAAATGAGAAGGCAAATCTCTGCCAACTGGCATTAACAGGGCTAATAATCAGTAAACAGACTGCTAGGAGAGCAAGACAGAGTACCAAGCCATGAAAAAAAGCACACCCAGCTGTAAACAACTGAAGTAATTTGGTTTCATGAAGAGGAGCCAAAAAGCAAATTAAGATCTGGGTTCTGGTTAGGTCATTACTCAAAGTGGCATCGATGCAATGATGCTCACAGCTCACACATGCTGCTTTTGGTGGTTATTTTGAGCTGAACTGAGGAGAGGCTTTGGAGATGGAAATCTCACCACAGTAACCTCTCCCCTTCTGCTGGGAGAGCTGTCTGCTGCTCTGGAAGGGCTGATCTTGGCATAGAGAAGAGAGCAGGTCTTCAAACAAAGCTTTGGGCACATCTCAGTCAGGCATGGGGCTTTTCCCCACTCAGTTCTCATTCATTTTCCCTTTTTAAAAAAGGGGGTTCAGCTCTCCCCACTGACTGAGGTGAGGAACAAATTAATTACCCCATTTAACAGGATTTTTTGTCTTAGACATGGTGAAAGGGAAAAAAAAAGGCACATCCCAGAAATTCTGTCCCACCCTCGCCGAAGGGCTGCAGTTCCTGGGATAACTAAAGATATCAAACTGCCCAGGCTGCTGAAAATAGGTGAGCTGATTTCCTCCTGCACTCACCACTTGTTCAGACACACACACAGGGGTTTGAAAGCATGGCTTGGGATTCTCTGCAGAACGAAACCAAAAGAGCTGCAAGAGCTGCAGCACTCACGAAAGCTCCGGGCTGCCAGAACCGGTGACTACTGACACAAACCACAAACCAAGTTTTGCTTGGAGAACTTCCACCCTTCCCAAATAAAACTCCGGCCACTGGTGTTTGTACAAACTTCCATTCATGCCACAAAAACCTCCAAACCTCCGACAATGGAGACAAAAAACTCCAGCAAAGGTGCTCAGCTCGCCGAAAACAGGGGGATCAGCAAGCCCTGCTGGAGAGAGACAAGGGAAAAAATGTGGGAACCTGCTGCCACACTTTCTTTTTTTTTAAATTACAGAAAGCTGCAAGCCTAAATATTCCACTTCCTATTCAAGGATAAGTTGTGTAATTCCCCCAAAAAAGGGTATTACGCAATGACAACACTAAGAAAATAAGGAACAACACTCGACGTGTCACAGGCAATTTGCTCAAGAGCAGCTCTTAGGTCATTGGAGAGAATTTTGAGGTCTAAACCACAGCACCTTGTTAACACAGATGCTATTGCATCAGTTATTTTTCCCCTGTATAATCCATGCAGAAACTCAAGACACCTCACAGATTTCTGGGAGGAAAGTCTGCATTACCGTGATGTCCCTAAAAGCAAAAATACTTTCATAGCCTTAAATAATGGTAGAATAAAGTGCTTGAAACCTCTCCAAACAGTAAACTGCCCAAATCTGGTCTTCATTTAAAATATTTCCTGCAGCAAGAACCACTGCAAGATTAAAGTGAGGGCTTTAAGTGAAATTGCTATTTGGCAGGAATGCACACGTGCAAAGGGAAACTAAAGTCCATTTTCATCACCATAATATTTAGATGATCAATTCCTTCTTGGCAGTGTTCAGCAAGGACTTTGTATTTTCCTTGCTAATCCAAAAGCAGAAACTCATTCATTTTAATCACTGATTTTAAACAAACCCAAAAGAACTGCCAAGCTAAACAAAACAGGGAATCTACACAAAGTTCATAGAACAGAGCAGCTCCCAAATTAATGGTAACACAGGACAGATTTCAGAGCAATGTGGGGTCACTCATAGAACAAAAGAAGGCTTGAGTAACAAAATAAAGGTGAAAATTTTCATTTTTTAATTGATATTCTACTCATTCACTACTGGCCATAAATTAATGCTTGCCCTGAGAAGAGCTTGGAAGGGAAACGTATTGAAGGAATAGCAAAGTTGTAGGAATAATTTGTAGGAATAAGTAAAAGCAGATGTTGGCAACACAAGAATGTTACCAATATCTGATGTCCCATCCCTGAACGTGTCCAAGAACAGGTTGAACAGGGCTTGGAGCATCCTGGGATAGTGGGAGGTGTCCCTGCCTATGGGGGGAATGGAATGAGATCAACTTTAAGGTCCCTTCCAAGCCAGACCACTCTGTGATAGTAAGAATTATCAAGTCACATGGAGAGAATGACAAAAAGAGTTCTTGTGTATTCATAAAGTAACAACAAAAAATATTTGAAGGTAACGAAATTGCAAAGCAGAGCCTTCAGAGAAGTTTGGTCCAACCTCTTTAGTCCAGCTTATTTCTTCATGGGAATCTGACCTCTTTGGCATCCAGTACCAATCCTGCTGTTCAGGATGATCTGGCCACTGAAAATGGTCAATGGGCAAATTTCTTATGTAATATGCCCACAGCTTTCCTCTAGGAAGTTCCTACATAATTTCAGATTTACACTTTCATTTTTAGCCAAACAGGGACTTTTCCTACCACCTATCTACAAGGCAGAGTAAGTGGGAAGTTAATCAGACACAGAACATCTTTGTTACAGCTCAGCTGCTGAATTACCATGGATCACAGGACTGGAAGGCTCTGCAGAGAAGGAATGCCCTGGATGGGTGCATCCTGCTCCAAGCTGTGTTACTCAGTCTCCATGCAACTTGTAAAAAGCAATTTATGCTTTAGTGCCTTAGATTTAGCTCTAAAATGGGCATAACCCTATTTTATCTGATTGGAACAATCTCAGCCCTTAGCAACCCTTGCAGAACCTCACAGGGAGAAAATATGTATATAAAAACTCTCAGGAATGCCAGAAATTCCTTTATAAACCAAGTGCACTGGCTTGAGTGCAAAACAGACTCAGAATTATAGCAGCAAGGAACAAAAACCACCAGACTTTTGAGCTGATGAGGCTCAAAGGCAACTGGGTGTCAGTCAGGAATCCAGGGAGGAGAGACAGCTCCATCTAAAACAACAGGAAACTGCAATTCCTTCTGTAAACAGCAGCGGTGAGGTGGGAGGAAACCCAGCCTGGGCATAAACAGGGAAGGGAAGGGAAAACAAAAAAGGAAAGGAAAAGGAAAAAGGGGAAATGAAAAATAAAAGGGGGAAAGGGAAAAAAAGGTGGGGAAAAGAAAAAGAAAAAGGGAAGGGGAGGAAAGGAAAGGGGAGGAAAGGAAAGGAAAGGGAAGGGAAGGGAAGGGAAGGGAAGGGAAGGGAAGGGAAGGGAAGGGAAGGGAAGGCAAGGCAAGGCAAGGCAAGGCAAGGCAAGGCAAGGCAAGGCAAGGCAAGGCAAGGCAAGGCAAGGCAAGGCAAGGCAAGGCAAGGCAAGGCAAGGCAAGGCAAGGCAAGGCAAGGCAAGGCAAGGCAAGGCAAGGCAAGGCAAGGCAAGGCAAGGCAAGGCAAGGCAAGGCAAGGCAAGGCAAGGCAAGGCAAGGCAAGGCAAGGCAAGGCAAGGCAAGGCAAGGCAAGGCAAGGCAAGGCAAGGCAAGGCAAGGCAAGGCAAGGCAAGGCAAGGCAAGGCAAGGCAAGGCAAGGCAAGGCAAGGCAAGGCAAGGCAAGGCAAGGCAAGGCAAGGCAAGGCAAGGCAAGGCAAGGCAAGGCAAGGCAAGGCAAGGCAAGGCAAGGCAAGGCAAGGCAAGGCAAGGCAAGGCAAGGCAAGGCAAGGCAAGGCAAGGCAAGGCAAGGCAAGGCAAGGCAAGGCAAGGCAAGGCAAGGCAAGGCAAGGCAAGGCAAGGCAAGGCAAGGCAAGGCAAGGCAAGGCAAGGCAAGGCAAGGCAAGGCAAGGCAAGGCAAGGCAAGGCAAGGCAAGGCAAGGCAAGGCAAGGCAAGGCAAGGCAAGGCAAGGCAAGGCAAGGCAAGGCAAGGCAAGGCAAGGCAAGGCAAGGCAAGGCAAGGCAAGGCAAGGCAAGGCAAGGCAAGGCAAGGCAAGGCAAGGCAAGGCAAGGCAAGGCAAGGCAAGGCAAGGCAAGGCAAGGCAAGGCAAGGCAAGGCAAGGCAAGGCAAGGCAAGGCAAGGCAAGGCAAGGCAAGGCAAGGCAAGGCAAGGCAAGGCAAGGCAAGGCAAGGCAAGGCAAGGCAAGGCAAGGCAAGGCAAGGCAAGGCAAGGCAAGGCAAGGCAAGGCAAGGCAAGGCAAGGCAAGGCAAGGCAAGGCAAGGCAAGGCAAGGCAAGGCAAGGCAAGGAAAGGAAAGGAAAGGAAAGGAAAGGAAAGGAAAGGAAAGGAAAGGAAAGGAAAGGAAAGGAAAGGAAAGGAAAGGAAAGGAAAGGAAAGGAAAGGAAAGGAAAGGAAAGGAAAGGAAAGGAAAGGAAGCCCTAGTTGCAGGAGCTGCCGTTCCTGCAGCAGCATTGCCATATTCACACAATGCTGAGCGGGGCTCAACCAGGATGACCGATTAATTAATTAATTAATGCCAATTAATTGGGAGCCAGAAGCCCTCTGACAATGGCACAGAGCTCTGGTGGCCATGCCAGCAGTACCCTGCACAGGCAGCAGGAGCAGCATGAGCAGGGAGATGCTCAGACACACGGGATGAAGGTGAAGAACAATTCAGGGCAAGGGCAAAGAGTGCTGAGCTGGAAAATGTCATTAAAAAAATGTAATTCCAGCAGCCCTGTCTGAGCTGGAGGCACTAAGAAATGTAAGTCAGGTAGTTATGGAAAGGAGTCTGCCTCATTTCCTGCAGACAGAGGAACAGAGTATTTCAGCCAACAGGTTAAAGCAGACAATTCTCTTCTCTGCAGAAGGCTGAAAATACAACAGATGAGTCAGGAATAATTTCTCCTCTCCTTTTTTTTCAGCCCTGCTCAGTTTGTGTCCCTTCCAAGTTGGGTCATCACCCTGTTTTACCTCCCAGCTCCAACTGGCTACAGGCAGAGAACCAGCAAAATAACCTCAAAACTCCCATTAAGCACCAACAACGTGGTAATTCCTATATCCCACATGTAACCAGCAGCTGCCTGATCGTGAGAGCTCCTCCTGAAATTATAAACCCATTAAGATCTCATTTTAAGTATGTGAGAAACTTTCACACTGCATCTTCAGAAGAAATCCCTGCTTAAGAGATTCTTAGCTTCAACTTCCAGGAACCCTGGTATGAAGACACCAGGGAATAAAAACAAGTTCTTGTTTTCATGCTTCTTGAACTTCTCTCTGGCCTAAAAACAACCCTCTTAAGGGGAAAGCCTATAAAAAGCTTCCTAAGATGCTGCTTTTCTGCAGCTGGAGGAGGCATTGATTTCACCACTTTGCTGTGGCAGGACTTAGGAGAGACATGGAGTTGATACAAATGAGGGTCAAATCTATAGGAAAAAAATAGATAGAAACCCCTCAGAACAGTAATAAAAACAGACAGCACTCCTACTCTGGGATGTTGTAATTGTACAGTACTTGATCACAGCATAATTGCATTGCAAAAGCCTCAATACCCTGAAAAATCTGTCAGCCTTTGGCAGTGTTTTGTACATCTGTGTCAAGAATCACTCCAAGACCACCCGGATTTGCTGTAATGTGGGCATGAGAAATCAGTGAGTGGCTGGGAAGCGAAGCTGGAGTGATGAGGATGTTCCTTCTGCATCCCTACCTGGGATGGGGAGCTGCAGTGAGGGGGTGGCACTGCCACGGTGGGGCTGCCACTGTCACACAGCCCTGCTGCTCCTGCTGCTCCCCACGGAAGCTTTAAGGGACAGCAGGGCTCCATTGCACTCTCAAATACGCATTTCTCAAAGATATTTACAGTCCTAATTATTATATTCCCTGCTCCTCTATCAACATCAGCTATTAAATATTGATATTCTTATCCCCACACCTAAAGGTTCAAAGGACAGCAGGGCTCAATTTCACTCTCAAATATTCCTTTTTTAAGGATATTTAGAGTCCTGATTATTATATTCACTGCTCCCCTATCAACAGCAGCTATTTAAATATTGCTATTCTTATCCCCACACCTGTCCTGCTTTATTTTATGGACCATGTGAGTATCTTCCATATTTATCATATCTCTATATAATTATATTTATATATTTTTATATTATTTATATATTCATATATTTACATACAAATATAATATTTATATATTATTTATAAATAATGAATAAAATATTGGTAAAATTATAGTTCATAAATAAAAATTTCATATTTTCATATTTACAAGTGCCTTCTGCTTGCCCACTTTCAGTGTCTGAATACAAAAGGAAACAAGGGTTAGCCAAGTTTACCTTCACAGATTGAGGTCTACACAGAGATAGAGAAAGGGCAGACACTCCAAACAGCGCCTGTGCTGTCCTGGAAAAAGGAGTGAATCATCCCTGCCCCACCACAAATGTTGAAGCATGAGATTCCTGGGGGTTGTGTTTATTTTGGGGGGTTGTGTTTATTTGGTGGAGGGCAGAGACTTGTTTGGGTTCCTCTTCCTTCCTGGCGCTTGGTGCACCCACTCCTTCCCTCCTCCAGGAGAACCTTCTGCAGAGCAGATCGACAGATCATCGATGCTGTTGGCAGGGCAAAGCCAAAGCTGCGGCCCGAGAGTTTGAGAAATAGAGCAATGGAAAAGAAAAGTAATGGAAAATGGAGCAGCAACGCTGGCAAGGTGCAGAAAACTGAACAGGGACTCGTGAAAGCTCAGTTTGCTCTCAGCTCTGCTGCTGGCTGACCTTGAGCAAAGCTCTTTACCTTTCCCTGCCCCAGATTCACTGTCTGTGAAATGGGGCAATGACAGTGGCCTCTGGAAAAATATTGAGAGCTCTCCTAAAGCTACCCTCTGCTACAGAAAATATTTCAAATTTTAGACCAGTAACTTCTGTGCATGGCTGCCAGATTTACTAAGCATTATTTTATCCATCAGTTGTCTGGCAACAAAAATCCCAGTGCTACCAGAAGCATCTCAAACACCATAGCTCAGCCTCACTGGGGTTTCCAACAGCAATTCTGCAAAAGGGGATGTAGGAATCATTCACTGCACATCCCTCTCCATGTCTCACCAAAAAAAGGCTTTGCAACAGCGAGGAGATGGAAAGACTGAGAAACCTTGATGGGGAAAAAGTGACAGAGACAATAATGAGGTTTGGTTGACCAACACCACACAGAGTTTTAGTGGCACTGCCCTCATTGACAGGGCCAGTACCAGCCTGCAGGAAAGGCAGAGGAAAATGCATCTGCTCACACATGGAACATGTATTTGCTTTGTTTTCCCAATTTTTTCCTCCAGAAACAGAAACTTGTAACAAATTGCACAGGCCAGCTGACCTCCAGCCTTGTGCTTCCCCTATCAGTGCACCAGGGCATCTGATATTCTGATATTAACCCAGAAATTCAAGAGCTGCTCTGCCTGTCTGCATAATTCACCTCCAGTTGCTAAAATGTGGTAGCAATGACCTTCTCAGTTCATTAAACTTTAAAATAACTACTCACCTGTGTCCTGTCTCACAAGCTTAAGCTATTAAACTCCCCTGTTACCTACAGATATAAGGTCAACATCCATTAGTAAAAGATCAATTATTTAAAATATTATTTTATCAATTATATCCCTTTGATATAAGGGAGTGGAGGCTTATTTTTTAGTTATATTCTTCTCTTTGAAGCAGGTTAAATAATTTGGGAATTACAATGACATGCACACAGAAGGCGGAATAAAGTTTTTTATTCTACCTCCTGAACACAGGCTCCAAAATAATGTCAGGTATTCACTTGGGCCCAGTTACAAGGGCAGTGGGACCCAGTGCCAAGTCCAGCCAGGGATCCTGAGGCCCCAGCAGCTCCTGGGAGTGAGGAATGGCTGCATTTACAGCACAAGTTCCACAGAGCCCCAGCTTCTATTTCTGACGTTGCTTCCTTTCACTCCAAGCACACGTAAACTCACATTTGAAAAATATTTTCCAGCTTCTCCTATTTCTTGGACGGCAGAGCTGCTCAGGATCTGCTGCCTCCCTCACATCCTAACACCACTCCTGCTGCTTACTCATGGCCTCAAGCATTCCTGCCCAGTCCACAGGTACCTTTAAATATCAAAGCCCAGAAGATGAAAGGATTGAATCTTTCCTTGTTCCCAATCTGTGTTTACTGACTTGACTGTTTGAAGTCTGGAGACTGCCAAATTACTGCCTGCTCCCCAGGAAGGAAATCTGGATGTGGAGAGCAGAAAAGGTGAGCTGCTTCTTACAAACCACTTCTTACAGTTGCCTCCTCTCCCAGCTGAATACTTGGCTTTGGAAAAGCTTTTTAATCCCACACTTGGGAATTGGTGCTCTTCTGGAAAGATGTTGCTATTTATTTCCATTGCCTTCAGCTGCCTCTTCATTCCCTCCCTCCCTGCCTTCTCCTGCTGCTGCAAAATAGACTGAGGAGAAGTTGGAAAAGAATGATGTTCAGACCACCCAAACAGCAGCCGAGGGAGGAGATGACATTTAGCAGCACTGGAATGGCCATTTGTGCGCTCAGACCCCAAAATCCTGCTCCTCCTGGGTCATTCTTAATAGACTTGGCACGTGCCAAGTAACCTGCCAAAGTCTCCCAACACTTCTTCAGCACACAAATAACAATAATAAAACCACCACCGTGTGCCTGTTATTATCTTCAGGGAAGCAGCTGAGAGCCTTGTTCATAACAACAGTATCAGCTTCCCTCTTGATAAATATCTGGCAGGGCTCCCAACTGTCGCAGACACATTTTCTGAAAAATCCTTTCCTTAAGATTTTTTCTCCTGAGAAGCTGAGAGGCCTCAGGAACAAAATGCAAACAATGGTTATCTGCTGCTGTGGAATGCAACAGGTGCATCTGGGATTGGTCTCATGTGGTTGTTTCTCATTAATGGCCAATCACAGTCAGCTGGCTCAGACTCTCTGTCTGAGCCACAAGCCTTTGTTATCATTCTTTCTTTTTCTGTTCTTAACCAACCTTCTGATGAAATCCTTTCTTCTATTCTTTTAGTGTAGTTCTAATATAATATATATCACAAAATAATAAATCAGCCTTCTGAAACGTGGAGTCAGATCCTCATCACTTCCCTCAACCTCAGACCCCTGTGAACACTGTCACACCCAACATTCACAGGTTTCCCAGCTGAGTTTCTCTCCCTGCCCTGGTCCATCCCTTCCTGCCAGACCTGCAGCACTGTCAGGCACAGGGATGCAGGCAGGTCCCTCTCCTGCCCATCCCCTGCACCCTCAGCTCACTCTTCGACTGCTCTAGAAGGACTCAGTTAATGACAAATGAGTTATTGACCACAGAGGTCCCTTTCTCCTGCCAGATAATGACACTGAGACACTTGGATGCCTGGTGCATTTCAAAACACAAAGTCAGGCACTTTTGCAAGAAACTGAGTGACTTTTTTTTTGCTTCCCCCTTGCTGTCTGTAGAATGTGAAATCAGGTGATGGAGCAGCAAAGCCTGTATCTCAGTGGTACACAGCTTTCTAGACTGAGCTACCCCTCACCTCTGCCTCCTCCCAGTCAGTCCAGCTGTGATGTCCTGCTTAATCCAAGCCATGAGAGCTGACAGCAAACCCCAGATGTGACATCATGGTGAGAGCACGCCTGGGACAGATGTCAGAGCCACCTGTGACAGATGCCAGCGAGCTGAGGGCTGCTGAGCTCACTGAGATACCACATTAGACATGGTAAACCAAATAAAAACATGAAAACATATAAACCAGCTCAAAACCAGGCAGAAAGTAGTTAGAAATGGAGAGCAACCAAAGAATGCTCTTCATCCCCAGGTTAATGAGGAAAGGACAAATCCAGGTCAGTTTATGTTTTACAGTGTGCAGAGGAGGGCACACTGTCCCGAAACGCCTGCCAGCACTTGTGGGAAAAACGAGGAAGGGAATAAAGCCTGGTTGAAGTTGTGTGCTGGGCCCTCTTCCCTTGGTCAGCAGGAGGGATTTAAGGCCACCAAAAACATATTTGCAGAAGAAAAAGAAAACATCCTCCCAGCACGCTGAACCTCACCACTGAACATGGAGGTCTCGTGGCAGTGACCTCGCTCCTGGGCGTGGGATGCTCTGACACAGCCACAGATCCTGCCCAGGGCACACTCACCTCTCTCTGTGCCTCTGGGTTTGGTACCAGCACACAGAGGGCTGCAGCAGCACGGGCTCTGCAGGCCTGAGCACCCTCTGATGGAAAGGGAATTTTGTATTTTGTATTTGGTACCAGCACACGCAGAGCTGCAGCAGCACGGGCTCTGCAGGTCCTTTCTGATGGAAAGGGAAGATTTCTGCAGGGGCAGCTGCAGCTCAGGGCTGGGGCACAGCACAGCTGGACACTGCTGGAGTCTTTTAAGGCTCATTTTGCAAAGGGAATCATCCCCCTTTTCACACAGACCCACAGCAACCTGCTCCTGCCTCTGCTGCTTCCCTTTAAACACTGCTGGTATTTGAAGAGATTCCCTGGGAATCACTGATCAGTACTAGGAGTGAACTGAAGATGAAAACTGAAAATGACAGAAAGTTTTACTTTACTTTACACAGCATTGTGTATATACAATATACACAATGTATACACACTTGACCAGCTACTGAAATAGTGTGAAGTTCAAAAACATCAACAAAAAGCGCTTTCCAAACACTTTCTCTGTTCCCATTCCTTTGTTTCCCAAGGCTGTTGCATTGTATTGACTGAATTATTTACATGGGTGTTTTACTATGAAAAAAATGGCTGGAGATAACTCAATCTTTAGGTAGAAAAAGCACTCCTGATGATGAACTCAAAATAAAATTAAAAATTAACTGCATTAAGGAGCCAAATATTATGCAATGCTTTTTCAAAACATCGATTCAAGCACTTTACAGCCTACCCTCCATCCCTTTTTAGTTCAGGTTCTCTACATATGAAAAAAAAGCTTTGCTGGTAGCAATGTTTGCTCTTATCCAGAGATAAACATGTGGTGCTGGTTGGCTTCTCCAGCACTTTCTTTTTGTTCCAGAGGTGCAACAGGGCAAAATGATTGTGTGGAATTACTCCTGATGGATCCACAACGGCAGCAGAGCTTTCCCAGGCCGGGACTCTGCGCAGCCCATGCATTTTCTGTCCCCCCCACCAGAGGCACGCATTGCTCCCAGCTCAAACACAGCCCCGATTCTGCAAACGTCCGGCAGAAAAGGCTGAGAAAACAACACTGGTTTCACTGGAATCGAGAATAAAAATCACAAGGCATTGTCTTACACTGGGCATCAGGAAACTGCGGGGTGAAAAGTTTGATTGTCTCCAGTGGCAGCAAATGCCAGCAACGTGCCACGGAGCACAACGCAGCTCTGACACCGAGGGGTACAAAAAATTGATTGTGTTGACACCAGAGCTGTGAGCTTGATCTGTAGGCTGAACACACAGCCACTACACATCAGAATGTTTTTCTGCTGGAGAGATGATGGCCAAGCGTAGAAAAATATGTGTTTAAAAAAAAAAAAAGTCCAGAAATTATACAATTTATACCAAAATAATTAATCCTCACTAAAACAATACTGACTTACTAAAAAGTGACTACTACTCTAGAAATAAAGGCTTAATTCATGCTAATAATTTTTGTTACCCCCTAATGGTGCTGAACGGCTCGGAAGGGATGGAGAGCCTCGGTTTACGGGGTTTAATCCAGCCCGCATTAGGGGCCGCATTTTGTGACGATCATCCCCTGCTTATCCCAGCTCGGCTTTGCCCTCTCGGTGTCACATCCTGCACCCACCGCTCCGAACGCTTCTCCGGGCTGCTCAGCCACGTTTCGTAACCCAGCAATGCCTCTTCACACCCTTTTCAAATAATTTACATCCGTCCCGTACTGAGTACCCACATTACATTGGGTCTGACCACGCTGACAACTAAAGAATGCCGAAGGAGAAACGCCACGCGTTGTTACTTATCGGCGCCCACCTCCATCCTCAAAAAAACCCCAAGAAAAACAAACACAAAACTCTAGGCTGAGCTTAACACGCTGTTAACAGGCTTCTCCCCTTCCAGCTCTGATTTTATTAATCAGAGCGCATTTGCTAAGCCGGGCCAAGGCAGGCAGCAGCCTGCTCTGCCCACCCCTTTGCTCCATCACATCCGAGCGGCTCCTGCATTCCTGGCTTTATTCCCCGGGGCATTTCCCTGTCACAAAGCGCCGGGACGGGAGCGCGCTGGAGTTATTCCTCCAAACTTTGCTGGGCTCCGCAGCCGCACACGCTGCTCAGGCTTTGCACCAGTTCCCCCCAGTTTCGAACCGCGCATCACCCCTGGGCTGGGTGGGAGATAAGGGTAAATCGGCTACAGGGATTTTCACCCCCCTGCACTTGGCAGCTGCGTTCAAACCGGTTCCTGGCTGAGCCGGAGCGGCCGGGCTGAGCCGCGGCCAAGCCCCGCGTCCGGCTCCTCCCGGGGAACCGCATCCCGAGCGGGCACGGGGATGCAGGGGCCGAACCTCCGCGCATCCCCCGCGCCCCGGGCATCCCCCCGCGCATCCTCACCCTGCCCGCAGGCTCCGCGCTGGATGGCGATGATGGGCGGCTGCCGGAGGAGCTCTGCGCGGCGGCTGGCGGCCCGCAGCTGGCAGTGGCTGGCGTAGGTGACCGCATCGCTGCCGCACACGGGCTCGCTGCTGGTGCACTGGCAGCGCCCCGCGGCCGCCCGCTTGCGCACGGTGGCCGAGGCGGGCACGGCTCCGGGCGGCAGCACGCACTGCAGCCCCTCTCCGCAGGGCGGCCCCGCGCCCCCGCACGCCTCGCCCTCCTCGGCCCCGCACACCCGGCAGCAGCCGCAGGCGTCGGGCACGGGCCCGCCGGGACACGCCGCGGGCAGCGCCGGGCAGCGGGAGCGATCGCAGCGCTCGGGGCAGGCGGGCGGCGGCGCGGCCAGCAGCGACGGCAGCGCCGAGGGCAGCAGGGCCGCCAGCAGCAGCGTCCAGCCCCGCAGCAGCGGCATCGCGGCGGCTCCGGGGCGGCGAGAGAGAGCGGGGACAGCGCGGTGAGAGCGCCGGGGGCCGGGCGGCCGCTTTAAGGGAGACGCGGCGGGGCGGGACCGGAGCGCGGGCACGGCCCCCACCCCGGGATGGGGCTGGGACGCCCCCACACCGCCCCCCCGGGACAGCGACATCGCCCGGGACAAGAGACATCCCCCTCGGGACAGAGACAGCCCCCTCGGGACAGAGACAGCCCCCCCGGGACAAGAGACAGCCCCCTCGGGACAGAGACATCGCCCTCGGGACAGAGATATCCCCCTCGGGACAGAGACAGCCCCCTCGGGACAGAGACAGCCCCCCCGGGACAGAGACAGCCCCCTCGGGACAGAGACAGCCCCCTCGGGACAGAGACAGCCCCCTCGGGACAGAGACAGCCCCCTCGGGACAGAGACAGCCCCCTCGGGACAGCGACATCGCCCGGGACAAGAGACAGTCCCCTCGGGACAGAGACAGCCCCCTCGGGACAGCGGTACCTCTCGCGGGACAGAGCTATCCCCCGGCACAGAGACATCCTCCCGGCACGGAGACAGCCCTCCGGGATAGCGACACCTCCCCCGGGACCGAGATATCCCTCCGGGACAGACAGAGCCCCCCGGGACAGGGACACTCCGAGGGGAAAAACCACCCATAGTGGGAAAGCTCCATGGTCTGTCATCCTCTGTCCATGGAAGGTTGTGTCTCTTTGTAACTCCACCTTAGATAGTGGTTGTTCTAGAGTGAAAAGGCGTCAGACAGCGACATCCCCCCGGGACAGCGACATCCCCCCGGGACAATGACTCCCTCCCCGGGACAAATTCCCCCCGGGACAGCCGGAGGTCCGGCGCTGCGGGGACACTCGGCGCTGAAAGCCCCGAAATCGCGGCCGGCAATGATTAAGATCGGGGGAAAGGCCGATAAGGCGCTCGTGCGAACCAGGGCAGGGGGATGTGAACGCTTCCCCACCTCGGGAATTACGGGGAAACAATCCAAAGTGAGAGCCGATAAAGCTTCCGGCTGATAAGGGGATGGGGTGGAAGGAGTGAAGGATACATCCATTCTATGGAAATGTACGCAAATATCAGGTAGTTGATATCAATATTAACTCCCCGCCGGGAATGGCCGGCATTCCCGTGAGATTCCCGGCTCGGGAGGCGCTGCCCGGTACCCCAGGGATGGGAGGAAGGAATGGGAGGAAGGGATGGGAGGAAGGGATGGGAGCAAGGATGCTCCCGAGCCTCCTACTCGGCTTCTCCCGACACGCTCAGAGCCGCAGGGCGAGGTGGATACCAGCAATTAGCAGAAGATTAATCAACCGGAATAATAATAGGGAAAGAAAAAAAAAAAAAAAAAAAAAAAGAAAGAAAAAAGGAGTTTTCCACCATCTCAGGCAGGCTGATCCCATTTATCCGGCAGCTGGGCACCGGCCAGAACCTATGGACAGCGGCCTCTCTGCCATCTGCTCTTCGGGCACTTACAAGGAGGTTTAATTACAACCAAGCGCCCTCCGAGGGGCAGGGCATCCCTGCCAAAGCTGAGAGGGAGCGGTTTAACAGAGCTGGAAACTCAGCAAAGCCAATTTTTTTTAAATTACAAGCCGATTAAACTTTTGAACTGACTCCCAATCTATAATTATTTCAGTGTACCTTTATCAGGCGCCGATAACCTAATCAAGCAGCTAATGAACTTTACAACCCATTAGGCGAGAGGAAATGCTGTTAACTGTTCGATGAGCTGCGACCAAGGAGTTGAACTTGTCAGCAACTACATCGACACAAAATAATTCAAAATATTTTCCCCTAAGAAAAGTTTAACAACGAGCCATTTGAGCTTCCCAAGCACCAGAATTCCAATTGTCCCAGGGAACACCATAAAAACTTATCAAACTGAGTGCAAAACTTACTAAACTGTTGGTTAGTACCTGAAGCTTGGAAACAAAGTATATTCCAGTGTTCCCAGTTAAAGTTCCATTGTGAACTCCTTAAATCTGTAGTCTTCCAGTAACTTCTGTATTCTGCAAGAAAACAGATTTCAGGAGAATCCTCTGATTTCAAAAGTGACCCAAGAAGTAAAATCGAACAATTCACAGAATTGTCTTAATATTAAAATAATTTGTGTTAACAAGTCCAAGAGAAAGCTCAAAACTATTTACAAGTTAAAAAATTTTTAAATGTATGTACATATGTATACATTTGTATACCCCCTTATATATATATATGGGGGATATATACATGTATGTATAATGTATAGATATCACGGCAAAATGTTTCCAAGTAATTAATTATCCATTGCTTATCGACGGCTTTGTGGGCTTTTTGTTTGGTTTGGGTTTTGCCCCTTTTAAAGACAAGTCTTTACCAAAAGCTGATGAGCTTTAGCAAGAAAGAAAGAAACAAGCAACAACCCCCACCAAACAAAAAAACCCAAACCCAAACCATTTAAATAAAAACAAATACAAACAAACAACAACAACGAAACAGCAAAAAAATTCAAACCAAAGAAAAAAAAAACAACCCCAAAAACCAAAAAAACCCCAATGGGTTCAGGAAAGATCTCATCAAGTCCTATTTGGAAGCAGGAACAAAATATTCAAAGATAAGTGAATTATTGTGGGGTTTCATCCTCCCCAGCCCAGACGGGCTCTCTGCTCTCCTCTCACATTGCTGTGGTCAGATAATTTACTGCCCAAAGCCACTGCAGCCTTATCTCCAGAGGCAGGAAAAAATTACCCACAGTGGGAAAGCTCCAGGTTCTGCCATCCGCTGTCCATGGATGGTTGTGTCTCTTTTTATCCTCACCTTTGATAGGGGGTTGTTCTAAAGAGGAAAAAATGTATTTTTAACACATCAGCCAGCGCGCTATCAGCTTCAAACTCTTCTTGGAAAGAATGTAAATCTTCTACTGAGTATTAAAAATATAATAATTCACGATATTAATTTTATAGTTGTAGGTGCACAAAATCTGATTATAAACGTCTTGCTTTCCAGAATAACCGAGCTAAGTCTTTGGGGAGGTTAATAAATTAGCTCACTGAAAAATAATTTGTTAATTGCCTATCTGATCTGTGCAGAAGTGCCTTAGACCTGAGAGGCGCTGCACCAACAGCAATTATTATTTCTCCTCCACCAGACGCAGAACAGCAGACATTAAACACCAGAAAGGCCAGAAACGTGGTCTGAAAAACATACCCGGAGTCTCAGAGGTAAAATATCTCCTACTTTTCACAGGGAAGTGGGTGTTAGGAGGCTCCACCTAGAGATCACACAGCAGAAATTCCCCTGGAGGGATGGAAGCGCGGGCACTGCTGCCGGGGCTCCAGGGATGCTGTGCCAGCCTGCCCTGCGAGCCTGGGAGCGCCTGGGCACACACGGAAAGGGGGAGCAAGAAAAGGATGAAAAAGGGCACATTTGGGCAGAGAAAAATGGATAAATTTGAGTCGAGAAGGGTTCTGGCCAGAAAAGAGGATGAAGGAGCTTTGGGAAGGCTGGAATGCTGATAGCTGAGTAAACCCCAACTTTGCAGAAAGCTTTTCCAGCTTTATTCTGTTCGATTCGTTATTATCATTATTTTGCTGCATGCCTTAATGGCTTCCTTTCAGATATTCGAGGGAAAAAGTGTAACAACCCTACTCCCACCTCCCAAAAACCCAGGATTTCTCCACTTTAACATAACAAGAGAAATCTTATAAAAACTGAAAGGAAAAAACCGAACCTTTATAAAAACTACATTCATTGCTACATAAAATGTAAAAAACCGAACCTTTATAAAAACTACATTCATTGCTACATAAAATGTAAAAAACCGAACCTTTATAAAAACTACATTCATTGCTACATAAAAAGAAAAAAAAATGCCACTGCTTTGAAAGAGAATGGCTTCAACCCAGGGAATTTAAAACTCCACGTTCTTCCCCTGATATAATCTAACCCTGGCGCTCGACAGGCATTACTGCTGGCACAATTTACAAACGAAACGAGCCATCGGGGTGTCTTTTGTACAGCCTGACACGGAGCCAAGCGACCTGCCCCAAGGAACAATTGCTGAGCGTGTCTCGGTGGCCAGGTGGCATTTCCTCCCTGCAGGAGCGCACGTAGGACACTGCAGGCTGTGAAACAACCCGAAACTTGGTCATTTATAGCAAAATAAACCACTGCCCCACGAACTGCCACCGCTCTGAAGGGGCACAGGGCAATCTGGGTCACTGGGGCCAGGCTAGGTTTCAGAGAACCTTTCTGATCCATCCCTGCAAAGACAGAAAAATCCATGCCACATTTTCTTCCCCTGGGATTTTTTTTATCAGTATCCCTTGAGAGCAGAGGTGACTCAAGTGTCCCGAATGCAGAGTGGTTTAAATTCTTGCAGGATGCGTTCACTGTGCATCCCGATAGGCAAAATTCCCCTCGTTTGAAATGCAAATCTCTAATTACAGTGTCAAAAGTGACACTTTGAAGGGCAGCGTTCAACAGCTGCTGGGTCATTAGTAGTGCCTTCACAAATGAGCACCAGCTTCTTTTCCTCAGAGGTGGCACCGAAAATCCCAAGTGGAAAATCCAGGCAGACACAGCTCCCAGGGCAGGATTCAGGTTTCAGTTCTCCAGAGAGCTGCATTCAGTATTTCACTATTTCACTTCACCTCAGAAGGGCTTTAGCAGCTCACTGGCTTGAAGCATCAAATAATTTTAGGCTGTTCTGCAAAGTTCAGAAGATTATTAAGACATTAAATGAAACTGTTAAAAGGTAAAGCTATACATGGCTTCACTGCTTTAACTTCAAGTTTTAGACTTAAATAATTCCCTATCCAATATTTCCCCTTCTTTAATTTCTTACCTCTCTCACCATTATTTAAAATGGAATTGTTAAAAAGACAGTAATATGTATTCCACACCTTCAGAGTGTCCAAATTAGGTACACTCTGTAATTTCTCCATCCACTATAATACTTACTATTAAACCTAAAAAAAAAAATTAGCAAAAATAAAAATAACAAAAAAATCCCCCCAAAAACCAAAACAAAACAAAACAATAAAAAACAAAACCAAAAAACCCAACCTGGAACAGCCCAGTGACTTAAAAACTGGAGTCTCCAGATCAATATTTCAGTATGAAATACACTTAAAAAGCAGATTAGTACTAGACTTGACTGATTTTTAAAGCTGGAGTGTGACCCCTAGGTGGTGCTGACATCCTGATATTCCTCAAGGTTAAGGAATATTCCACTTTATTAAACTGTATCGTAACACATCACCCCTCAGCAGCTGCCCCCAGAAATGTGCACTGCAGTCAGCAGTTCCATTTTCTGTAAGTATTTTATTTGAACACAGTGAGTTTAAAATCTGTGGCCATAAAAATAATTTGATTTACTCTTCAGTGCAGGGGCAGAGTGCACAGCCAGGTGGGGGCAGTGGAATCTGGGTAACTGGGGCCAGTCTGGATTTCAGGGAAGCATCTCTGAGAAAGAACCCTTCTGATCCATCCGTGTAAAGACAGAAAAATTCATGTTACAATGGTTTTTTAATCAATATCCCCTGCATAACATGTAAAACTTCCACAGAAGAAACTGAGATTAGCACAAGAAAATCAGCTCAGTCTGTTCAATTTCATTCTTAGGCTACACAACCTGATTAGATTTGAAAGATTAGAGATGCTATGGCTGGATAAAGGAGAATCTGATCTCTTACATGCTGAAAAAGAATGTATTGCTCTGATCAAATACTTGTCATGGTGCAAAGAAACTCAACCAGATGTTATTTTAAGTTACCCAAACTGATTTATTGACAATTTAAATGTGACATATTTACAGCACTGTTTCTAAAATAATTTAACAATTTTCATAGATTTATAAAAGTACTGATAAATAGGAGACCCTGACAGTGACCAACCACAAATATTTCCCTATGCTACTGAACTACAACAGTAGTTCATTTCTTTTTTCATTTTTCTCTTTTCCCCCTCTTTTTGTAAGTCCCATAATGGAGCTGCCTTACCTCCACCCAATGTGTAAAATTGCCAATACCAAAATACAATAAAATGACCATGCAGTGTGAAAGCTGTACCAGAGCAAGTGATTTCAGATGTTAGACTACAGTAAAAATATTACAATGCAAAGTGTCTTCCACACAGAATGTACTTGTGAAAAAATAAGCTTTTAAAGAGCTAATGGTTTCTTTTAATAGAAATTAAAACCTACAATACTAGTACAGACATTTACAGTAATTTCCAATTCTGTTCTAGTTTTCACATATATCTAAAGTCAAACAAAACCAGTAATTTACAGACACCACTGCCTTGAGACAGTGGTTAGTTAGCTTATGGATTAAAAAAAAAAATAAACCAAAACCAAAAGAAGGTGCTGATATAATTTAAGGTTTTGAATTTCATTATATTCCATTCTTATGTGACACCAATTATTCTGTCCTGGGATCAACAAATTGCTGTGGTAAAGCCATCCATATCTCTCAAGGAGGAAGTCAGTTTGGAAGTTGGAGAGAAGATGGACTTGCCTGATATGTATCTTAGGTTCCAGCAGACAAAGAAAGTCTCACAGAGCTGGACAACTGGGATCACAGTAAGCAGCAGCATGAGATATTTGTGGGGTTGGGATTAAAGCAAATGGGTTTTTTTTCCCAAGAATGATGAAAAGTACACACCACCTAATCCAATACTTGAAATGTAAAGGTTCTCCTCGCTGGCATCACTGATGCCCCATAACACAATGCACACAAACAACAAATACTCACTTTTTTTAAGAACACATATTGCACAGCAGTGGGTGCAACACCAGAACACTGGTACCCCTGGCTTAAATCTTGTTTTAAAGAGCTGTTTCAAGCTATGCTATCCAGAGCAACTCCAAGCCAACGCTCAAACCCAGTAAGAATGGTCTGTGTACATCACTACCCCAAAGTGTTTCAACAATGTGAGAGAAAACACAGGCACTTCAGATTCTTAGTGCACCAAAAGTTATAGGCCACGATTGCAGGACTAGGAACAGTTCAGTACCAATAACAACACAACTAAAGGAGCTCTTCCACTGATCAATACAGAAACAAGAACTGCTCACAAAGCACTGGGAAGGAAATCATTCTCAAAACAGTAACCAAACAATACATTTAAACATTTAAGAAAGCATAATTGCTGCAAAGCCTAATGTAACACAACATAAACCCTACTTAGTTAAAAAGATCTAAAGTGTCCAAATTCCAAAGTCCAAATTCTCTTCTCCCCCCCTCCAAAACACCAATACATGCAGTCCGTGGAAATCCAAATGTGCAAAAAGTTATAACCCACCTTCAGGAGTGCATCAAAAATAGGCTGACTATTCAAAATATTATTTTAGTGGAAATTTTACAGCACCATAACTAGAATTCCAAGGGAGTTCAGAATTCTTGTTCTGATAACAAATCAGTTGACACTGTTGGTCTTAAAGAACAGAAGAAACATTTTGTGCATTTCCTGGTATCTGGAAGTCACGGAGAGAAAAAATTCTCAGATTTACCTAAAATCTTACTGTAGTTTAAGATGAAATTAAATAATCACATTTGTTGGCATCAAGTTCTCCAAAACAGAGCATTAGTTGCAAATTTAGTAAACCTGCCAGATTAGGAATTAGCAGTTGCTGGTACCTTGCTTACTTGCACAAGTACTTTTTTTTTGTTTGTTTAATGCATTTTGGGTTGGTTTTTTTTCCTAAACTGTGCAGTTTGGCCCCTCCCTAGTAAGTGATTTACTATCAGGCTTTGAGATAATGCCTAAGGTCCATCTCTGACCCTCAGCTGAAAGGCAACACACACACACATTATATATACCCATGTGTGCACAGAACACACACACACATATATATAACAGCAGTGCTCCGGTTTCTATTTTTTTTTTTTTTTTTTTTTTTTTTTGTTCTCATTTCCTGGAATTTTCTTTGGTTCAAAGTCCGAGCAAGGAAATTAAAGGACCGAACAAATGGATCATTCTCCAAACACTTCCATCCCTACACATCACTAACTGGAAGGCTTGCATCATCCAGATCCACAAGGCCAGGATCCTGTTCCTGAGTGCCATTTTTGCTCCGGGGTTCCCAGGGACCCCGGTCAGTCACTTTGGAAGTTGATTCTCTTGGAGCGACAGCCTGGATCTTGTAGCTCCTTGGCCTGGCCTTGGTAAAAGACTCGTGAAATCCTCGTTTCTCCAAGGCAGGGGGTTTGGGGTGAGGGGCTGGGGCCACAGGGCTGCAGTGAGGGGCTGTGGAATGTGAGCTGGCTGCACGGACAGCATGGCCGGGCTCGGCAGAAGACTCGGGATGCTCCTGGAAAAAGAAGGGGATGTGTCAGGTGAAGCGGCTGATGGCACGTTGGAAAGATGCACGTTCAGATTTCACACTCATGAAAACAAAATAAATACAAATATGGAGACAGAAAATACACAAAGCGAAGCATCAGCCACGGCAGCAGGAGGCAGGTGCTTTGTGAGGCTCTGCTTTACTGAGTGTGAGCTCACAGCAACATCAGCTGCTGCATTCAATGAGATGAAATTCTTAAATCAAGCACAGCAGCTCTGTAGACTTTAGTCCAGCAATTTAGGCTCCTCATTTTACTAAGATGTTAAATAACCGCTTGAAAATGCATACTTTAAAGGCCATTGAAAGGCCATCTTACCAAAAGAAAAATGGATTCAGATCTATTCATATAAATCAAACACTCATATCCTGGATCCTGAAGTAGTGCACATTTTACTGTTCCCTGTTCTTGGAGCACCAAATCTTCCCAATTTCTCCCAAGAACCAAACAAAAACTTTAAGCTATCATGAGTATATAAAAATTTCCAAAGTTAATGACCTAGAAAAGAAACTGATACTTAAGCTACTCCTTCCATGCAAGTTATTGTTTTGTGTTTATTATCATTATTCTGCTGACCTTTACATAGCTATTAAAATATCTTCCACCATTTACTTACTGACATAAACAAGTCCCCAGACTACCCAGGAATGATTTAGTTGTCTGAAGAGCAGGCATGGAATGCCATTTGGATGTCCTGGGATAGCCTGACCTCCTGAACAGGAACAAGAAGTTCCTTGGGCTCTGCACTGCATCCATCAGTTCTGTCAGGATTTCTCAAATCCCTGAGCAGTGCTGGGTTTGAAATGCTCTGATGCAAATACTGTGTAATGTTGCAGTGAACTGTGTGTGCATTAGGAGCTGCAGCTGCTGCCAGTTCTGCCATCACCAGTGTTAGTCCAGGAACTAAAGGAATCTGCCAGCCCATGTGCACACACAAATCAAGGCATTTCTCAAGCACATTTGTTAGCAAAAAAAAATAAACCCCAAACCCATCACAGATGTGTGTCCAAGATGCAATTATAAATTCTAAATTACTTATTTTTTTCCACTGTAGTTTTTCAAGTTTCTTTTAGAATGTTATGACATTCTCATGACATATGAATTAATAAATTTAATGAAAATGGATTTTGCCAAGTACTACCATATTTCTTTTTATAAATGTTATTGGATGAACCTGTGCAACTTTTTTTGGACTTGAGTTTGGTGTTCAATTTCACTAAAGTATTTCACATCATTTACATTGCCTTACTTCATACCTGCCTTGATATTCCACTTAAGGAAAAAAAGTTTGCTTTAAGAGAACTTATGAGTCACTGGTTTACCTATTGTTCTTCTTATTATTAATAATTTTACTTCGCCAAATAGGACAAAAGGGATATTAGGACAAGACCCCTGAATTTTTCCTAAGCTGCCCTGAGAGATATCCAGATTTTACTACCACACTGGCTGTAATTTCACAGTTAAGAGACTGTGCTGCTGCACTACTCCTAAGGTGCCCTGCTTTGAACAGGGTACTGATTATACATTATTATATAATGCTTCTATGTTTGAACTAATCATTTCATGCAGAGATCTCATAAGCCATGCAGATCAGGCTACTTTAGAGCCTTCCAAATCCTAGAGTTACAACGTGCATGTTCTGTGTGCACTCATCTGTATTAGTTTGTGGGCAGCTTCCATTTAATCTCACTTTGGCGCAGTTTCAAAACAAATGTAAAGTAAAATGGAAATATGAACTCTCATGCAAATTAGCTTTAGTGCTTTCCTATTAAAGTGACATCACTTATAGTTAACTATTTACTGTGCTTTGATGTATAAGCAGCGGTTTTGGTGTTTTTCATTTCCAATCATTTTAAAAGCAAGAAAAAACAGTGCAAACCTGCGAGTGAACGATATTATTGATGAGTTAGTTTTCAGTAATGGTAATGACAACAGGTAGCATTATTTTTTAGTTTGTTTTATAGTGCAAATTAGTGTCTAGTCCTAGCCCTCTGTTAAGAAGGCAAGTTTCCATGAGAGCCCACATACGTGCTGCATTCACCAGTTCTTGATGTATACCTCTGTATACAAGGATTCGACAGCCTTCTGGCCTGCCGCATCTGGAACACAGTGCAAAGCTAAGATTAGAGTCACCTGGACTTGGGAGAGAGGACAACACAGGGAACAAGAAGTGATGCAGACAGTCGTAGCTACATTGCTCAGTTAGCCCCACACAAAAAGAAAACCACAGGAAAAAAAGCACACGGAAAGAAAAGTTACCTGCGTGACTTCATTGCCCCCACAAAGAGAAAATTTGTATCAGGAAGTTTTAAATAAAAGCATGAAGCAGCTACCAAAAATTGGTTGGGAGCTTAGGCTGAAGGGAGCTTAGCTTACCAGAAATATGGTAGCAATGCAAATTTGTAGTCAAAAGACAGGTTTGAATTACTAGATTTCAGATTATGGGGGTAATGATGTATCCAGTTTATTACAAAACATCCCAGAGACAGAAAATGAAAAACACAGCATGCAATACCTGAGCTGTGAAGTATTCCTGGTGCTACATCTGGGCATACTTGGAGACACTGTGACACCAGAGTAACTCCCACTACTTTCCACAAGTTAATGACCTTTGTGCTAAACAACTAATAAAGTTGAAATGCTAGTTGATATGAAATGCTGGCATCCATGTGGCTTCAGAAATATTAACACTTGCCACAGTGCCCCAGTTCAGAACTACAAGATGCTGTTCTCACTGCATTTCCAACAGCAAGAACTAATTTGTGTGAGCACAGATCTCTTAGCTTAAATTTATATACAATAAACTATCAGCAATAGAGAATGACAATTTAGCAGTGAGAGTTGTTACAAAGAAATTAGGATATTGTCATTGGATTGCGAAACACAGCAATTAGCAGAAACACCTCACAGGAATTAGAAAGTTTTAATTTAACTCCCAAAGTAGTAATAGTGACAGATCATACTGGACTTCTCCAGGTTAGCACTACATTATCTACATGTTCAAGACAAACAATGCACAGAAAGTCACAGGTAGGACTAAAAAAAGCGCTCCATTAAAACCACAAAGTATTTGATGTTTGAAAGTTCATGCAAAGAGGCCACGTTACTACAGGACAGGAGAGAGGGAAGGCAGAAGGAAGAGGCAGGAGTGAGTGGCACAAGTGAGCAGGAGCTCGTGGCAGCCCCTCTGAGGTGCAGGGTGACGTACGGAAGCCGCCGATCTGCCCGGTCCCCGCTGCGCCACGATGGCCCCCGAAATGGCCTTGATCCAGCTGTGCATGTCCTCGGGGCTGTCTGCCTGCAGCCAACAGCAACACCAGGGTCAACAGCAGCCCCAGCATGCCCACTGCCCCACCACCTGCAGCACAAGCTAACCCTGCTGCTCAGTGTGCCACTGAAACACAGGGGGACCTCATTTCTTACAGGCAGACTGTCACAGACATCTTATATGGAAAATCCTTTCCTTAGGATTTTTCCTCCTGAGAAGCTGGGAGGCCTCAGGAACAAAATGTAAATATTGATTATCTGCTGCTGTGGAATGCAACAGGTGGGTCTTTGGCTGGCCCACGTTGATTGTTTCTAATTAAAGGCCAATCACAGTCATCTGGCTTGGAGTCTCTGTCCGAGCCACAAGTCTTTGTTATCATTCTTTCTTTTTCTATTCTTAGCTATCCTTCTGATGAAATCTTTTCTTCTATTCTTTTAGTACATTTTTGATATAATATGTATCATAAAATAATAAATCAGGCTTTTGAAACATGGAGTCAGATCCTCATCTGTTCCCTCGTCCTCGGACCCCTGCGAACGTGATCATAGCAGACTTTATTTCTTAACCCAGACATTTCTTAACTCTGAACTTATAAAATGCATACCACTATATAAAGCAGTAAAAATATCCTGAAGATCACACTCCCCCTGAAAATCATGCCATGGTCAAAGTGAAGAAGTGCTGCTATTTCACTTTTAAAGTGTATTTAACTCTGGCAGTCTCTTGGGTTTGCCCAAAGTTTAAAAAAAGAAATTACCTGCACATAAAAGGTTCGAGAAGTTGTTACAATTTCAAAGAGATTGTCTCTCATCATTATATCACTGCAAATGAAATACAAAAATAGTTCAAAAGCAAGTACAACTTTCCCACTGTATTTTAACAAGACTGTAGAACTGGCAGAGAATCAGAGCATTTGCTGTCTGACTTTTGCATTTCTTTATCACTCTATTTTTTTTACTAATTTTAGCCCCCAGACTTTAGTTTACCAGTGGCACATGTGCTACTATATGTATTTTTAATTGGAACATTTAAAATCATATAACATTAAGTCAAATATATTTATCATACATTTTTAATCAGAACATTCTAAATCATATGTTAAAAAATATCATTCTAGTCAAATTTATGTAAGTAGTCTGCTAAAGAAGAAACAGAAAAATCAGTATCTCTCAAGTGCTACAAAGGCAATTATTCTTTAGTATATTGCCATTTGGTAGGAGGGAAACAGCAGGGTGAAGAGTGCTTTCAGCCAGATTCATCCACCCAACATGAGTTAATGTCCTCTAAAGTTTTAGAGATTATGGAAGCAGAGTACAGACTCCTGAAATTGCTGCCTCAGACCACACAGCACCCACACATCTCTAACTCTTGGTTCCATGACAGTACCTTGTTCTGCCCTTGTGCCAAGTTTGCAAATTTGAAACACATTAATACAGAACCCTCAAAAAACCCATTTAATGCACAAAACAATGTGCTGTCCCATAAAGAAAGAACACCCCACATGCACACATCAAGTGAAGTTATTGAACAGTTCTCCAAGGAGCAGCCTGGCCATGACCAAGCAGGGAATTCCATCCCTTGTAATGATATCAGTGCTTCCCTCCTCACCTCTGTTTGCATTCCTGAACTTTATGGACCTCCTTAAGTGGTATAACCCTGAGAGGTTCCTTTTCCTGAAAAAAGAAATGTGTTTTAGTACAGTGTATCTAAGAACTAGAACAGAGAGCCAGAGGCCAGGACAGCAGCAGTCTTACAAAGACTTTCAAGGCAGTCACTATGAAAAAAATGGTGTCAACCAAAATTTCATTTGCTTTTGTAAGTATTAAACCAACCACAGCACTTGCAATGAAGAGGAGGACAAATCAAGAAGCAAAACCTCCCAAAACATTAATTCCATTCTATAAGGAAAACAACCCTGCTGTCCTCTCCCCCTAAGCAGATCAGATAACTGACCCTGGCCTCAAGCAGCTCATTTCATTAAAATTTTGATTGCATTAATCTGCTATGAAATGCTACCACAGAAGAGGCTATGTTAATTGGACTAAGTAAGATTAACTGTACCCTATACTTAATCCAATTAAAAGTACTATAAGGAAACCAGTCCTTAACACCTGTAAAAGAACAAGTACTCTCAAAGCATTCAGAAATTCTGTTACCATAAAAAAATAAGTGTTAAAGTTTCACACAACAGGAAAAAAGAACTTTCAAAGAGAAACACTTTCACTTCTCCCATGACAACATAATATCACACACACTATTATTTTCTAGCGGCTGTTGCAGTAAACTACAAACAAACAACAACTTATTTTACCTCCTACTGTGATTTCTTTAAACCAATTTACAATGGATTGCTTCACTTGCCTACCACTTCCACATAAAACAAAAGCTTTCAGCCCTGGAATGACTTCCCCTACAATTCCTGTAATAGACACTTAGGAGATTTATGCTGAGCAAGCAGCAAACGTCACCCAAATGTAACCATGCCCCAAGAGCAGTTCCCATTAGATCATTTTGTTCTTTAGCAGATCACATGTAGGAAGTTTTAAGCCCAATGTTTTCAGTTATTGTGCTCCTTGTATCTCTTCTCTGCTGTTCTTAAATTCAATCATCCATTAAAATGCATTTTCAAATACATCAACTGTGAAGACCATCTCTTGGACAGAAAAGCCCAGATCAGAAATGATAATTTTCTGAGTCTCATATTGCCTGTATTCCACTCTGCTCCTGTGGACTGGCACAGGCTCAAGGAACACAATTAAACACTGAAAGTGAGAGTATTTCTACCATCCTTCTATTCCACTCTCCCACAGCACAATTCTTCACTGGGTTAGAGCTTGTTTGTGAGCAATCTGAGCTCACATTTGTTTTTTAAATAAAAATAGAGGGTTTCTTACAGGCAGTGAGTCAGAATTGTTCTGCTGACAGCTTAACAAAGATAATGATGCAAGATCAAACCCCTGCTACTGCTGCAGACGCCCTCATTAGAAATGAAATCAAATTTAACTTCAGCAACAGCTGAATTTGGGTTCTTGACATTTTACTTCTTATGTTTGGCCTGTAAACTCAATTCTCCTTAATTTACAATACTCTACAACTCAGGTTGCATTCCTTAGGTACAGATTTTCTTACATTTAGACTGTTTTCCCTAAAAAGGAATCCCACACTTTACTGTCTTCAGAACCAGCCATTTAATCTTTAAATGAAGCCTGAAGGCACTTAACATCTGGTCAAAATCAGCCAAAAACTTAGTGACAGGGGAAGAAAGGTCATGAAGCTAAAAGAAACTCTGCAAATGTTGCTGTTGAACAGAAAATCAAGAGGTTTTTGTCGATCTTGGCTGCCCTGCTGAAACAAATGTGGGGGAAGATCCCATTATCTGGATGATAAAGCATAATTCTAACTTTATTTAAAGAACTGCAAGATTAGTTTTGTCTTTCTTACAGTGATCAGCTATTTCAACAACACAATTTTATAAGAGTGTAAAATGACAAAACTAATACAAGAATCAGGGTGACTGCAGAGTAGATTTTATTATTGTTCTTCAGTGCCCTACAGGAAGGTTCCCAAACAGATTGAACAGTTGCCCCATTAATTTCTTTTGGTTCTTCCCAGTCATTAAAAGGTTTTACAGTACAGACTCAAGAGCTGCAGGAGCAGCAGAGCACATTTCTCAAACACAAGCAACTCTCACTGGAAAATAACACAGAATTGGAAACTTACCAGTTCAGACTTGAAATATCCTATTGTGTTTTCATCTAATTGAAAGTATCTTCTCTTCCAGTTCTTCATCTGTTAAGGGAAAACAATAAATATTTATTTATTTTACATATGAAATAAAATAGACTTACAGGTTATGTATTATGAATATATTAAATTATATTTACCATTCTAGTTGTTATTTATAGTACATGATATTTTGTAATTCCTATTTATTCATAACTATTAATTTTGAATAATGTTTTCATTATAGTTTATTATAATAACAACTTCTGCATCTTTAGTGTCCCCAAGATAATTATGGATGACTTTGCCCAATTAGTAATTTTTTTTGAAAAAATTTAGAAAATAGTAGCTTTAAGAATTTTAAGATTTATTCAAACTGTAGAAACTCAGCAGCAGAACTATTCTATAGGAAAAATTGGAAGACAATACCTCACAGGTTTCCAGTTTATTTTTAACTAAAAAAGGGATGTCACAAAAGGAAGCTTCATAATCCAAGATAAAAAGAGTCTGAGAACTCAAAGATGTGTATCTTGCTTAATCTGAACTATCTGTTCCTTCTTCTAGCAAGACATCACATGAACAGCTCCACTTGTGTTAATCAGTCTGATAAGATGCACAATTCTTCCTCTGAACTGAAAAATCAGCTTTTTTTGACTGATTTAAAAAGCAGGCACTGAACTTCTGTCCCAATTTAGATGTTTTTAGTAAGCAAAATAAGGATCTCTACAGAATGTAGAACAGAATTCCCAGCTGCATGCACCAACCATTATATGGAAGTCTGGGCACACACTTTGTCTCTCTAAAATATCCTCAACAACATAACACTAAAGAAAGTCATGAAAAGAAGAAACACAGATAAAAATTAAGTGCTACTAGAGGATAAATTTTATCTTTAATTAACCCTTATTACTCTCAGTAGTAATAAAATCAGTGTCAATTTTATTTTGTTTTAATAATACTTACCACTGCTCCTTGTTTGACACAGTAACCAGCTTTGATAATGGCATTATCTGGGGGATGCTTAGCAGCAAAATAAGGAAGGTGACTTTGTGACCTCTTCAAATAATTCCTGTCAGCCCCTTCACTGCCCTCACTGACTTCTTCTTTCTACAAAAAACACAGGAAAGTTCAGAACACTCTCAAGTTTTTTTATTTTTCTAAAGGTGAAGGAATAGCTATAGTAGTTACAATAGGAAATAACTTTATCATCCCAGGCTCACAAATCTCATTTCCAATCTGAAAGAACAAAATATTTTAACTGATTTCCAGAGATAACTGAGATTCCCCAAGGGCTGAGTCCTTGTAAGCTGCTCTTAGAAACTAAACCAAGAATGTGCTCAGTACTTTGAAATGATATTGACAAACACCCAGTAAAAAAAATGGTACAGATTTAAACTCATGCATGAATTTAGTGCAAACTTGTGAATGGGCAAAACACTACAGGTGGTTACAGCAAACAAAAAGTTATTTCTAGGACTACAAGACATCAGAATTCACCAAATTTTTAAGGCATTTTGGGAGCATATATATAATATACGTGATATTCATCTAATCTGTAACTATTTTCATCTCAGAAAACTTTCAGCAACAGATTCAGTTCTATCTTTAGCACTGCACAGATTCTACTTCCATAAGCTTGTTCAGCCTCTCAACCTTTTTTCCCCACTTTTCCTTACAACTTTTTTCCCCTTTTTTCTGTTAAAGGGGCAGAACTTCATCACTGTTAACACCAACTATTAATTTTATGCAGACAAAAATATTATTATTATACTAACAGGTATGTGTGAGCAAAAAAAAAAAAAAACAGTACTCAAGCAAATCTTTAAAATCTTTATATAAAGGGAATAAAATCCTGAGAACCTCCACTCAGTATGAATAAAGGTGTATATAAAAGTACAGCTTTTGTGTAAAATAATAACCCACTTGTTTGGAGGGTATTACCTGGGTGGGTGTAATGATGGGAACACCACCAACAATTTCTGTCCTGTAAGAGACTTGTTTCTTTCCACCTGGGCTTTCAGCTTGACGATTTGCATTTTCCATTTGGCAGAGAGGATCAGACTGCTTTGGTACCTGCAGTTGGAATGTGAGAATTGACATGAGTTTCATGAAAAAAAAAAAAAAAAAAAAGCCCTGAGCATTACTCAAGAATTTTGAGGCATTTTCAGCAGGATTTAACAAATGGTCACTAACTGTAAAAGGCTAAAAATGTCTTACACAAAAATTTGTTGTAATGACTGTGCTTTAGTGCTCCAGAGGAAAGTGGTGCCAACAAAGACATTTCAGGGGATGAAATCAGTTGCAAGCTTTGCCATAAAGTGCATCACTTAATCTTCACGAAGCACTGAGAACTGGTTCTTTATTTTTCAGCTGCTTTCAGTTTTAGTGAGAAAGTGGAGACGCCCCAGTGCCTGCAGAGGCAGCACAGCAAGGCCATAAACACTGGGACTTTGGTCACACAGGGTGTCTGACCAGTGTGACATTTGTCCTCACATGTACTTGGCATGGAGATTGTGTTACTGCCCCCATTAACCATAGATATATTGCTAAATTCTGGCCAAAGTGACCCTGCCTACCTAACTATCAGTAACTATTAGATAATTCTCTCAAATGTGGAACTAAGCCATCAAAACTCCACAGGAATCTGATTTCCCTGTAAGTGTTTCTTAGTAAACTTGTTTAACCTAAGAAATGCATGGACTACAAGGCCTTTTTCATTTCTAATGAAAAAGAAATCTTCTCCTTCAATTCTTTCCCTTCTCCTTCAATCTCTCCTTCACCTCTAATGTTAATATAGCACATCTGAAGTGACTTCAACAAGAGGAGATCAAGTCTCACACCCAAATACCCCACCCAGCAACCTACTGGGTATTTACAGAGGACATCCAAACTCCTTCAGAAAGGACACACAAATTGTCCATCCAAGACTGTGACACATTCAAAACTTGGAACTGAACTGATCTAGACAAAAAAGCAAAGCCACTTTTATAGTCTGTGATTCAAGTTCCTGTGCCCAGGAGTGCTCATTTTACAAAATGCAGCCTGCAGGGAAGTACAGACAGTGCTGAGAGCAGATGTCAGCCCAGGACAGTGTCCTGCTGGCCACCCCTCTGCCAGGGACTCCATCCCCAGCCAAGCCCAGCACTGAAGGATAGCTCACTCATGAGCCTTTGAAAAGCAGGGTTTGTAGCCACAGCTTTGTGGGGAAGTGCTTCAGCTGTCACAAACTCCTACTGAAAATGCTGCAGCCCAAGCCCACAGCCACCTCCTCACACAAAGGCACTTTCAAACAGCACTCAAAACTGGGTACACAGTGTGCTAGGCTGCAGAGGTTCACAGCCATTCTGATATTATCAGCACTCAAGAGGACTAAAACATGCAATGAATCTTGGAGGATTGCAATCTGCGGCAAGTAATGCTCGTATTAAAATAATTGAGTGATCTTAATTATTTGATTCAATAATTGGATGTACTTAATACTGTACTCGGGCTGTTCAAAGGCTTGTTCCTTCAAAGACAAAATACTGATGATTTCACCAGCCATTTCAAATGCAAGATAAACAGATGATAAACAGCATTCACTCTAAATTGATGCAATCATTTATTTATTTATTCATTTAATTTCTTCAACTGGGAACAGCTCAGGCCTGGTTGTGGTGCATCCTCTTTATGAAAAGCCCAGGTGAGAAGGCTTTGTGTTTCTGGTTTTTTTTTTTTAATTTATTATTAGTAGTATCATTTTTATAACTCCAAAGAATGGACTGCATTAAAACAGTGCAAAGAACTCATGTAAACATCCCTAGATAACCCAAAAATGAGAAAGTCACTGACAACCGACACAAAAGTGTGCACCCATGCTCAGAACCCCTTCTTTGTCAGTGTGCTCTCAGAAGCATTCACTATCATCACTTCCCCAAAACTGGAGAATATAAAACCATAACTTCTGCCTCCTGAAAAGACTGAGATAACACGTGGGGGTTTCTATCACGAGATAAAAACTTGTTCTGGTACAACCCAGAGAAGTAATTTAACATTTACCAGAAGAACCAGCAAGGTTTCTTTGCATGGATGTTACTCAAATCAGGAGAGAGCCTTTGGAGCTTGAGCAAATATTTTAGTGATACTTTAAGAAATAACAACTTTTGACAGCAGGTAAAAGTATGTGTGTCTTTTTATTGCTTGCTAGTATCTTCTGGATATTTCAAATAATATTAATGCACAGTTAATTTTAAATTATTAGAAAAAATACTAAGTTATAATTAAAAAGATTATCTTTTGTCCAATTTCCAAAAAGAAAGTTTAGGGGGAGTTTTGTACAGTTTCTCTAAGTACTCCAAGTCAGGCCAAGACTTGTTTGTGGTGACAGAAACTGGAGGCAAAGGTTACATTTGAGCACCTTGAGACAATCATCATTTGAAAGCACTGCTAAAGATCAACTCAACCACTTACTGTGATTTTGGTAGCTTTGTTCAGAACATTTACCCATTCAACTAGGTCCTGCTGATCATTGGCTTGTAGAAAGTATTTTCTCATCCCTGCATTCATAACTGTTAAAAACCATCAGAAAAAGTTAACAACACTGAAACTGAAGAGCAAACTTAATATCATTATGAAAAGATTTGATTTCAGATGAAATTCCATTTAAAGCATTTAAGTGCTCTGCGGTGTTTCATTTTAGAAAGTCATTTTAAGGCACACAAATCCACTTGATTGCTTTATTCTAAAAAATAGTAATTTAAACTCTCCACTTAAATGACATGATACAAACTTTGAAAATTGATTTTTCTGTCTTGAATTTTATCAAAATATTCCACAGTTCCATTTCCTCTTTCTCAATTTCCCCATGCAACAAGTCTTATACCTGGGGACTTCTACAATTCCTCCTTTTAATCCTCTGCCCAGAATCTGTTATCCTTTGTGACATTATGAACATGACTATGGTCACTGATTTACTTCTTTTAAAAAAATGTTAATTGCTGGGAAAATCAGTATTAATTACTGAGCATATGATGCACAAGACCAAACAACTTTAAGACAGCTACAACACAAATATTATTTTACTTTAGTGACTTGGCAGAGAAACATATTTTAATGAGTTTATATCTCTACCTCACAACCCCTGGCATCCTTCATCAAAAAAGGACAAACACATTTCAGTGTAACAGAAAAAAAAAAAATCATGGCTAATTCTTGAAATAGGTTTTACGGTGATTAAAACCATCTGAATATAAAGGCAGTAAATTTGTATTTTTCCTCTACAAAGTATGAAAACTCTTTAATAAATTAGAGATATTTAAGCCAGCATCTTGGATCTTTAAGGTGTTTTAGAGCTGGCCCACTGACAGGAGAAACTTTCCAAGTGCTGAGGACAAAGCCCTCCACAGATGTGCAGAGGAATCTGCAATCTGTAGATGGCACTGAACTGACACACCAGGTACTTGCCTAAAACCAGGAGGAGCTTTAGCATTATCTAAAGCTTTAGTAAATTTTAAACAAATTTAAATGTAGAAGGCACCCCAAGAATTATTTTTTTGTGCAGCACCAGAAGCTGAAATTTGACTTAAGAGCATTGGCTGAGAGTATTTTTAGATCAATGAAATCAAGTCTTTCATCAGGAAACCGAGTTCAGTAGTTAAATTTCTTGTCTTCCCAGCTGACAGGCAGGCCACGTTTCTCAAAACAACTGTCATTACTTATTAATGCCTCAAAAATTTCAGACATCTGAAAAAGCAGCTCTCACCTACTCCTCATTAAGCTGCAATATGAAAAAACACAAAAACACCTTACGAGGAAGCCAACATTTCCATCATACTAAAGAAGAAAGTGAATACAAGCTATTTTTTAACCACTCCCAGCTGTAGCTGGTAGCAGAACTGCAGAACATTCTCCTTGTTCCAAATGTCTGAAGAAGACACTTGATGCACACAGCACAAGCCAAACTCACCAAAACAGAACTCTGCCTTTGGCCTCAGCTTAGTTGCATCGCTAACCTAGAAGGGAAATTCAGATTATAAATGTCACAAAATACACATCAGACATCACAAGTTTCATTCTCTTTCAAGGGGGTAAATTCAAAGATTAGAAGCACGGCAAGGTGGTTAGGCATAATGATAAAGAGAACTAAAACCAAACAAAAATGAAAGACAAACAAGGAAGGTGGGAAGATATTGACAACAAACAATTGAAAGGAAGAACAAGAAATGAGCAGAAAGACAAGAAAAGGTCAAGTATTTTTCTCCATTTATTTGTTAATGCACTATCTGCTACAAATTTAACCACAGAAACATTCTTAGTTCACAGTTCCCTTTCAGACATATTTAGAACCAACTGTATACACAGTATAAAGGACTAAGTATTTTTTAGAAATTTTTCTGTCCTGTCTATTAAAAGTCACTATTACTTGCAAGGTATCACACCCAAAGTCATCTTCCCATTCATAAATGACCTGTCTTTTCTCCAAGACTAATGGGAATTCAAATACTCATAAAGACCTGAAATTTCAATTTTATGAGCACAAAGAGCTGCTGTTTGAAATCACTAAAAAAACTTAGACAACACAATTTATCTGTTCTTATTTTAACCTGAACCTATTGAAGTGTTTTAACACTTCTCTAATTCAGGAGTATCACAGAAGCAAAAGGAGTAAGTGCCATTTAAATTTGTCTGAAGTTGAGGCCCTTGGTAGTTACCATCAAGTATTTAATGTGTCTCACATATTAATTATCTTACCTTTGAAATATAGGTAAGTTTAATGGCCCCAACAGGTGGAGATCCAGAGGGAAGATTCTGAAACAAATCACATATGTTACATAGTGAAACCAGTTTATTCTCATGCCACAATCAGTGTTTATGCATAAAAAGCAACTAATTCCACAAACAAAAAGAAAATCCTACATATTTTTATAGACAATGCACAATGTATGCTTGAAACAGGATCTAAACTACTTGTTTATTATACACACATCTGTTAACTAAAAACAGAAAGACTGCTAGAAACAATACAAATAGTAATTGTTTCAGAAGTTTATGTATTTTACTAGAGGAAAAAGGATTCTTGTGGCTCTGCATCCAGGAAATCCGGAAAGAATTTCTGTTTTCCTTAGCAGATGTTGGAGTCTCTTGTACTTTGACCAGGGCAGGAGGAAGGGACAAGAAGTGACATACATCTATTATGTCAGATACTTCAAAGGCCATCTCACATATTTTCCAATCACTTCAGGGATTTAGGAAGGCCTTCACATATTTACCAGAACTCTGCAGTTCTTCAAAATTACAGCAGTGGGAGAAAATCAAGAAGTTTCAATTCTTCTCTTGCAAGAAATCCTTTCATTTGTGCATGTAAAATAAAAGGCCCAACCTAGGCCTGGGTGTGCACTGCAAATATCATTAAGTCTTAAAACTTCTGAGGAACTGCAATTTCTACAGCACTTCAAGATTTTGTCCACATGCCCTGGATTGCTTCCTTTCACTCAGATCAAATGTTTGAAGTCTGTGTTACTTGCAGAAATTCTTTTTCTCCTCAGTGAAACTGCTAAATGCCTCAGTCACAAGTCACATCCATGGAGCTGCACCTCATTTACATTTTGTTTTTGCTGGTTCCTTTGAACAGCAGACTGATGCTTTTTAACTCTGCTGCTCCTGGCAGAAGGGTACATGGATATTCCTCTGGCAGGAGCTGTCAGCTGACCTGGATCCTGTGCTCTCACTGTCTCTGTGCCCAAACCTTCAGCAATTATCTGCTCTTCCCTCTGCTAGGAAGCACAGGGATGCAGGCACATTGAAAAAGCAGCTTTTATCTAAAGGCTGCTCTCCATGCCAACAGATACAAGCTGTCCTCATGCATACACCATCCATGCTGGACTGCTATTGCAGGGTCCATTAAAAAATCACTTTTCAATGACTGATTCTGCTGAGGGAAAGCAATATGTAATGCAAGGAAAACCCACACATAAGGTTAAAGGTGAATTAAACACTAGGGTGTGTGATTTGGCTCATCTGGTTATTTTAACCTGATTTACAATTATTTCATTTACTCAATGATTTTTTTTTCCCCTAGCTTCCAGGTCCATAATACCAAACCCCACTTTTCTTTTGCGAATTCATTAGAAAACCCAAAATTGAGCCAAACCAGGAAACCCCTGGCAGGGGCAGCTCACCTGTGGGTTATCCATGTACCACACCAGGTTGTCCTCCTGCGTGTCCAGGATGAAGTACCGCCGCAGGAATTTCCCACTATTCTCATTTTCCTCAATGTCTAAGAAACCACAGATGCGATTCTGGCGATCCACATAAGGCATTTCTGACCCTGGACATCACACTGCACAACAAAAAAAAAAAAAGCACAGGAGGTAAGCAAAGTTCCTTGCTGCTAATTTTAAGACAGCTCAGTGACATTTTGAGCGGTTTCAATCAGTAGCTTCAAGAAGTTTCTACGGAAGGGTAAGTGAAGCGTAGCTGCTCCCCACACCACCACCACTGCATTTTCAGACAGGACTTTCAGACTTTGCTGCGTGTATTTAGCAGACCCAAGAGCCTAAGTGTAAAGTTACAAGTGGGAAGCAGCAGATGAGCATCAAGACTTTGACAAAATCACTGAAAAATCCTTCACAGCGTGCACAAAATTGAGACAGCAGTGGGGTTACACTTCCTCCTTTGACGTTGCTTCTCACGGCCAAGAAAGAATCTTCAGGAGCTCCACTGCCCACTGCAATTTTTCATATCTAGCTTATGCAAATGCAATAAAACAGCTTTTAGAAACATTGTTCTCGTTTTTCTTCTCTCCTACACAAAGCACTTCACGTCTAGCTGTGTCTAAGAAGACATCTTTTCATTCTTATACATTAAATAGGAAAAATGAAGCTGTATGTGCACCAACAGAGATGGGAACACTCTCTGCTCATGGTACTGAGGTCTGAGTGCACCAGGCTTTTATTTTGGCTTTTGGGGTCTTCTTTTTTTTTTAAATTTGTGCTGCATTAAAAAATTAAATAACATCTGCTTTGTGCCCACCTATTACCCTCTTACCATTCACCTTTTATGGATCTGCCTTTTGCATCACGGGTTTTGCTTCCTTTTATTTATGGGACAGTCATTTTACTTTAAGAGCCAGCCTTGTAAGAGCAAAGATAAATTTGCATACTCATCTAAAAATGATAAAAATCAGGTTGATGCCAATCTTTCCCAGGGCAGGGAAAAAATGATTCAGTCTTCACATTTTGTTACAAAATTCAGAAATAGTACAGATCCAAAAATACTAATGTAAGACACAGAAGGTTGAAGCACATCACATGTTTCATAATTTTCCAGCTTTAATTGTAATATGGAAGCTTCATTTTAGTATTTCTTTAAACTCCTTACCTTTAATATTTGAGGTAACTTGATTTAAATACACTTACATACACATACAATGAGACAGACACCTGATAATTATTTGTAGTTAGCTACTGATACCCACACCAAAACATGAGACAGTTTTTCAAGTGTTGTTTTGGGGAAAGAATCAGTGTTTATTTTAGGGACTCAGATATTTACATTTTTGGGGTGGGGGGTTATCAATATACAAACATGTACATTTATAATTGTATTTACAGCTGTTATTTTATGACTAATTAGAACACAAGCAAATTTTTGACTCAATCACCTTGAGAAACATTTTTTAAAAAGTCTATCAGCAGCAACAATGGTTTAAATATGCAAAGGTTTGTTCAATAAAGTAAGAAAATTTACGAAGGTAATCTACATTTTCTTGGTGTGCTCCTCGCAATTTAGATATCACAGATCTAAGTCAAGCTCTGTAACCAAGTTATAAATATAAGGACCACAAAAATAAACACTTGAGCACTCAGGACAATATCATTATTTTCACAAACATTCATCAGTAATTCAATTGAGGCTCTTGGGATCACTTCACACTGAAGCAACATCTCCTATAAACACAGGGCAAGCTCAAGGGTAGCTGTTCTCTAAATTACACATCTAATCTGGCAGAACTTGGCATCACACCTTGTTTGCATTTAAATGAATATAAAAATTGCCATTTATCAGTATTGCCTAATTTGTACCAGGTGGTTCTTCAACAAGATCATCCAGCATTTCCAGGACACTTTTAGGCTTCATATCAACAGTTTATGAAGCCCAGAAAAGGCCTATGCCTGAAAAAAAGCAAATATTGGTGGCTGGTTTCCTGTCTGAGCAGACTTAAAGCTGTGTTCTCTGCAGATGTGAAGAAAATGAAACAAGGAAAACTTGTTTTTCAAACAAGATCGGATTGATTAAAAATCCTTGAATAAAACCAACTGAATTTTCAAAGCACTTTCCCCCCATAAGAGAATCTATGTTTCAGAAAACCTTTCAAGGAAAATGAAAGGAGGATGCTCATAATGCTCCATTATGAACACACAATCAGCTAAAGCTGAACTACTCCAATACTTGAAATTTTTTTTCCAGGGCAAAAAACAAAACCCAGAAGCTTTTTCTTATTTGTCAGTAAACTAATTCTCACAGAAGAAGAAAAAATATCCAAACATAAATTAATAAAGATTCTCTAATTCAAAGTACTACCAGCTAATTTTTAGCCTACAATATGATACTATTTGCACCTACTCTATGCTCTAATGAAAATACAGCATAAAGTAACACTAATGTTAAAATGTAAATTGTATAACTGCTGTTTTCTTCAAATTAGTTTAAAATTCCTCATGGGATTACAGCCCTCTACAAGACTGATGGTCTTAAAGAAGAGACAAAAAAGCCCCCACCTTTAACTTTATAATAAATTGAAATATAACACAGTGTCATATAACTGGTTTCCATTTTTAAAAGCTTGCTTCCACCCATTACACCTTGGCAAGATTCCCCTGTAAATTAATAGCAATTCTATTCAACCTTCATTAATGAATCACAATTTGCAATGCACATTAAAAAAAAAAATCAATTTGTGCCTTTCTTCCAGTTACTAAAGGGACTGAACACATGACAAAGCCACCACCATGATCCCCCTCCTGACAACTCTGGACAGAGCCAAAAGGCATTGATGGAATTGCCATGATTCATACAAGGAATTGCAGAACTTTAATTCAGCATAGGAAATCTGGCTGGAAGACCACCAGCCTAAGAATTCATCAGAACTTCAACTTAAAAATGTCTTCACAACACATATCATGCCTTGCAGAGATGAGATTTTCCATTAAATTATTTGAAGCACTTAGGAAACAAAAACCTCCAAGTCTGTACATTTGACAGCATTATTACATGCACCCTTAGTTATTTTCAGCAGCACAGTGCATTCAATCTTCTAGAATCAAGCATTATAAAAAGATTATGAGTTCTTAGGAAGGCTGAAGGCACCAAAGCTGTTACACACCACATACAACTCCACTTTATTTTGCCTTCCCTCCCTGCAGTGGAGATGTGGGTCAATGACACTGTGCTGCTTCAGGAAAAACATCCCAGTGGCCCATTTCCTCCTGGTTCTTGCCACAATCCTCCAAAAACAAAGATGTTCTTGAAAACCCAATTTGTGGTGTATAGTAACACTCTGTAAGAACTCCCAGCTCCTTGAAATTCTTTCCTGGAGGGCTGTGTTACAATGCAAAGAGGAGGTGTCACTTATTTTTGAAGCCTTACATCCCTCTTTCCAGCAGCAGGGTACTAATTTGGGAGGTCCATACCTCACCAGCCCAGCTTCTCTCAGATTTCCCCTCTCCCTGCTCTTTTCCTCAGAGGTACAACACACACTGACATTCCCCAACATTTATATCCCACACTGAGGGCTGCCTGGCCTCCTGGGCACCACTATAAATAAAAATCCCAGATCACCTTCCCCAGCCTCACTGGAAATGCATGACTGCACAAGCAGGACCTGCAGAGGCACACGAGCATCTCCTCTGCACCATTTATAACACGCAGCTCCAACTCTCCCACATTAATTCCTATTTTTAGCTTCCCACCAGCACCTGTTCTTGAGTTCACCTCCATTCCAGATTGCTTGCAGCCTTCCTATCTTCAAGTGCAAAGTCTAGACAAGACTGAAGTGAGGTGCCAGATAACATTTCTGTGGCCCAGTCTCTCCTTTGACTTGATTTCCACAGGTAGGTACAAACCATGGACCACTGGTTGACTAAAGCAAGTGGAATTTTGTCTTCATAAAAAAAACAGGCTTTGCATTATGACAGGACAGCTTGATTAAAAAATAAAAGAAATGCACTTTATACCTCTTTATTTTACATGCCTTTTCCCCAAGCTTTGGGTAATATTTTATTACTTTTATTTCATTATTTTGGGTAATATTTTATTACTTTCATTTCTTTAATTTAGATGAACAGTTCTACTGCCTGCTCTTTTAACGTTTGGAACTTTGGATTTAACCCACCCCAGGAGATGACTTTGGGGTTCTTTTTCTATCAGCTAGCAAGATTAAGAAACATCCATTACCTACTTACTCATCCCTATGAAATGAAGAACAACATTCATACACCTCCTCTTGATAAATATAAAATGATGCCATGAGTCATGCCCACCCCTCCTCCCCAGCTCCCTTTTTAAGCTCTGCTGTTTACAGCAGCTCCAGCAGCACAAAGGGAAGGTAAAGCAGCATCCCCAGCCATCTCCAGTCTTTCCTGCAGTTCCAGGGGCAGCTTCATTAGTGAGGGCTCCTGGCTTTTGCCTAGGCAATTACTCTCAGCTTCCTGCTGTAAATCAGCTGCTCTCCAGCTGGTCATCTCTTTCACTGACCATTTAGTGCCTCCCCAGGGGAAGGGATGAGTTCAGACTGTGCTGCTTATCCCCTGAAGAACACTGCAGTGAAAGCTTTCCTTCTTGTGTACATCCAGGGCAAGGGAGGGGAGCAGGGAGGGGGAAATTCCAACCCTGAGACAAGCAGCTCAGAGCAGCCTCTGCAAACAAGTCACATAAATCTTCCAGAAACAGTAGTTCAAACCTCTTTTTATTTCCTTGAAAACCTTCCAGCACAGGCTGCCCACCAGAGAGATAACTTCTGCTATGAGACAATACTGGAAATCTCTGCTCACCTTTCATACCGCTTCCAAAGTACCAAAAACATAACAAAAAACCCCACAAACAACTAAATCCAGGAGCTGGAGAACTTGACTTGGCTGCAATTCTTTTGACAACAAAAATAATTCAGGATTGATGGATTTAAAATTACAAGCCCAGCTTTTCAATTTCCCAAATATCCCCCGTTGCCTCATTTTTGTCCCTGAGGGCATAGCAGACATTGTATGCTTCTGTTAACAGGATTTGCCAGCAGCCTTTGACACTGTGATCAACTTTTTAACTACATCTAAAAATGAGAACTGGAAATCTCCACAATACACTGCCCCCTAAATTCAGATTCCCGTTCTAAAGTAGCCAAAAAGAAGGAAAAACTAGCTGCAAAAGGCCAGTATTCAACTGGAAAAAAAATTCCTAAGCAGGAATCAATTTTTTTTGTCAAATAAAAAGATATTTAGTACAAGTGGCATTGACCTCTCCTATCCCTGCCCAAACTATGAGGAATGTCAAAAGATACATCCCTCCCCCAGCACTTAATCCAACTTCCAAGCAGACCACAAAATAGAAAAATCATGGCTGCAGTGATGAATCATCCAACAAAACCAGCAGCCTTATCTTGAACTTCAGTCTTATCCAGTGGTGATTCTGTGTTCAAAATGCTGAGCTGCTGTTTTCCAGGAACACTTGTTAAATCGGGGCAAGCCAACCACTCCCATCTCTTCCAGTGCACCTCAGCAAGTCAAAGGATTCATTTTCTTCAATGCTATCCTCTAAGGTTACTTTCATCTCAGGAAAAATAAATCAGTATGTTCTAGGGAAATCTGGAGTTCTGTGGAAAACGTTCTGGAGTTATCTGAATCCATCATCCCCTGGCCTATTTCAAATGCTGACCTACAAGTTCATGATGGAACAGGCTGGTACTTCCTCAAAATTTTCCGCAGAAATTTCTCTAAGTGATGTTTCCTGTTCTGAACTATTTTCCTCCATTTTAAGGAATTTGCAATAGCAGCCAAAGGCTTTGGGATATGATGGAATGAGGAAATGCACTGTACAGGATGCAAAACTCCTCTCTGTCACTGATATTTTAAGTCAAAACAACAACAAAACCAACCTCACTTATTAATGGTTTTTGCCCACCTAAAACAATTATTTTAATTGTCCCTCTAAATGCACTGAGCTAACACAAATAAAGGGAAGCATCCTCTGCAAAAAGGCCATTATAAAAAACACTCTTGAAATTAACCCATTAATAACTTATGAGTGATGACCAGCTTACAAGGCAATGAAGTAAAATAACAAAGCTGAGAGACAGTGACAGAATATGCTCAGTAACACAAAGTCTTTACAACAGTCAGATGTAATTTTCATCACTTTATATTAATCCTCTGGATAATACAGTTACTCAAAAAGAGATATAACCAGAGATAAATACAATAAAAGAAAACAAAATATAGTTATTCTAATTCACTTTGACTTTTATCTCAGACAAGACTCAAAACAAGTTTTTAAATGCTAAATTAAATTCAGTTGCATACTAGTTAAAATCCTTAAAAATGCATGTTCAGAGTTGATTCATATTTACAATTTATTTTTATCAGCCTTTTCAAAATTTTAAATAAATGCCACCTATAAAACTCCAAATATGAAAATTAGTTCCTTGTTCTCAAAGATGCTTACATGCTTAGTCTATGGAAAGTGTCCATTCATGACAACCAAAACAAATTAAAAATTAAGCAGGAAATAACCACATTACTTATTAGGATTACTTATTATTACTAGTTAGTCATTAGAAAAACCCTGTGTAATTTCAATAATAAACTAATAACTGTTTCATTCAGGCCAACCACTCCAAGCACTTGAATTCCACACACACCCTGCTATTTCAAATTCCCATCTGAATCGAACTGCAAATCCTGGTGAAGCTTATTTGACTTTAGGAAGTTCAATACAAAAAGAAGGTGAGGCTGGTTGAATAATGAATTTTGCCATTTGTGAGCCAGTCTTGCTGATTTTCACTCAGAATTCTGGGTATAAACTCAGCAGTACAAATAAACACAGATCTTCCTGGGAAGTATGTAAGAAATGGAAAGGCCAGCTGCTTAGGAAATCAGCAATATCTTCAGTTTTCACAGAATACTCTTACGTTGCTAAAGAAAGGGCTGAAAAAACCTCATTTTTCAGTTCATTTCAATATCAAATAATGATAAGAACATTATCAGGTAAATATTTGATTTGACCTCTTTTACAGATATAAAAGGGTTTAATGAAATCAAAGCACACAAAGTGAGTAACTGCTTATCAATTTTGATTTTGTAGATCTAATTTAGCAAATTCAATGCAGAATAAAGAAAAATGCAATGGATTAACCTACATTAAAACCCTGGTAAAGAAAAAAACATTACTGTTTAATTTTTACCTGACTTATTTTAATATTTACAGTACAGACTCTGTTCATTTCATTGTATAATCCACCATGTGGGTCAAAATTCCCTCTACTGCGAAGATTTGCTATTTCCTCCAGAATCCAGCTCACTTGTCAGTTATATCAGAACTACACAAGGATTTCCAGAGATTAGGACTAATCTCAGAGCTCTCCACTAAGTGCAAGTGCAGTGAAAGCTCTTTAGGAAGAACAGGGCTTTGCCTGTCTCACGTAACAGACAGACAAATGTGCACTTACAGATGCACAGCTCCTGTTCACCAAGGTGGGAGGGGAAAATCAAGCTCATCAAATGGCAAAGTTTTTGGGACATTACCCTCCCCCTCTCTTTTTTATACACCTTAAATTAAGAAAATCAAACCCCACTCTGGCACATTGAATAGAAGTCTCACCCAACACGAAGATAAACCCCACAAAGTGAAAGTTGCTCTGTCTGTAGCACAGTGTAGCTCACTTGAATCACATCACTCAATGTGATTTCTCTTAAAATTCATTTCCAGCAGCTTTCTCCTCCTTGGAGAGGAGCACAGGGAATTGTCCTCATGGCAGGTACAGCCCTGGCTGTGGCCTTCTGCCTCACCTTGCTCCTCATTTGTGGCATGACACAAACACAGGTACTGCCCAGCTGCTGCTCTGCACTGACAAAGGTGTTCTCAAAACCTCAGTTATGGTGTGCAGGGAGAATAACAGCCCTCCACCCACAGAATAATCCCAAAAGTACCAGGTATTGTTGTCTGACCCACACACAGCAAGGCAGAAACACCCCAGAAGAATCCCAAGTCCATCCTGGAAATCCTGGATGTACCATGAGCATACATCAGGAGGTTTTCAGCCTCCCACAAAAAGGCAGCAAATGGACCTCCTGAAGGAATCATGCTCCTCCACCCAAAAATCAGGGCACCAGCACAAAGCAGGAAGATAAATTACATAATAGATAAACTACAGCATCTACAGTGAACTTGATTTAAGGAAGAAACACAAGAAAAACATCAAGATAACCAAACCCCAAAGTCCTGAACCAGCAGACACATTTTTAACATCCTTTAAGTGACCCAAACTTCCAGCACTGCTGCACACACAGCCATGGTCTACCAGACACAGGAATAATTGCCAGCTGAATTATTAGCCCAGCCCAAGTTCCCATTTGGCATTTTCAGCCTTCCTAAAGAGTTAACCAACATATTGAACAACATCTTTTGAAGTGCAGTTTTAAGAGGACTGCTCACTCTTCCAACAAACCTGGCAGGTAACTGTTTCAGTGCTTAACACAAGAACACTTAATTAAGTCACTAGTCTGAAACAAGTTCCAACACATTTTCTTGGACATGGGATGTAAATGTGGTGGGTACCAAAGCACCCAGGGAGAGTATACACATCAAAACAATTACATATTAAATGCATTAATTTATCACCTATCTGCCAGTATACAGAGACTGTTCCTGGGAGTGTTGACTCTCAACAACAAAAACATGTTTGCAAAGCTTGGTAATTGCTGTCTAGTCTACATTTCCAATTTATAGCAATGACAGTGCCCTATTTTCACCAGAAAGATTTTAAATTCAAAATACTTTAACTCTGTAACATGAATAAAGACACAGCTCACTAGAGGTGGCAGCAAATTCTTTTTCCCTTTGGGGGAGTGGAGAGGCAGAAAAGCTCAAACCTCTTTCACATGAAAAATCAGTAAATCAGGCCAAATTTAAGAGATTCTGCTTACAATGCCAGCAGAAAAAATGAGCTAAATTGATATCCAAAACATCTGGATGCAATGGCTAGTTAGAATTAAAAGCATCTTCAAGAAGAAAACAGCCAACAAAGGAACAGAGAGAGCGTTGCTACTGTCCCCTGTGAGGCAGAACCATAACATAAAAGATTTACATGTTTGTGTGGGTATTTTAAGCATTGTTTTAAAATTCTGTTAAACAAACAAGGCCATGCAGCGCTCCTTAAAGTTTTAAAGGCTTGCTTTCTCTAAGTGACACCAGAGATTTCCAGTCAAAACCTTTTTGTCCCCGCTGTATTTTTCTGGTTTTGCTCCTCCTGCCTGGAGCTTTCCCCTGGTTTTTTATCTTGGGCTGTGTCCTCAGGCTCTGCCTCCCCTGGCCACATCCAGCCTGACGTGCCCTGAGCACTCCTGGGATGCAGAGCTGCTGCTCAGCACTCACATGAGAACGGAGGGACACAGCAGCAGCCTGTCCCAGGCCACACAGGAAGCTTTTTGGCAAAACAGTGAGCTGAACCTGTTTCCCAAGTCCCAGAGCAGCAACCTCACTATTGAACCACCTTTCTTCTACATAAAATACCTGAAACTATTCAGATTTTAAGGCAAAGGCATATGTTCAAACCTGAAAACTGTTTAAACTGTTGAATGCCACAAATGTCTACCAGACGTGCAACTCCCTGCTTGTGCAGATAACATCTGCTAAGAGTAAGTGGCTCATACAGTTCTGCACCAGAAAGCTTAATAAGTTCCTTCTCCAAGATTAAAGAAACACCTACACATTCTAGATGCTTCTGCAAGTCCCTGGAGGGAGAAAATGCTGCTTAGTGCTGAGACAATGAACCAGCTTCCTTCCTCAACAGCAACAAAACCCTGCTGCTTTACCTAGCACTGAGAGGAAAGTGGTATTTATAGAACTGAGCCCTATACCAACACGTACCTAAATACACTCTTAGGGTACAGCATGCATCAAGAGGACCTTAGACCTATATATTTTCAAAGTCCTAATTTGAAAGATTTCAGGAGAAGGAAAAAAAATTGAAGCAGCTCAGCCACATCCCCCATTCCAATTCATTTCAGTGATTCTCTGCATTGAAGTGTAACTTCAAAACCTGAACCATTCTTGTCACTCACAGCTCTTCAGCAGGTGACTCTTTAAAGCTGTTACATTATTTTCATATGTCAAGTAAGCTCACTAGGATTATGATATTTAGGTTTCTTATGTAATTTTATAAATCACTGACAGCAATGCTTCTAGCCATGTCCCATTGCCTTTAGTTTCAAAACCAAAAGAATACATGCACTGACTGTTGTGTTTCTTTATATATAATTTCCTGATGAATTCTTAAGCACTTGTTCCATGCTGTAAAAATGTTTTATGCTAAAGCCAGTTACCTAAATTCCCATTTTGGCACTGAAGTAACTTACTATTCTGTATTTTCATGCAATTATACAACTGCACAAAGGTTCACTTGGCTGCAAACCCCAGTAAGTATTTTCTGAGACTGTTCCTATTCTTCATAATTATCAGTGAAAAAGAAAATCCAGCCAAAACCTATCTTGCAAGACAGATAAACGCTCTCATATCACAAGCTATTGTTTGTCTAAACACTGATGCAGAGCTGGATACATGCAAAAGCACAGCAGAGCATGCAAGGAGAATTCTCATTAGAACATGTGCTCACTCCCCAACACTGCTGGTTTGCTGCACTTTGGAAAAACTGCATTTACCATGATAACTGTCAGCTTAAATAACCAGGAACAGTCAGTAATAAAGACATCGATGGAATTCTAAATCTACTAAAACAGATTAAGAATTCTGCAGGCCTGGCAGCTTGGGCTACATCCAACCCTGCACTGGAGACTGTGTTACAAGCAGAGACCTGTTCTCATTTCAGTAATGTCCTCAAGTTCTTTCTAATCTGTTACAGTCAATAAAAACTGACTTCTGCACTTCCTCTCTTCTACACCAACTCTCTGACATGCTGTCAGCCTTTATTTGAGCTGAGATAGCTCTGCTGCCTTCTGGAACAAGCCCCAGCTACCTGCAAAAAATGTCTTTTCCTGCACCCAGGTCTCTTCCTCCTGCACATGCCTTCTGTATTCCCCATGTGTGTGTCTGTCTGTCTTCTGTCACTCAGCTACTACTCCTGAGGAAAAATAAATACAGGAGGAGAGGAGGAGGAGGAGGGAAAGCATGAAGATGTTGCCTGCCTATTTTCTTTATAATTTTCATACTATTTTCTTTATATATAATGATTCTTCTTTGCCTATTCTCTACTTTGTATGAAAACATCTGCTCCCCTGAAACATCTCAGCACTGTAATACACCTGCCAGTGACCCACTGAGCATCTTCTTGCTTTAATTTCACCCTTGAAATGCAGAGCTATGCAATGGAACATGAGGCCAAATGTAGCTTTAAAGCAGAGAAATAGCTCAAGGAAATAGATGCCTTTAGAATTTATGAATTTGGAATTAAATCTTCTACACTCACAAAATCAAACCACAACGTGATAAACGCAGATAGAACTCAATGAGTCACACAAAGGTTTGTATTTTATGCAAAGCTGACTCCAGCAGTGCAGCACCCAGTGATACCCAGGACACATCAAACCCCCAGGTATTATTTCTTGAATTATCAATTTCTGCATCAGTGCTTATCTATCCCTGAATTAAAAGACTCTCCTCCAAATATCAGCCAGGCCCAGCATCTCTCCCCACCACAAAGAGATTTCAGCCCACTTTGAACACTTCCTCGTGTGACAAAGGGGAAAATTGCATTTCTACACTTCTGTGCTTCACAAACCTGACAGCTCCATGCATTGTTACTGCTCTGACTCTCTCAACTAAAAATAACAAGTAGGAGGAAACAAGATTGAATGGACCTAAAATGCAAGTTCACTGTTCCATAAGGTAGAGTAACTCATGAGAGAGCAAGTAATCACACACATTTTCAGCTCCTGCATCAAAATGAATACAGCCCAAATATAAAAAATAAAAACAAAATAACAAAACAAAAGCAAAAAAATCCTGTTGCTTTGGTTTTAACAGTGAGAAGCCACTCCTCACACATCACAGGCCCCAAAACTGTAGGAGCAAATATGGCTCTGTCCTGCAGGGTCATGTATGGGATTGGACAAGGAGAAAAGAAAATTTATCTTTATAGACATTACAGCCTCTGTCAGGAAAGCAAGGAATTTGTCAGAAGGCATCAAAGAAGTTGATGCTGTTCAGCTTGCTCTATGCCTAGTAGTCTCTTTAAAAGTACTCTGCTCGGAGAAGGTGAAGCACGGAGAGATGGAGCTCTTAAGAATCTAAAAAGAATTTTTAAAAGATTCTACCTCTCAGCTTTACTCAGGTAACAGCACTCAGCTGATGCCTAATTCAGGTGCCCAGTGTAACAAGTAGCTGTTCTGCTCCATTATAAACACACCACACTGCTTAGTGAAAATCAGACATTTTTCTTCCAGAAGGCCCCAAAGCAGCAGCCTGCCAGAGAGAAAACTGCTGTCCTCTCCGTGCCACTTTGCAAACATTTGATGCAACAACATAATGCCTTTTACGAAGGTCAGGCATTAGTTCCTCCCAAGGGAGCTGCACAACACGTATAGAATTTAGGTGTGCACAACACACTTACAGAATTCCAGTCTGCACAATACATACAGAATTTAAGCCCGTGTTAAATTCAGCAGCATGTCAAATGCCTATCTGGAATTTTACAGGTGATAAAAACCGCGCATACACCAACAGTGGTTACAGTTTAACATTCATTTATAGTCAAGTTATCCATTTAGAGACACTTTGGCTCAGCAAGTAACCAGCCCCGGTTACAGCTGACCCAGACCACGGCTCGGAGCGTGCCTGGAACCTCCCCGCACATCCCTCTCCAAAGGCACGGCCAAAACCCAACCGGGCACTGCCCGCTGGCTGCCCCAGCCCCCCGAGCTCTGCTGGGCAAACCGGGGCTGCCCCAGCCCCTCTGGGCACACCGGGCACTGCCCCAACCCCCCGAGCTCTGCCAGGGCTCCGGAGCCCTCCCGCACCCGGCTGCGGGCTGTGCCCGGTACCATCGCTGCTGCCCGGCGTGCCCGCGGAGCCGAGCGGCGGAGCCGAGCAGAACCGTGACGAGCAATGAGATCACCGCTCCTCTCACCTCCGGGGCCGTGCCAGCGCCCTGCCCGCGCCACCGGGGCAGCCCGCAGCGCGGCGGAGCCCCCGCGCCGCCGAGCGCCTTCCAGGGAAAGCGGAAAGGAAAAAAGGAGGGAGAGTCGGCAGGACAGTGCCCTGCGCGGTCACACACCGGGCAGGCGCGGAAGGAAGGGCATCACCCGGGGCGGGACGAGCACCACCCCGGGCCCAGGCACTTACTGGAGTGGTGGCAGTGCGGGAGCCCCGTGAGGAGAGCCGGGCGCTCCCCGAGCCCGCTCCCGGCCCCGCGCCCGCGCCCCGCACCGGGAACGGGCTGATCCCGCCGCCTCCGTCCGCGCCGCCGGCACCGCACTGCGCATGCGCCGCCGTGCTACCACCCGTGCCGCCCGCGGCCTGCTGGGACATGTAGTGCGGCGTGGGCAGGGGCGGGGCGGGGCTGGGCGCGGGGCATGATGGGAATTGTAGTTCAATTACTGAGGGTTTAATCGCGTGTTTAATGGGGAGGCCGTAGCAGGGAGGGAAATGTTGTATATTGTGGAGAAATTCTTCCCTCTGAGGGTGAGCAGGCTCTGGCCCAGAGAAGCTGTGGCTGATCCATCCTGGAAGCGTCCAAGGGCAGGTTGAACAAGGCCCTTGGACAAGGCTTGGAGCAGCCTGGGATAGTGGAAGGTGTCCCTGGCCATGGATGGGCTTTGAGCCTCTTCCTACCCAAACTGATTTGTGATCTATGATTCTATGAACTGCCATTCACCAGCCACAGGATATCTAGCAGGCCAAGTGCCAGATTCTGCACCTGGGATAGATCAGCCCTGGATGTGTGGACAGATTGTGGAATGACACTGGAGAGCAAGGCCCTGGGAAAGGACTGGGGGGTCCTGGCTGGTGGCAAATTGAATATGAGGCAGCAGCATCCCTAGAACATGTCCTTGAGTGAGGCTTCCCTTACTCAAGGACATCCTGGAGCTAACAAGCTTTAAGGATGTAGTAAATCAAGATGTTGATATATGTCTGTGTATACTTTGCTAACGTGGCAAAAAACTCAAGGTCTGTGTACCCCACAGCTGAACTATCTTCACCTCAGGTGCTGCCTCCCAGCCTTTTGCCATCATTCTTAGCAGCAAATAACAATTTCCCCAAATGATGCTTAACCAGTTTTACCAGGAAGTTACTTATTTTCTAAGCAGATAATAAATTTATACTGAAAAACTTTGTGTTTTCTGAAATAGCAACACAGATTATTTTTTTTCCTTGCTTAAAGCAGTGATATCTCTAATTATGGAAATCATTTGAACTCTGCCGCTGCCTGTAAATGCATCTTTGTTTCAAGCTGGCATGTAACAACCCCACTTCACAGCGAGACAAAAGCTGTAATCAGAGCACAACAATAAAAGCTGAAGTCAGCCGCAAACAATGCTGCACCATCCCCATGGCAACTTTTCCCTATCAAACCCCGAGGAGGTCACACACTCTGCAGCTGCCCCAGCCAGAAGCTGTTCAGTTTGGACTTCATTCACGATTATTCCTACATTTTTTGGGTCGTTTTTTACTTAACAGTGTTTTACTGGAGTTAATACAAGACAATTAGCAGTGGGCAGGACCACTTTTCTCCCCCGCTGAAGATCCAAAATGACATTTCTCATCCTGACAGAGCTGTGGCAGCTATTAAATGACTGCAGGATGTGTCCTGCCATCACACTGCACGTGGAAGAGCCTTTTATAAAATTGTACACAATTTCTGGACTCAAAAATCCATGCAGTCAAAAGCCATTCCACACCACGTGGAAACTACAGCAGCCTGCAGTCTGATATGCCTTAACTTGCAAATATTTTCTCCAGCCTCCCACACAAGGTTTGAATAACCATGGATTCTGACATGAGCACCCAGGAAAGGCTAAAAAGATGGTTGCATTTAAAAGAAGGAATGTATTTTATTGGAGTTTGGTACCAAACCTCATATTGTACTGTACCACAGATCCTATCATGGAACACTGCTGTAACTTTGCTTTTAGGATGGCCTAATTCTCCCAATTAATTGAGGAGACAATCAGGTATATAAAGAACTATTTTTACTTAAGCTGAGACACAAACACTTTAAAATAGCCACATTCTGTCAGCTGTGCTGTTCACACAATTATTTTCCTGAAATTCACATGTGGAAAAGCCAAAGATGAAGCGTTGTGAATCTTTGATGTCCAAGACATAAATACAGTTATCCCTAATGCCCCAACTTAAAGCAAAACGTGCTTTCAGTAGAAACTTCTCTTAGTTCTGGTGTTATGAACTGTAGAGGTGCAGAGGCCACTTAAAGCTCAGCTGAGCTCCCTGGCTTTGAAACAACTCAATATTTTTGCATTCCTCTCTGTGGAATGTGCAAATGCAACAGTTGAAAGTGATTGTGATGACAAACAGGTAAACTTTGGGTGTGAGGTGACTGGGTGGCCCAGGGACTCTCCTGTTCTGCACTACAAAGCCAGCATACACAGATTACAAAGGACAGAATCTATATTTTACCCCCTGCCTAAAAATATTCAAGCACAAGGTCTGCACTGGCTTCTTCTCCATGCAATGCCACTTGACTGCAGTGTAGAAGTTGGTTCAGAGCCCAGGATATTCCAGCAGAACTATGAGACAGACACTTATTTCCTCTCCAGTTGTCTCTATTCATAGTTTTCAAACGCTGGCAGGTATCTCCACAAAAGTCTTCATGGCTGGCAAAAAAATGTTGGCAGAACCCTGCTGTGCCAGTCCTTTACTCAGAACCTGCTTGTGATTCTCCTCACTGAAACAGGTTTGGACATCAATTCCTGCTGAGGTTTCTGTTACTCAGAATACAGATTATAATAAATAACATTTGGTGAGTGACCTGCAGCAATATGCACCATTAAGAGCAAGTGTTTATTTCACAAGGTGTAGAAACTCCCAGAGGAACAGCAGTACCTGGGGAGCAGCATGTATCTATCCATATAAATGCAAACACGCAAATAGAAATATGCAGATCACATACATATCTTGTAAATATAAATACACAACCTCCAGGTCTTGGCAAAGAAGCAGAAATATCCAAAAATTCCAAGATACAACTTTCTAATTGTACTTTCATGATGGATAATTTTACCCAGCAGAGGAAGTTCAGCAACTTTATAGATATGCAGAAATAAAGAGCTATGAACAAAACCTCACTTCATTGCTCTAAAGAAATAAATTCGGCCTGGGACAAAAAGGTTTTGTGAAAACTAACAGTTATGTTGCCGTGGAAAACAGGAAAAAAGCCCGGCCAGTGAATTACTGAGTGCGGAGCAAAATGCTGTCACTATATTCTGTTTTTATGGGTTCAATATTGCAAATTCCATCCACATGCAGTATGCCTCCTGTGCACTATTTTAAGAGGGGTGTTGCTGACCTCAATGGGGCTGCTTTTCATAGAGGCTGTGGCCAGGCGAGGTCATTACTCTGCTGACACCTTCAGTGTTAGCATCCAAGGAAAGCTTTTCAGTCATTAAACTCCATCCCAGAGGATGAATGTCTGAGTTTACTGCAGTGGCATGGGGCTAATTAGGTGGTATTTATTACCTAATTAAATTATTTGCCATAATGGAGAGAGAGAGGCCAAAAATTCTCCAAGGCTGCAGCCGGAGTGACCTGGGGAAGAACAACCCTTGCTGTGTTTTAGGGTTTCCAGTTCTGAGCAAGGCAGTCTCTGAGAAATGAGCTTGTGCTGTCCACCTCAGGAGTAAACCCTTGTTTATGGCCAATTTCTGAATCTGGAGAGGGTGACACTGATTCCTGAGCTAGCCTAACAGGTGATGAAGGAAAACCATCCTCTCCAGGCCTGCGGGTAACCAGCTGAAGCCCTGCAAAAGGTTTCCCTGCAGTCAGAGCCTTTCAGCAGAGCTCTGCGTGTCGTGGGCACCTCGAGGGCAGCGCAGACAAAACCTCCCTGTGCCTCCCACGGGAGGAAAGGAGCAGCAGCTTCAAAATCCCTGCACGTAGGAGCAGATAGTCTCATTCAAAAGCTGCTTTAAAGCATATTTGCAATATGCATTTTAAGGCTAAAACTTCATCTTTTCTGATGAAATGATGTTGGCAGAGCTTGGGAATTTAATCTCACGTGGAGGTTGAATTCGTTCAGCTGCCAGTTGCTGGGTCTTGTTATTAATTTGATGTTGAAGTAGAAAAGCATCCTGATGTAGCTGCTGTGGATAAGCACTGGTACACAGTGATGAAGTAATTTCCCAGCCTTTTAAATACTCTGTTTCCCTGAAAGCCATATTTAAACACTTGGAGTTCGTTAGGAGTTTAATATTCTTATATTGCAGTTGTTTTCCTCATCCCTATGTGCATAGCATTACACTAAAATACATATGGTGATTCCTCATTTTCCACCAAAGAGTGAATTTTTATTTTGCTTCCATCTCTTTAGATATAAAATTTATTAACAAAAAAAGACCCAACAAAACCCTTCTTTCCTCTTTTGTCTATTTTAACCTAAAACCATTCCACATTAAAAAAAAAAAAAAAATAAAGTGAATTGTCTTTAAAATACTGTGTCCCTGCAATAAAAAGATTGAAATGCTTTCATTTCGTTTCAAAGCTTAAAAGATGAGAGCCTAATCTTCTTCAGCAAAGGGCGTATTCTGCTCTGCAATGTATGCAAAGCGCCCGGGGGGCTTTCAGCTCACCCTGCTGCTGCAGTCACGTCAGGACAGTGCCTTGCTGCTGTCATGGGGCAGGGTGGGAGGCAGAGGCTCCCTATTTTCTGTGTTTTATTTGTTTAATATTTCACTATGCACCGTGCTACAGAGGTAATTTACATTTATATTAGCCGCTACAGTGCAGAGTAAAGCTGGGGGTTGAAGCTGCTCTCATTTGTGCTTTTACCAGGAGCTATAACATTGTACTTTGCTGCAAGTCCCAGTCCTCAAAGGGCTGGGGATGGTACTGGCTGTGCCTTTTAAATTATTATAAGCCATGATTTGAGTTGTATTTCACAGGAGCTACTAGAGCAGGAACAAGCTGAAGCAGGGGAAGGGAAGCAGTTGCAGGGCAGCAGTGACCTGGCCTGAGCTGGCTTTGGGGGACGGGAGCTCCCTGCAGCCTCTGCTGTCCTCAGAAGGGATGGAGACCAAAGTCCTGCCCTAAATCAATTCAACAGACATGTTTTTACCCTTTGGATTTTCTCCCTCTCTGTCTGGTGGGGAGTGAGCTGTGTGGGGCTTGGTTGGTGGCAGGGGTTAAACCACGACAGAGTGAAAGGAAGAAAAAATTTTATTGAGTTGTAGCAAGATCCCAAATATCCCAAAGATCCCAGCCCTTGGCACACCCTTCTGGCTTAGCTGTGGCTGGCATTGCCCAGGCTGGGGAATCCCTTGGTGGTGGCACTCTGGGTTTCTCCCCTTGGTCACAGCAGTGTCCCAGGTGGTGACAGTGCCACTGCTGGTGCCACCAGCCCTCAACCCCTCCCTGGTACCCCCCTGTGGATGTTCCCCATGGGGATGCCCACACAGGTGCCCTGTTTTTCAGGGTTTTTCACAGGGGGAACAGCTCTGCAGGTGGAGATCCAAGTAGAAATGTGGAGTTTTACATCAGAGGAGGAATCGGTGCAAGGTAAAACTGCCACAGGCCTGTAACATACAGGACAGCACCAGCACAACCTCAGCTGATAATTTCAGATGGGGTTAGCATTTTTCCCAGCCCACTCTTGCCCTGGCAGGTGCTGTGCCAGTTCAAATATCACCTGGAACTCTGAGCTGGCACAGAGGCAGTGTTCAAGCCCAAAACTGGCACAAGCCACAGAGAAAACACCTTGGCTTATCCACTGGCATGTGATCGTGTCACCCACACAGCCATTAAAAAATGTTCAAGAGCTGGAGTGTATGGAGGCTCTGGTTAACAGCTAGCATTGTAACTTCTAAGTTCATAAAATAAAGTAAGCTATTAATAAAGATTTATTAAAAAGATATGTCTATCTCTATAAAATACAACATATTGCATTATCCAACTTGAAGGAGATAGCCAAAACAAAACCCCAAACCCCAAACCCAACTCTGTGCCTACATTTAAAAAGTAAAATATAAATACTTGTTATAATTTCAGCATAGTAGAAGGAATGCAAAAACCTTTGAATGTTTAGATTTAGGAAATCTGTGAAACAATGAGGCTCTGGAGACATTCCCAGATGGCTTTTTAGCCTGTTGGTTTCTCCTTCCCAGGTGCTTGAGTGCTGTTCTACATGTCCTTCAGAGAAATTATTTTGTGATTTCTTAGATTGGTTTCTGATCAGAAAAACTGAGCTCCCTTCAGCCCTAAGAATTCCTGTTTCTTGTGTGAAATGCCTATCACCCTTTTTGGGCAATCTCCATTTATCCTTTCTCATGGTTTCTGAAGAGCTCCCAGGAACTCCCAGCATGATTTTCTTTTTATACCTCCCTTTGTGCCATCCCAAAACCTCTGCTGCCTTCAGAAATGTTCCTTTTTATTTACGTTGGAGGAAAGATTAAAACTGACCATTGGAATTAAAACAGCTCAAAATTTGATCCCACACTTGACCAAATTTTGGTGTTTGTATCTTCCAACTGCTCTGATTTGTAGTGGGGGAAGCCAGAGCCTTTGCACATGGTGCCCATTACCCAGTGGGTTACTGCTTGTAAATCCATTGAGAATATTTTGTCATCAAAAGCTACCCAAATTGGGTCTTATCAATTTACAAACTTTTGTCTTTATTACATTCTGTCTTGTATTTATACATTTTTAGTCAGTGTAAGAATAAGGCTCTCTTAGTATGTTCTTATGGTAAGAGATGCAGTCATGACATGATCTATAAAATCCCCTGCTGCCAACAGTTCCTATCCATAATCTACCCTGGATTTATCACTGATGGGGACAAACCTGGAGCCAGAACCAGGAAATTCCCAGGAAAACACAGAACCAGCTCCAGACCTGCTGAGGTGGGGAGCAGGATTTTACATGGAGAAAGCAGCCCCTGTACCTGGGGCACAGCCAGGGCCTGCCCAGGGCATCCAGGCAATCCTGGCCTCTCCTTTTGGTCCCCAAGGATGCTTTAGGACACAACAAGTTTCCTCTGGAGCCCTTTTCCCAAGCCCTGTTGCCACCAAGGAGCACACTCAGGGCTGCCCATGGCTGAAATTGAACCGCTGCTGAGAATTATTTCACTGACAATGCGCTGCAGATATTGCTCCAGCTTGTCTGGATTTTCAGCTTTTCCTTGCTCTCCACAGAGTTTCCACTGCTGCTAAAACCAGCTCCACAGGTTGTGGCAGTAGCTTGGAGGGGTTGTGTAAACAGCAGCGCTGCCAGGTCAGCTGCACCTCTGCTCCCTGGTGACAGCGCTGGCTCTGCTCCCTGGCATCCCACCTGGCATCCCCAGGGACACAGATGTTGGCAGCTGCTCTCCTGCCAAATGCTGCCCTTGCCATCCAGCTACTGCGCTCATCCAGACATAAAATTTATCTCTGTTAGCCTGGTGGCTTTATATTTCAAAGGTAGAGGTATATGTTGTATACATGTGTTTCCATGCTAAGGGGGTTGGATTTTTGTTTCTCCTGATACCTGGAATGACAGCATTTCTGGAAGGTGCATTAGGGTCTTCTGTGGCATTTCAGAATTTTTTATTATTATTCTGTAGATAGCTCAGCTATGAAATGCATAATTTTTCTTTTTTAGTGCAATTCTGGTATTAATGATGAAAAGATTACTGCTTCTGTCAATCCTGCTTTGTCTTGGAGAAAAAAATCCTACAGAACTGACTTTTCCTTTAGATCATTCTGTAGGTTCATCACACCTTGGAAACCTTTACAAGTGTCTATAGTGGCATGAGGCATGTGCCTGACTGGGAATGACTTCACTTCTAGGAAAAATACCTCTGCAGATGTTAAATAATGTCTTATGGACCACTAACACAAGGATTAATTAAGTTTAGAAAGGACGGACATAGAGCTGATGCAATGTGAAAAAAATGAAATAAATATTTGATGGCAATTAAGAGGCATCGTTTCCTTTTTACAGGGATTAATTGAGCTACAGTTTTGTTAAAAGCATCCTTCAGTTTTGTTAAAAGCAATACAAACTCAACAGAAGTATCCCATGGTCCTGTTTTAGTTAATTATTAACCAGCAAGAGTAATCAAAATCATCAAATAAATTTGTCTCTCTCCATTAAAAGCATATCAGGGTGGTTTGCAGTGGCAAACCACAGCCAGATCTGACACTTCTAAGGAAAAAAAGAGTGGCCAAATAAAAGGACAAAAAAAACCCAGATATTTTTTTGTGGCTGGGAGAGAACAGAAGAGAACCTTTGCTGGGGAAAGCCCCAAGCTGTGCTGGGCAGAAATCTGCCCTTTGGGGAAGAGCCCTGCAGGGTTCCCTCATGTAACTGCAAGTTTATCTCTGGGTGCATACATTGTTTTACAGCTTTAGGGATATATTTTGTTTTATTTGTAGGATACAGATTTTGGGATTAAAAAAATGCCCAAATCTTAACTGCAAATGGTTCCCTTGTTTGGAGTTAAACTATTTTTTTTTTTCCTTTTGCACCTTTTTCCGTTGAGAAGTCAGGAACTGTATTTTCTGGAATTTCAGCATTGCTTCTCCTGGGTGAGGAGCAGGAGGTGGCTCCTGGATCTGCAGGAATGGTGGAACCCACAGTGAGGGGAACCCCCTGAAGCTGTGCCTGTCTGCTGGGCAAGCATCCTTCTCTCATGGGGTTATGGAGCCATCCAAGCAGTTCCTGACTCCTGTGTCCTTAATTTGAGTTCTTTAAATGAAGAGGCTCCTGTGAATGCTATAAAACTGCAGTTTGAGAAATCAAAGATCAGTGGGCCATGAGAGAAAGCCAATTCAGTCCACAAAATATGAGCGCCATGATAAGGAAGAACAAAGGACAAAAGGAAAAAAGGCAGAAATCATGGCTAGCAATTCTATGAGTAACCCACTCACTCCTCTGCAATGATTAAACATTAAACTCCCACAAGCTAAGCAAACAAAAAAAAAATCCTCTAAATTCCCCCAAGGCTTTTGTCTTTGTAGCAAGGTTTGAACTTGAGGGTAAGAGCAGCTGCATCCTGAGTTGAGTTGAGCTGTCTCTGCCCTGGAGGTGCTCTCTGGGCGAGGTGTCTGCACAGGGGTGTCTGCACAGGGGTGTCTTTTTTGGGGTGTCTGTTTTGGGGTGCTCCTGGCCAGGCTGGCCTCAGGTTGGGATGAGGAGCACTCTGTGCATAAAGCTCCTACACCATTCCTACAGATGCAGCAGTGTCAGACTGTCTGTCCCCCTGCTCCACCTTACCTGCATGAGTTCAACTCCAAGGAGGCAGAACTGCACCTCTTCACTTTCCCTACAGAGGAATAATCTGGTTTTGCCTCTCTTTAGCTGTTATAACCCCACAGCTTGTCCTCCTTTAGCTTCATTCATTGACCAGGCAGATCCCAGGCACATGCAGACAGCCCCAAATTTGCCATTTGCTACTTATCACCTCTCTGCAACTTCAATTGTCCCAACTCACCTGAAAAAGCAGAAGGAGATTTTAAAATCACCCCATCTTACAAAGCAGGGAACTCAATTTACTTTTGCAGAGCCGCCTTGCCAAAACAAAGACCGCAAAAGCTGCGCTCTCCTAGGTGGACTCAACCACTCAACCACTCAACTTTATCAAAGACAGGAACAGAGCAGCAGCTTCCCACACGGCTCCCTGGAGCCCAGCTTCCCTGGGGAATGCAGCACAAGCCTGCACAGGCACGCCAGGGCGAGCAGCACACAAACAAATCTTCCTTTGCAGGGTCCCACAGCGCTCTCGCTGAACACAAAACTCAGCTTTCCACCTCCACTCTGCTCCAGGTTTGCCTTGCTGGAGATAAACAGGGTCAGCAGAATCTGCTGGGGTTGGGATTCAGGGAGTTTTTTAGCCTGTGGACAGCACAGGATGGTAGGGGGTGAATTTGAGGTGGTGTTATCCCAGGGGGCAGCTGGAGAAAGGGGATTGAAGTCTCCAGTTGCTGACAATGGGACTTTCCCACTGGAGCATCTCCCCCACTGTCTGGGCAGCAGTGAATGCCAGGAGGGTCTGTGAAGGAGCTATGATATGATTCCAAGAGCTGCAATATGATTTTGGGTATGTAAAGCAGGCAAGCAGAGGTGCCCTGGCTGCACACTTGCTCACAAACACACCAGCTTTGTGAAAACACCAGGATCCATCCAGACACACCAAAGGTCAGATGTGCAAAAAGGATTCCTGTTTGCTAAATTTGAAAACAGCCCTCTCCTGCAGCTCAACTCTGTACACCATCTCTTGGAAGGGAGTGAGGCATCTGAATCAAAATTGGAAGTATGCTATCCTGGATGATTATTTATTCAAAGCTCTGGCCAAAACAATGAGACACTCACAGTCTACGCCTGGCTGAAATAAATGGAGCTTTATCCTGGTGGGGCTGTTCCTCAGCAGAACCAAAGGTAGGGCTGGGAAATTGCATCTGGTTTTGTTATCATGTCTAATAAGTTAATTCAGCCATGTGAGAGGCTGAAGGACTTAAAATACATGTTAGGGGATTTTTTAATATTTGCAATAGGCTATGTTTGTAGCTGGGGAATATGATACAGTGAATGAGAGGTGACATATTAAACTCAGCTGCCTCAACAAATGCACATGTAAATAACACTGGTGGATTAAGGACTTTGTTTTGAGGAGTACAAATGTAGAGCTCTAAGGGAGTTAAAGAGTTTAACAGAGGAAAACTAAATGAAAATGGTAAAATTGGAGAGGAAAGAAGGAGAAAGGAGAAGGAAAAACAAAACAAACAAAAAAAGAAAGGAAATGATGGAGTAGACATAAAAACAGAGGAGATCACAAGGAAGAAAACAAAAACAGAGACTGGCCTGTCCCCTTTCAGATGGTGATTGTGAAATGAAAAAGCTTCACTGAACCCAAAGCGGTCACTTGGGTTCATCTCCCCTGGAGAAGGCTGCAAAGGCAGCGCGGCGCACCCAGAGATATGAAAACGGTGAGGGCTGCTGCTGCTGCTGCTGCTGCTGCTGCTGGGTAATCTGTTTTCTTTCATCTGATGAAGGTCATGACTTTGATATTTTCCACCAGACTGGCCCGATTTGGGTGTCGGGCTGTTTGTTTGTTTACAGATGGAGAAATGTTTCCGACATCTGTCTGCATTCTCCCAGCAGCTACCTCATGTTCCTTGCAACTTCCCAGCCTTGCCCATGGCCTGTTCTTGGAAGGTTAGTTTAGTTTGTGTTGGTTAAAACACTCTTTAGCTGAACTCACTTAACACAACACCACACTGAGGACTGTCTTAGCCTTTATGTAATGTTTTGCTAATTTTAACAAACAGGCTGAGTGGTTGGAGCCGCTGGGGTTGCTGAAGAGCCATGAAGAGATTACTCAGTCAGATATTTCTGGAAACGTCTGGATTTCTAGAAATACAGATGAAATCATACCGAGATCAGAGCACAGCTGTGCAGAGAAGAGGCAACTCATTTATCACCCCCATTGTCAAGCTCAAATTAGTCCAACACTGGTTGGAGAAGTGGTGTGGTCACTTGGTTTTACAGCAGCTTGAGCAGAGAGCTGTGAAATGGGCACAAGCTGAAATCCCTGGAGCTGGGGGTTAACGAGTCCCCTGAGCCCTTGGAGCAGCTCCTGTCTCACCCCTGTGTGCATCACACAGCAGGGTCAACCTGCATCTCATTTCCCGGGACATCCCTTGGGCTTACCTGGTGCAGGAAACCAAAACAAGTTTGGGAAATACACAGAAACCACAAAGTCAATGCCTCGAGTGGAAACCTTGTGAGAAGCCAAGCTGTTCTCGGCGCAGCCAAGTAATCAGGCTCACAGAGTTGTGTCTGGCCCTTATTCCCACCCCCTGTGGGGCTCCCAGCTCCTTCCCACGTCCTCCTGGCCATCCCCTGGGGCGAGCCAGGGCTGGGGGTCAGCTGCCCAGTGGGCAGGACGGCAGCCAAGGACCACGTGTCCTCTCCTCCAGTGTCCCCACACACGTCCCTCCTTCCCTGCCCCCGCTGATTTTTATCGTATGGGCAGCCACATCCTTGGGTTTCTTAGGCTCTTTCAGATTTTATTTTAATTATCCAGCAGGCTCTGAATTCTGACAAAATGTACTTTAGCCTTAACTCTGCTTTAAATTTGACTTCCGTGTAAGAAGATGTGAAAATCAATGTTTGTGAACTTGGAGTTTATTACCTCTGCAGTTTATCTACTAATGGCTGTCCCTAAATGTTTTACACTTCCTACAGTATATCACTGTTACAATTGTGCAACTAATTGAACAGGGCTTTCATTGAATTATCCCTAGGAACAGTTTACAGTTAAACACTCAACCAACCATTACCTAAAGCTTTTACAGAAATGATTACCATAAATTTCTTTCAAAATGGTGATTTAGTGCAAGCACACTGCCATTTTTTTTAGCAAAAAAATAAACTTTATGTTGTAGAAATACGCACATGGTCGTTGGCAGACTGGCTCCTGACCTCAGAATTACTATGAAACATGTATTTTAAATACTGAGAAACTAGAGAGTAAATGTATTTACAGGAATGAAAGGCTGACCAGAATGATAAATGAATCAGGCTTAATCAGAAACAAACAGTGACCTATTCATAGCTCTTTCAAAAAGGCAAGAATTTTGCAGATGTTGTTGGGTCAAGTTATATAAAAAGACAGTTTATAACGAGCAGAATGTGTGTGCTGAAGTCAAGGGAAGTCTTCACAGACACATGTTTTTCCCATAGCTACGTGACTTTATTCCCCAGCGGCGTGGTTTCATTTTGATACATGCTCCTTTTCATCTCTGACCAGGCCTCCATCCCCGTGGTGGAGGGATTGCTGGAGAGTGCAGTGAGGGCTTGGAGAAACATGAGAAACTGGAGTTTTAGGCTTAATTCCCTTGAGACATCCCAATCCATGTTGGTGGGAGCCGTGCTGAGTGAAACCTGTGCCGTGGGCAGCACGGGGGTGGTGCTGCAGTGCCCAGGCCTTGGGCAAGGTCAAACATTGCTGGGACACATCCATCAGTGCCCCTGGGGTGCTCACAAGCGTGTGGGAAACACTTTCTTGGACAGCAGCTCGGGCTCCCATGGGCAAGGCTTGTCCTGGCTGCGAGTGAGGGTTTGAGAGCCTTGTGTTTGGAGTCCAGCAGGACTGAGGAGCTCATCAAGAGCTGGAGACTGTTTTTCTCCCATCTCAAGTGGTAGGAGAGTCAAGCAAAGGACTGCAATTCAGCCAGCAGAGGAGCTGGGGAAGAGCCAAGATGAGCTTTTAAAGGGCTCATGAGTTGACACTGATTTGCCTTTGAAAACCCTGAGCATCTGCACTGAAACCCAGAAGACCAGAACCCATTCACTGGCCTGGAGCCCAACACACGCTCCATTAAACCATATTTCATTTCTTCTAAATAAATAATCAGCCTCCTTTGTGGCACCATAATATATCTGAGGTAGTGTCTCTGCTGCTATTGAAGTAGAAGAAGAGGGGAAGGAGATTGATAGCCAACGTTTCATGTGATGAAAGGCAGAATTAATCATAACCCAAGTACAGGATGGCTCTGCTGCATCAGTTCTGGCCTGAGCCTGCCTCTCTGTGTATCACCTTGTTGCACAATGTTTCATAAAACACAGAAATGTTGAAATGGAGTCATTCTGGAAAGAACTGTTTATACCCAAATTGTGGATCTGGTGGCATTAAACAAGATCCCTTGCCTTGAATCAGGCTGTGTTTTGTCCACTCTGTGGCTGCAGGAAAAGTCAGACCTGCTGGGTCCAGAGGCTGCCAAGAGTCGGGCACTGAAATTTAAAGTGCAGAAGTGGGGTAGGACAAATGAACATAGGCTGGAGGGTCAGAAAGGGCACAGAGTAGTCTGCAAACCCAGAAGGATTTAAAAAAACATTTGCACAACTGATCTAAAATAAGCTCATTCATGGTTCATGTAAAATTAGAACCCTCTTGGAAAATATTATTCAATTGAACAGAAATTAGAAAACATGTGTGGATCTGCAGGAAATTTGAGAGGTGAACACCCCCAAACTTTCTCTTCCTATAATCTAGAGCCAGGTTTTGCCATCTAAGCCCATGCCTTAATACAGTGGAAATTGCCAATTTTCAACAAGAACCTGTGGGTAATGGAAACAAACTGCTGATTGAATTTACCCTTCCAATGAGCATGACAGGAGGAGAGGCTGCAGTTGCTTATTTTCATTCTGTGACAAACATGATTAATGGGCTAAATGCATAAGTCCTGGTCCAGTTTCACCACCTCCACCAGGTGCTAAAATCACTTAATCAAGAGAGGAAACAGCAGGACTGACGCAAGGAAGAAGAAGAGCATGTGTGACATGGCTTGGAAGGAGTGCTAGCCATGTTTCACCACCTACACCCAGACCTGAACCAGGATCCAAATTGGAGGAGTCAATCTGATTTTCAGTTATTTAAGATTCTCGGATGACTTCTGGCTGAGCATTTGGCTTGGAGAAACATCTGCAATTCTATGGCTGGGAACCTTTAGCAAAAAGACATTTTCTTTTTAAATGAGGAAGGGGTAGCTCTAAGCACTTTGTTTTCCTGCTGCGAAGCAGACAGTTTTTATCTCTACCTGCAATCTAAGCTTTGCAGACGGGGTGAAAAGAGACTCCCGTGTAACTATTCAAAAGTCCCAGACGCACAGAGAACCACAGACATCATCTCTTAAATAACTTTGTGCAAAAGCTGTGCAGGCGATTCGCAGGTCTTCACAGGAACTCGGTGTTTTGCTGGGGAGCATAATCTTTTCTAATACTGTTAATTTTAATAAGCCCTTTCTTGTCTGGTGGTTAAACCACAGGTCGACAAGTCACAACACAGGCGTGTCGTTCCTGCTCTTCCTTGGCCTCGTGTCTCACCTCCAGCGAGACACAATTGCATTGTTACATTTTTCTGAACCTTGAGCCCTAAAATGGTGAGATATTTGCCCTATCCGTGTTGCTTTGCTGAAATAACATTTGCAGAGCACTTTGGGTTGTCAGAGGACAGACTTTATTTATTAGTGTAATTTCTGATTTGGGCTACGCCCACGCAACCTGCTCGTTCATGTGGAACGGCGTCATTTCTCTGACTTCCTTTCTGTGCAAAGGCTCGGTGTTATCTGCGTTAGGAAGTGTGATTAAGGAAAGAACTATGCTTCTTTTTAAAGGCTTATTTTTGTAGATAGATCAACTTAACATGTGCTTTTCCCTTCACAGAAGTGATTTTAGTTTTTGTTCTCTGAGCCGAAAACCCTGCGACGGTGAGCTACGATCCTGAGATAACAATGAGAATTTTCTATGATGGCTTGAGTCCACGTGCCGCCAACATTTTCCTTGAGGTGCTAAGCCTCTCCTTTCAACACCAACGTCAGTAAAATTCAAGGGAACTCCAGTAGTTCAGCACTGAACCTTGGCTGGAACAATTCTTGTGGAGGCTGTACATGCTCGGGCATCACTTATAGGAAGGAATGGCACTGTTGTATGAATATTTTATTTACAGAACCTGTGCTAATGAACTCTCTAGCTAGCTGTGACCCTGGAAACACTCTGCAACTTCTAGAAAGTGCAAACTGAGTTAATGCTCATGTGTGGACGTGAGGATCAAGGGGTAAAGGCTGAAGAAATCCAGCAAAACCCCATGTCAGCAGCCTGTTGAATCAGCTCTTTAAACAAGCTGCTGGATGTTGATGTAGGGTTTTGAAGTCTTACGTGCTGACAGGCCCTTGTATTTGCCTACTGATGGCAAAGGCATTATATTTCTCATCAGCTGCACAGCAGTAATTGGAGACAGCATTTTTGTCACAGGCTCGATAAGTGTTGCAACAAGCCTGGTGTGTTGCCTCTGTGTCTGTCACCACATTTCAAAATTCACGGACAATGCCTGATTTATTTTTTTTTTTTTGTTCCTGATATGTCGTATCAGAGTCCAAGCTGTTTTATGAGCAGTAAGCATTTACTTACCAGAAATACCACATCAGCATCCAGACATAGCAGGAATAACTGTGGTTGAGCTCATCCTTTCCCAAATGCCCGTTGCAGGAGGACTGTGTCACTCCGGATTTTGGGTGAGCTGGTCAGCACCCATCTGTGTTCCTGATTCTCTGAAGAGATAACTAATCAAATTCAGGCAAAACCCTGTGATGTGTGTGGGAAAACCAATGGCCAGATATTGCTTGGGTCAACTGGTAATTGCAATGCAGCTTGGGAGTCTGTAGCCCCTGGTTATGTGCAGACTTTTTCAAGTATAAACAGAGATAAAGTTCTCTGAGATTTTCAGGAGGAGTGAAAATACTGAGTCTCATGTCAAGGTTTGCACAACACATTTGATTTCCCTCCCATTTTTGCTGTTAGTTCTGGAGTTTTGACCCAGAATAATGGAGTTCTGTGAAATTGCTTGATGCAGGTTAAAGCAGGACGTGTTTCTGTGAAAGTAAAGAGATCCCATGTAGGGGTGGCCATCCCTGCAGCAGCAGTGGAACACTGGCTGGAGAGGAGCAGGCAAACACTTTCTCTGACATCCCAAATGAGAGATGCCCACTCCAAAGCTGCATCTGGTGGTTCCAGTGCTCACACCCCACCCAGACTTGGCCCTGCAAATGCAAATGATTAAATGTTTGGGTGAGAAGGAAGATCAATTCTTCTGCAAATTCTCCTCCACACTGCCTTGCTGTTTAGTTCTGAGGGCACTTTCCAAGCTTCTCCTGGGGCAGCCCAGCCCTGGAAGCGCAGCTTTTGTCTGAGTGAGAGCTGAGGCTGAGCCTGGTGAAGCACCAGCAGCTCTGGAAACCCCCAAGCAGCAGCAGCAGCTAGGCAGCACAACCTGTGTGCTGCAAAAAAACCCCTATTCACCACCATCCCAAATATTATTAATCAGCCCACAGTTTGCTCAGACAGGAAATTGTTACCGACCACTTTAATTTTACTAAACAAATGAAACCACCCCATTACTCATTCAAATCTAATAAACCGCAGCACACAGAGGAGGAAGTGAGCACTTCAAAATGGCTTGGAGAAAAGTTCTCACTTTGTTTTGCCATTTAATTAAAGCCAGGCTCTTTACAGGAAAGGGCATAATTAAATGGCAGCATGTGTACCATGATAATCTCCTCCATCGGCATCTCAACGTGCAGCTGGCTACTGGAGGCAGACAGACTCTTTGTGCTGCTCTCTACCCTCCCAGAGCCTCACCTGCTCCTCAGGAAGAAAATACACTGGGTACCAGCACAGCTCTCCTCTTCACACCATGCTGGATGATGCAGGGCTTCCTTAGGAAGGTGCCAATGAAAGAAATTTCCTTGTTGCTTAATGCCTGCAGATGTTCAGAGAGCAGCTTCCTGAAGATGGGCCCTGCAAATCACCTGGCAGCCATCAATTTATCAATGCCTTGGCATTTCCTGATCATCAGGTCTTTAAAACATAAACAAAATAGTCCAGCTTTAATATTTGCAGTCCCAGCACTAGTTCAATATGTGATGTGATTTGTGTGCATATGTAAATATTGTCTTTGCAGGCAGAAGGCAGACAAAGCATGAATGTACTTGTACCACAGAGAGGGATTGCTGTAATTGTTTGCCTTTCTTCTCGACATCAAATTACTGCTTTAAATGAAGGGAATTTCACAAACAGGCAGAAATGCCATTTTTGCTATGGGAATTCTACTTACTCCAGCTGCATGATGAAGTTTCACCTGAGAGAAGAGCTCATAAGTGGGAATTATCCTTTGTGGTGTTTTGGCTCCCAAAAGATGATTAAAGACAAAAAACACAGATAATCTCAATAAAGGGCAAATATCACAAAGAAACCTAACACCCAACGTGTTTTTGTAGCACTGCAAAGGCCATGAAGGCGTTTTCAAGCACACACGAGTTTGTTCCTGTCTGTACAACACCCCCTCTTTGGGACTGTTGGCGTTTGGCACCTCCACACTCAGGGGATGGACAGAGTTTGCTGGAAGGTCCTTGCCAATTTCTTTGGTGTTTCACCTGCTTTGCCCTAGACAATCCTTAATCCAATGCAAACAGGGCTAAAGTCAACAGGAAGATGTATTAAAGAAGCCTGCGTACTTAATAAATCCCCTATTAGTCACCATCAGAACGAACTGGTGTGTGATAAATCCTTTTTGTTACCGTGCTCTAGTCCTGTGCATGCACCATGTTATCCACATGAAACCAGCCCCTCTTCCCTTCCCCATCACAGATGTGCTGCAAAATCTGCAGCACTCAATCTGCTCTCCTTCCCATTCTTCAAAATGTTCTCCCTACCACTCTCATTAGTCTTACTTAATTTGTTTTGCTCTTTGGAAGGAATTACAGATTTGCCATCCTAGAGAACAGCTGACATTTTTACAGGAAAAGAAGTACGTGATTCATAATTTTCCAGAAATCTGCACATTACAGATGAAGCACACTAGGACCTTCTGAGAAGCAGGAAAAATCCTGAGACTTGTACTTGTATTGTTCCTGTTTGTCTGCTTTATGTACCTGTGCAAACAGCACAACAAATCCCACAGGCAGCAAGGAAAAATTGTTGTGCCCTCTTGTGCATCATCATTCAGCTGAGAGTGGCTGCACCTTGAGGAGAAAATGATTTTAAACAGTGCCATTTTGCAATGGCATTTTCCAGTGGTGCAGAGGACTGTGGAAGATCCAAGGAGGTGGAATTTTGGGAGCTGTAGGATAGGCCTTTTTCTAAGCCAGAACATGCACAAGAAATTCATAATGCAATTCTGATTCAGTGTTCGATTTCAGTCATCCCTTTCTGCTTGTTGGTTTGGTTTTGTGGGATTTTTTTTCTGTTTCCTTTTTAAAAGCAGCATCCTCAGCTTCTCTTATCAGGAGCCATGGGGGGAAATGCTGTGATGAAACCAGGCTGTCCCAACAAGGGTCCTGAGGAAAGCTGGCAAGAAATGCTATGGAAAGGTGCCATGGTCAAGGGGACATTCAACTCCATCTTCTTGTCATTTTGAGAGGTGAACTTGAACATGTTGTACAGAGCAGAAATTACCCTCTGAGGTACTGGAAAAATATTAATAATTCAATCCAGTGAGCGTTTTATGTCAGTGAACACAGTCTCAGGAGGAAGAGCTAGATGTTTTTAATAATGTACTCCTCAGAAATCTTCAGAAACTCAAGAAATTATTTATGAAGTGCATGTGAGGACAACAGTGGTCTATCTACTAGGCTAAAAATGTCTTTACTTCTGTCCTCTACTTTTTAGCATCAGTCACAGGTACCTTATATCCCACAAGATGTACCACAAAAACTGTTTTATATGTGCAACAGGGAAGCAGAAGCTTTGCAGGGCAGAGGTTGTTTCTCACACCCCTCTGGCCTTAATCAGAGCAGGACTTCAAGGCACTTTTTAGGATGCAATACCCTGCCTGGAGTGCTGCATCCAGCTCTGGGCCCTCACCCAGGAAGGTCCTGGACCTGCTGGAGCCAGCCCAGAGGAGGCCACGGAGGTGATCAGAGGGTGGAGCAGCTCTGCTGGGAGGAAAGGATGAGGGAATTTGGATTGTTCAGCCTGGAGAAGAGGTTCCAGGGAGATCTTAGAGCCTCTAGTGCCTAGAGGGACTCCAGGACAGCTGGAGAGGGACTTGGGACAAGGGTGTGGAATGACAGGACAATGGGAATGACTTGCCAGTGCCAGAGGGCAGGGTTAGATGGGATTTTGGGAAGGAATTGTTCCCTGTGAGGGTGTGAGGCCCTGGCACCGGGTGCCCAGAGCAGCTGTGGCTGCCCCTGGATCCCTGGCAGTGCCCAAGGCCAGGCTGGACAGGGCTTGGAGCAGCCTGGGACAGTGGAAGGTGTCCCTGCCATGGCAGGGGTGGCACTTTAACTAAAGTCCCTTCCAACCCAAACCATTCTGTGGTTCCGTGATTACAAAAAGCAGCAACCTGAGATAAGGAACAATCTCCCACATTTTCTGTCTCTGTTCTGGAAGTGACCCCTCCAGCCCCTGCAGGCTGAGGCACTGGGAGGATCCATCCTTCAGGAAGAGGATGGGCACTGGGAGGATCCATCCTTCCAGCTGCAGGAGCTCCTCAGGATCCACCAGTCCCACCCGATGCCACCCTCAGCCCTGTCCCTACCCACAGCACTGCTGGGGCTGCGCCATTTCCTGC